>NC_056744.1:1779872404-1779952404 GCF_019279795.1 Protopterus annectens | reverse complement strand
TTGTTGGATTGCTCATAAATCCTCTTCAAGGGCTATACTATTCTGCTATCTACCCCTTCTTTACCCAACAACTTCTAACTTAATACCCACCTCCCCTACTAGCTACTCAAATCCTACTCTCATCTCGCTCTCTATACATCCTGCCCACTTCTCCCCCCCTTCTATTATCTCCACATCCCCTCACACCCCACACACCTCTTCCACACCCACTAAACTCTCTACCACCTCTCCCTCTACTACCTTGCCTATTCCACCCAGCTGCTATCCTTGCCTCCCTCCCCCTATCATGTATCCCCCTCCTCCCACACAAAACAAAAACAAATACAATAATAGCAAAACAGTAATTTAAATTTTACAAAATAGCTAACCAATTTTCAATACAATGCTTTCATGTCCCACTGATAAAAGCTTTCCATACAATTCTCAAAATATCCACACCAAATTATCTGGTGACATACACACCTAATCTACCATACTAATATAATCATATATCCTACCATACCTATATATAGTAGCTTGCCAAAAGTAATTATATATAGCTTAAATTACGAAGCAGCCTTGCTATATAATTACACTTCTATAATTACATACTGATACCAACAGCGAGACATAATTGCCACTACTGAGACCTGGCTAAAACCCGTATCAAAGACACAGAATTTCTCAAACAGGGTTTCCGACTATGCCGATTACAGGGCCAATAAAAAAGGAGGAGATGTCGCCCTTCTGTTTACCAACACCTGCAATCAAATTAAAGTACCATCTCTGTACACCACATACCTGTAATGCAAAAAAGATTATTAATAGCTACATAACCTGAAAAACATTTTAAAATTATTATTAAAACATAATAAAGCTAGCTACACCCTGGGAATAACATAACCATATTAGACTATATCACCAACCTACAACCTCAAATAAACTTCTAATTCACCCAACTCCATTTTCAATCTCTCCTCTAACACTAATGAAAATGAAATGACAATGGATCCATTTAGAATACTAATGCTAACAAAAATGCCTTGCCTTTATAAACCTAAGACACCACCTAACACAAGTCAACTTGCCCTTAAACCCTTTTCATTCCTCTGCCAAACCTCATGCCAATAATATAAACATTATTTATAAACTCACAAAAACCTTCCTCTCAATATCAAAAAGCAACAAACCTAACACAATAAAACCTTCCCAACTAACTAAATAAGGAAGAAGCCAACACCTTGACAAAAAGCACTTTACCTGCTTACCTACCCTCTTTATGGAGCACTAAAAAAAGCATCCTCTGTACTCTGGAAGCTACCTAAATAACTCTACCTCCTCTGCATGCTGCAAACAAAACTGGAAGCTATGGCCCGAGAAAACAACAGAAAACTAAAGACAAACACAGACCAGATACAAAGAGGAAAACAACAGCACCAGCCAAAAAAAGCAAAGAAAAAACTGAAATTTCAAAAGACCCAAAAACAAAGGCAAAAAAATTCCCCTCCAATATAAAACAAATTAACTCAAGAAATTCTGTAAATCCAACACTTCCTTTATAACTCAGGCAAAAAACAAATTCCTAAATGTCTCTCAGGTTATCTACAAATTCACGCGCCTCTCTCTTTACTCACCCCAAATCTCTCTCACTAAATACCCACACCATCAAATGTCTCTCAATATAAACACCATGATCTACACTTCCCCATGTACACACCCATATTGACTCCCTCCATAGGGTACCACCCAGATAGGATTTGCATAGCCAATACTACTGGAAGTAAAGCATTGGATCATAGGACAAAGAGAAGAGACTTAACACTCTTTCACTCTTTTAGAAAGAAAAAAACTTAGGCGACAGTTGAGTTGGAGACACTTAAAGAATTTTTTTTTTCCAGGGAAAAGTTAAAAAATTGGTGGGAGACTTTAGGGGGTTTCTGGACCCATCGCCCTCTCAGCACTTTGTGTTTTTTATTTTTTTTTTTTTTGGGTTTTTTTTTTTTTTGTCTATTTTTTTTTTTTTTTTTTTTTTTTTTGGTATTGTTTTTCTTTTTTTTTTTTTTTTTTTTTTTTTTTTTTTTTTTTTTTTTTGTTTTTTTTTTATCTTTGGGTTTTTACGTGTCGATGAAAGAATGTTCACTCTTAAGTTACTTTGCTCTTCTAATATAGACCCGGCTATTGGCCCTGAAGCCCTTACAAGCCTAACCAAGAATGTAGCCCATGTTCTGACAAGTCAGCACCCAATGCCCCTGTCCAGCAGGGAATCCCAGGGGTGTATTTTCTGTTCCCCATCCAGTTATCCTTTCCACTTAAGGGTTAATGAAGTACTCTGCTTGACATGGAGAGGGAGTCTTCCATAGAAGGGGGAGTCTCTGGGGCACAAATATGCCCCACCAACAAGTCCTATTAATGTCACAGACCAGGTTGAGGTCGCTCATGCGGGTTACTCTTTTACTTTAAAGCCTATGTCTATGTCAACTATAAATAGGCTAATATAAAAGCTAAAACCTTGCTCAAATGCCCCAGATGATATACTCTCAAAATACCTAAAAATGTCTGCTGACAGTATCACCTACCTCATAAGCATACTTCTTAAGAGATCCATATTCAAGCCTTATGTTCCCAAAACATGGAAAAGGGCTTTCATCCTCCCACTCCATAAAGGGGGCAACATTAATGACATTGCTAACTTCTGTCCTTTGCAATTCTTTCCCCCATCTCCAAAATCTTAGGAAATTGCATCAATATTCAACTTCTTCAGTATCTTCTTGACAACCAAATACATTCACCCACACAACATGGTTTCAGACCCTGCCACAGTACTACAACTGCCCTTCTCTCCTTCATGGATACTATCAAGAGAGTCCATGACACTGGCAAAATTGTCTCCACTATCTTCCTTGACCTATCTAAAGCTTTTGACGCTATCTCTCACTCTTTACTTATCAGCCAACTTTCTAATATTGGGCTTGCCCTCCCCACACTATACTGATTCTCCAGTTACTTAACTGAAAGACAACAGGCTGTCAGATGGGAAATCTCCATCTCTCCTTTTCTCAACACCTTTACCAGAGTGCCCCAAGGCTCCATACTTGGAACACTCTTATTTAGCATATTCGTAAACACTTTCTACTCATCTCTGCCTCAAGGATCCGTTATGCAATATGCGGATGACTCTACTATTGTCTGCTCTAACAACTCCATATCTGACCTACTACAAATAACTCAAAATGCCTTCTCCTGCACTGAATTATGGATGTACAATAACCACCTAGCCCTAAATCCTAAGAAAACCAAAATCATACTATTCACCCCTAAGAAAACTACCCCCTTAAAAAAAAAAAAAAATTCACCATCTGCTCTCATAGTAAGGTGTTACTCAAAGTCATTAACCTCACAAATTGCCTTGGAGTCATTATCGAGGAGCACCTGAAATTCAGCCTGGGCATACAACACAACATTTGCAAAACACATCTTAAACTTGTAACTCTCTATAGACGCAACCATTTCCTAAGTCCGTCAACAAAAGCAACCCTAGCCTCAACCTACCTTATACCCTCACTCATCTACCATGCCCCTTACCAACATTCAAAGCTCTTCTAAATCCAAACTTGAGACATGTTACAACAAAAGTGCTAAATTCACAATAAATCCTAAATATTCCACCCATCACTGCATAGCTCTTAAGTCACTGAAATGGCTTGGACTACCAAATTATGTCTCCTATCTGCAACTAATCTGAGCTCATAAAATACTCTTTAAAGCTCTAGTTAGCCATGCCCTTAGTTTTAAATTTAGCTACTACCACCCAAAAATGCCCCTAAGATCACGGGATCAAAAACTCCTGCAGGTTCACAAACCTAATCTCCCACGCAGTCAGCTGCTTTACTCTTGCTCAATAGCCAAAAACTGGAATGCTCTGCCTTTTCTAATTAGAACAACTGAAAACTCTACCTCCTTTAAAACCTCTCTACATAATCAACTATCTTCAAGTTGGATATGCACCTGTACCAAGCCCCCTTAGATTACAGTTGCTATACCACTTCTTAATTACCATATTTCATGTGTTTATATAACACTAATCTAAAAAAAGACCAAAGAGAAATTGTTCATGTAAATCCTTCCTTGAAACTTCAACTTATGAATTATACCATTATCGTTTTTACTATGTATCTTATACACATATCTTCTTATTTCCTGTTCTATACAGTTTATATTATTCTTTTTTTTTTTACTATCTATTTTGTATAAATTTATTCTTGCAACTCAAGTCTTGTAATTTTAACTGATAAAATGTTGTATTGTGGAGCTTTAAGGTTTTGTACTGTGGAGCTCTTCTCTCCGGGCTTCCACTGAAAATAGGTTCTCTATGACCCAGTGGACTTTCCCAGTAAACAAAATGCAAATAAATCAATAATAATAAAATAAAAACTTCATCAGAATGTGTTTTAAGGGTTCTTAAGCTCCTTCTGGATCAATGATCCAGTAAGTACCTATACACAGACCTCAGAGGTTTGTAAGTAAGAATAACAAGGAACTCCAGCACGTGCCATACACAGACCAACTAAAGTCCCTGTCACTGTACTCTGTATCATATAGACTTCTCAGTGGAAATGTATGCCTGGCTTACAGAGCAATCTCCAGCACAAACTTAATGAATTTGCTACAGATCCGAAAATCAAATGGGACTAGAGCTACCCATTCCAGGAACCTAAATATGGCTTGCGACTTGATTAGGAAGTGCTGGAGGGACAGATTTGTCTCTCAGTGACTGCCACATCTTTGGAATAGGCTGGCAATTCATATGAAGCAAAGCACCTCTATAACGCTGTTCAAAAGGAACCTGGACAACTGGATAGGGCACGTAAATTCTTACTGGGCATAGTACCACAACCCTCCTGGGCATGGGCAGTAATTAATAAATACAGTCCTGAATATTGACTAGATTTACTATGGCATTATATTGGAATGAGGGTCAATAGCCTAGTATGATCTTATGATATTCCTATGAACAAAGTTTAATTCTTTACAGCACCTGTTCACAGCATTATCCATAAACTCACTTTAGAATTATTATCTTCTGTTTACTTTACTTTTCTACTACAAGACAAGCTAGTATAATAATTATCTGCTTCTATAACCCTAAGCTGCAATTTTATGTTGCAGTCTGAAACAGGATTCCTTTGTTCTAATTTATTTACCTTTATGATGACCAGGCCAGGACTCTCTTGAAAATAGACTTGAGGCAAAATTCATAATGACTATGGGAAATTTGGCCAGAACTCTGGGGAAATCCCCCCCTCCCACCACACGCACACACACACACACACACACACACACACACACACACACACACACACACACACACACACACACACACACACACTTGTTTCAGTGAATACCCTTTAATGTTTTACATCCACTCCTGAACTACCACCAACTCAGGAGGCTGGCAACTTGATTTAGTATCTTATCTGGGGGGATGGATTAATCAGAACTGCAGTGGCTCCCATTATGGTGCAGTACAGTGTAGCTACTGAACAAAATGAATTCATATGCCTGGTGAAAAAAATCAAACTATCCACATTCTAATCTTCTCAGTATGAAGGCAAGTGTGGTCCTTGCCAAGTCACTGACACTGTGTGGATGCTGACCATTGCTTAGTATGTAATACCCAGAGTGGAAATGAAATATTACTTGGATTACTATTTGTAAAGTCCCCTTATGTAAGCTACATGGAATTTGTAACATTCAGCTATATGTTAAGTATATAGTGTATAAGCTTTGTACAAATTTTGTACACATTTTGCCTCATACTTTGTTCATATCTGCCTGTGTTGCCTTTGTACATTATTCTCTCTGGCACATTGCCTGGGTGGTGGCTGAAAATGGCCCTGTACTACCCAACTCACTTGGTCAACCAACAACACAAATAAATACATTTTCACAACTCTGGTGATGGGCATTCTGCTATGGACATGATTCTTTGGTAGACTTATTGATGTATCCATTTCCAACTCTTACAAACATGTTTTTATGGCAACAAGTATGTGTTTTTATTACATTTAATTGCATTTCTTGCATAACACAGTATCCAAGATGAAGACTTTCTCCCCCCAGGGTATAATACACTCAGATCTGATAGAACAAACAGGAAAGGAGGAGAAGTAGCCATTCTCTTTAAAAACGCCCTTAACATCCAGCTCCTGCACACCACACCACCCACTTTTCAAAATGCTGAAGTCCTATTTTCTGTCCTATCCATAAGAAACACCAAGAAGATCAATATAATATGCTGCTACATACCTCCAGGCAACAAATTGCTCATAATAGAAGACATCCTACACTGGACAAAGGACAATCTACCTCAGGAAACAATCTTACTAGGAGACCTTAACACTGACTGGGCAGCCTGTAACTCCAGCAGCCCCTCTACACATATCGATCTATATGGGTTCTCTCAACTAATTAAAGAACCAACTAGAATAGATGAGAAAACAAAGAGACAGTTCATACTGGACTGGACACTAACCAACTATCCCAAACAAAACTATACAATAGGCTGCCTCCCAGATGACTTAAGTGATCATCTCCCCACCTTCCTACTCCGGAAGCACTCCAATCACCCCAAACCATTAGTCTACAAATTTGTACGAGATGACTGTAACCTTACCCCATGATGCCTAAATACTGTCCTAAGCCACTGCAACTGGTAACCACTACGGACACTCGGGTCAGACCAAGCAGTAGACTACTTCAATACTACCTTCTCTAACATCCTTAACAGTCTAGCTCCCAGCAGAAAGATCAGAGTTAAAGCCAGCTATGCACCCTGGCTAAATAGGGACACCAGAGCCTTACTAAAAGCTAGAGATAAAGCCTGGAAAATCTGGGAAACTGACAAAACCCCTAGCTCCAAACAATACTATCAACAGCTTAGAAACAAGGCCAAGGCTGAATACAAAATAAACAAACAAAACTATTTTCTTAGTGCCCAAAGGAAATATTCAGATAGTCCACAAAAATTCTGGCATGCCATTAACTCCCTACTAAAGCCAGGCAAAACTACAACCCCAGCACCCATCTCTACTAACAATACCCTAGACATAGCTTCTCAATTTAATGACCATTTTACTAAATCCATCTTAGCCCTGTCCAGTCAAATAACCAAAAATAGTCTACCTCAGTCACAACCTAACCTATCCCACACCACCCCCTCTTTCAGCCTATCACTGGTGCCCACCTCAACTATCAAAAAACTCCTCCTAAACGCTAACAGAATTTTAAGAGTAGTTAACTTTGATAAGATCAATTCGAAATGGGCTCCTAAGTGGTTGATTTTAAATCATAAACATGTTGCTGGTCTGAGTATTAATTGTAAGGCATTACCTTTTTTAAACAAAGATACCCTTAAAATGTACATATTGATGGAGCATATTAAAATATATATAATATCAGTACAAAGTCTGTTTAACTCACTAAATCTTTTACAATATATGATGATTTTTCAACCATTTCACAAAAATCCGAATTTGAAAATTGGTAATCAGTTGATAGACCTTAATAAATTCCCACTTATAAGTGACTTAACCATACTTGATTTATATCCCTTTCTCGGTATCTCAATACATAACATACTAAGAGAGATGGATCTCCCTAACTCGTATTTAATTATAATAAGACAGTTAAAGGACTTATCAATAAGCTATTTTAGTAATAGGAATTTCAAAATTAAAGAAGAAGATTTAAACATTTGTCTAAACTTATGGCAAACCTTAACACAGGAATGTAAATATATAACAGCCTCATATAGTTTGATGAAAGAGGTGAAATACAATAACCAAATACTTTTATCGAAATACTGGAAGGAGAAATTGTTAATGATTGAAGATAGTAAAATAGTGAGAGCAATTAACCTTAAAATCAGTGCCCCTTCAAAAGTTATTATTTACTCAGTTGATGATATTTAATAATGCTTATTATACGCGTCTCACTTTACATAAATTTAACTCAAAAAACTCACCCAAATGCCCATATTGTAAACGGCTGACCTTTTACACGTTCTGGAGTTGTAAATGTATTTTTAAACTCTGGAATTCTTTGAAATACCAACTACAAAAAATGGGATATCAACAGTCTAAACTTTCTTGGGAGTTTATGATTTTGCATATTCCACCAACTAATTTGGATAGATCCCAAAGGATCATACTCGTAAATATCTTTTTGTTAATGAAGCTATATATAGCTACAAATTGGCTGAACCCATCCCAGACTTCTAAACTTTCTTGGGAGTTTATGATTCTGCATATTCCACCAACTAATTTGGATAGATCCCAAAGGATCATACTCGTAAATATCTTTTTGTTAATGAAGCTATATATAGCTACAAATTGGCTGAACCCATCCCAGACTTCATGGGAAAATTTCAAGAATGTAGCGATAAAACATATCTTAGCACATAAATTATTAATTAGTGATCATAAGAAAAGTGTAAATAATACAAAAATATGGGAGCAAATCTTTAACATTGTCTGAGCTTAAGACTTTTCTCCGGGAAGTACAGACTAACTATTGAGTTGTCTATAGATAAGTATTATACTGATACTAGATTTTTATTCTTTTTTTTTTTTTTTTCTCTCTGTAATATCTATTTAGAAGTGTATAGTTATATATAATGACTCTATGTAACTGTTGGAAGCATTCATGTATATATTGTAAATAGGTTGTAGTATTGTATTAACATTTAGAATAAAAAGAAAAATAAAGAATTATTATTGAAAAAAAAAAAAAACTCCTCCTAAAACTAAAGCCAACCACGCTAACAGCTGATAACATACCTGCTGCATAACTAAAAATGGCTAGTGACTCCCTATCATATCCTGTCTCCATCCTTATCAACCACTCCATACAAGAATCCTACATACCCAAACTCTGGAAAGTATCTCACATCATTCCTCTCCATAAAGGAGGGAATTCTTATGAATTCTCCAACTACCGACCTATTGCCATCCTTTGCCCCTTATCCAAAATTCTTGACAAATGCATCCACTTGCAAGTGATGACATTTCTTAACACACACAATCTACTATCTACCACACAACATGGTTTCCGTCCACATCACAGCACTACCACAGCCCTTCTATCCTTCACTAATTATATAAACCTTCACAGGAATGATAACAAATATGTATCTGCCATTTTCCTACACTTCTCAAAAGCATTTGATATGGTCTCCCACTCCATTCTACTAGACTCACTAACATCATTATCCTTCACCTCCTCTACTATAGCCTGGTTCAGAAGCTACCTATCTGGCAGGCAACAATCAGTCCATTGGAAAGGAACTCTGTCTACACAACTTCCAACCACCATAGGAGTCCCACAGGGCTCTATACTGGGCCCATTATTGTTCTCTATTTTCACAAATCACCTCAATAGCTCTACACAACATGCCACAATCATACAGTATGCGGATGATTCAACCCTGATCTGCTCCACCTCATCTCCCACCACCTTACATACACTCACTCAAGATACCTTTATCTCAGTAGAAAACAGGGAAGGGACAGCTAATGAGAGCATCTAGGCTTAACCCCCTTGATGAAGGTTATGCACAAGAACTGGAAAACCTTAGGGAAAGGTTTAATGAGAGGGGTTATAAGATGATGGAAATAGATAGAATGACAGCGACCATGAATGAGTTAAGGTCTACGAGGGCTCCCCCATATTTTTCGGAATGGGGTTATAACCACCACCCCGAACAGATAGTGAAGACGGGTGAATTGAGAGTACCCCTTTTCTTTACGGGTGATGTTAAGGACATAGAGAGAATTTTTGAAAAGCATTGGTCCACACTTTTGATTGATGAGGATATTATAGACATTGTGGGCGCTAGACCGAAGTTCTTGTATAAAAACAAACAAAATCTGAAATGGATGCTATGTCATCACCCCCTTGGTTTACAGAGTATTCGTTCTGTTCACAATACTATTCCTTGTAATCAATGTAGGCAATGCCAACATATTGATACGAACAATACTTTTGTACATCCGGTCACTGGATATGAATTTCAGTTTCACACTATGACTAATTGTCAGAGTATGAATGTTGTATATTTAGCCAGGTGCAGATCATGTACAGTGTTCTACATTGGGAAAACCAATAGACAGTTGAGGGAATGCATCAGGGAACATATATATCACATAATGAACTGGCGAAACACTGTAAATCTTTACGGCCTGACCATACTTTTAGTTTTTCTGTCATGCAATTTGTTACATCTGGTCTTAGGGGTGGTGATATTGAGAACTATACTGAGGAATGTGAGATACGTTGGATCATCTGCTGTAGGGCAGATAATAAACCGGGTCTAAATGACAAGGTCCATTTGAAGCCCATCCTCAGTAAAGGAGACTATCTAGACCCAAACTTAGGAGACTGTGTTAGCTTGTATTTGAGCTCTGTGTCCCATCAGCACAGAGTTTAGTGCTGGCATTT
Organism: Protopterus annectens; assembly: GCF_019279795.1. Classification (NCBI taxonomy): domain Eukaryota; kingdom Metazoa; phylum Chordata; order Ceratodontiformes; family Protopteridae; genus Protopterus; species Protopterus annectens. The sequence goes on along the minus strand of NC_056744.1, from coordinate 1,779,941,928 downwards.
GAATATGTCTTACTTTTTAGTGATTTTACTACTGTCATTATTATTCTTATTTTTATTTATTGTTCCATTAATTTGCAAATAAATGGTACCTTTAAATATTTTAACATTTAAATATTTAATTGGTTTGATGACGTTTGATGAGACATGAGCCTATGGCTTTGGTCCGTCTGTTTTTTAAACTACTGTTTAATGAAGAGACTTAAAGTCTGATGAAGCCTAATGGTGAAAGCGCTTACTTGTGTGAATAAAAAGTTTTATGCCATTTTTAATGTGGTGTCGACTTCACAATCTTTGGATATTTCCTCCGCTGTAACAGCATTGTGGTTCACTGCCGTTTTTGCTCCAGTGAATGCGTTGGAAACAATTTCAATTATAAACTCATTAGTGATTACAATTTATCACCAACTAAATCATCTAAAAGATCATTTCATATTTCAACTCATCAGCGATTACTAATTATCACCAATCCATATGTCTCAACTGTCCAGATTTTCTCAGAATAACCAGATTTCTGTCTCATATTTTTAGTGGGTTTCTTGTAAAATCTGTAGTTTTCAACAAATCATTGAGAACAGAAATTTCTAAATAATTATAGATATTTCAGTTTCAGACTTAATATCCATCAGAAAATGCATTCTAATGAAAAATCCATTATTCTCACAATGTTCTATATTTCTAAGAGGAGTATTTAAAATTTATACTTATTTTTAGGCTTTTGTCCTGTCATTATTTTTGACTGGATCAAGATTTCTTGCACTCAGTTGTTCAGAGGTATGCTAAATCAGCCCAAAAAATAATTTCAAATGTAAACTCATTGGCAATTACCATTTATCTTCAACTAAATCATCTAAGAAAAGTAATCGCAAATGAAAACCAATAGGTTACATTTGCAGTTATGAAAACTAAAACAAAAATTAAGTTTTACATAGGAGGCTTTGCCTTTGACATCCCCAGAAATGAAATATTCTAACTACAGTGATGCAAAACCTAGTTGAAAGGGGAAAAAACTGAATTATGTAGCAAATGATATGCTGAAGTTTAACCAGTACGTAATTCGACAAACTATACCACCAACAAAAGTCATTAAAATTTTAGCACATGAAATGTATACAGTGATGAATCATGTAAAACATACACACACACACACACACACACACACACACACACACACACACACACACACACACACACACACACACACACACACACACACACACACACACACACACGCACACACACACATATATATATATATATATATATATATATATATATATATATATATATATATATATATATATATATACATATATATATATATATATATATATATATATATATATATATATATATATATATATGGATATTTAATGCTGTATTTGATGTAAATAGTATGAAAATGTACTTCTAAACATTTCAGTTTATAAACATTGCAAGTGCCACTGTGTGATATTAACATTATGTAAGTGATGTTGCTTGTTTAGAATCGGTCCAGGTAATGCTATGTATCACCCAGAAGAGAGAAATTCATTTCCACTGGGGTAATGGGTTAATGGGTCATTATGAGACCATTATGGGATCTGTAAAGCATCAACACCATCCTGAAAAAGGATTTCTAGATGTAAGTAATATTTATTTGCTCTTATTTGCTCTAGATTCAGTCTCAGCACTTCGGGTATACTCTCTCTACCTACTAATCCTGAAATTGATTCATTGGTCAGGGATCTGGGAACTTGTGTAGACAGTAACCTGGCCTTTGACGAACATGTCCAAGCTACTAAGAAAATCCTTCTATGTTGCTGAACTTATAAACAAAGACGTGATCTACATCCAGAGAGCTCATCGTACTAGTTTATATAGTGTTTCATTTAATTTATTATACTTAAATATTGTATCAAAGATGAACATATGGGAACAAAACCATGAATATGACCCAGGTGACCGGGTTCAGTTAGTAGCCTGGGTGGCCGGACAGAAGTGGAAGGAAGGATGGGTATGCCAGTACCATGATACCATCCCAGGATGGGTGGGTGGACCTGTGAACATCTACCATGCTGAGGGTAGGTTAAAGTTAAGTGGATATGTTATTGTGTGCAATGTGTAGTTGACGCTTTTGTGTCGTGTGTAGTGGTGTTCGATTTTTGAGTTGTTGGTGTTGTGTGTTTTCGTTGTTTGGGTCGGTAACTTGTGTGTCGGTGAATCAGGGGATTAGGTGATAGAAAGTAGACCCATATATATATATATATATATATATATATATATATATATATATATAGATAGATATAGATATATGTGTGTGTGTGTGTGTGTGTATCATTGTGGATATTTAATGCTGTATTTGATGTAAATAGCATGAAAATGTATTTCTAAACATTTCAGTTTATAAACATTGCAAGTGCCACTGTGCAATATTAACATTATGTAAGTGATGTTACTTGTTTAGAATCGGTCAGGTAATGCTATGTATCACCCAGAAGAGAAATTCATTTCCACTGGGGTAATGGGTTAATGGGTCATTATGAGACCAATTATGGGATCTGTAAAAGCATCAACACCATCCTGAAAAAGGATTTCTAGATGTAAGTAATATTTATTTGCTCTTATTTGCTTTTAGACTCAGTCTCACAGCACTTCGGTATATCATCTACACTCCTAAAAATTGATTCATTAGTCAGGGATCTGGGAACTTGTGTAGACAGTAACCTGGCCTTTGACAGACATGTGTCCAAGCTACTAAGAAAATTCTTCTATGTTGCTGAACTTATAAACAAAGACGTGATCTACATCCAGAGACCTCATCGTACTAGTTTATATGGTGTTTCATTTAATTTATTATACTTAAATATTGTATCAAGATGAACATATGGGAACAAAGCCATGAATATGACCCAGGTGACCCGGGTTCAGTTAGGAGCCTGGGTGACGGACAGAAGTGGAAGGGAAGGATGGGTATTACCATCCCAGGATGGGTGGGTGGACCTGTGAACATCTACCATGCTGAGGGTCTATATTAGAACACCAAACTTTCAAAATTTCGAGTGTTCTAATATAAAACCCTATTAATCGAAAATTTAAAACATCAAACATATAGAACAGCATTTTTTTTCCTAGGGAAAAAATTTGCTGTTTCAAAACACATACACACAACACAAGCACACCAAACAAATAGCAATCCACACACATACACCTAAACTCTTACACCTAACCCCACACTAAACTATACATACACCACTAACTATTCACTTACCTTAACCCAAACCCTAACCCTAAGGTCCATCACTACTGCACAGTCACCTCACTCACCCCCTAACCCTAACTCAAATACCCCGCCCTAACCCTCACATCCACACAATCGCACGCTTACCTGAACCCGACCCGCAACTTTCCGCCACAGCGCTGAAAATACCGAAGCAACAGAAACAGACAACTGAATTCTTTCCCTAGGAAAAAATTCGGTTTTCAGTTTCTTCGATATTTTCAGCGTTCGCTGAAAATGGGTCCATATTAAAACACTCGAAATTTTGAAAATTTGGTGTTCTAATATAGACCCCATGCTGATGGAGGCTGAGGAGGGGCACATTGAAAGGTGTGCCTAAAGAGAAGAACAGGATGGAGACATGACTGAGCTGCTATAGAGACAGAAAATAGACTGCGTGTCTCCACTGCATCCCTACCTCCCAGGAATGCCAATAAGTCCACAAGGGGGGATGGGTAGTCATCAAGTTAAAAAAAAATGGATGGATGCACAGACGTGCCATGCCACCAGATGCCCAACTCCATGACTGGTTCAAGCAAAACCAGATTAAAGTCCAGGGGGCAAATAGGCAGCTGATAGACCTAGCATAGGCAGGTACTGGGGTGCTGCGCTGATACCATGATGGATGGTGAAGGACTGAAAAAATGTATAATTAATCAATAGGCAAGCTCCAACCTCAAAATTTTCACAACACCTCTTTCAAAAGTTCTCCTCATCATTCCCTAACCTGCCTCTTCACTTTTAAAATCCATTATCAATACATGACTTCCTGCTAATACAGGACTTCCTGCTAATACAGGACTTCCTGTTAATATATGACTTCCTGCTAATACAGAACTTCCTGCTAATACAGGACTTCCTGCTAATACTAGACTTCCTGCTAATACGGGACTTCCTGCTAATACATGACTTCCTGCTAATACATGACTTCCTAATACATGACTTCCTGCTAATACAGGACTTCCTACTAATACATGACTTCCTGCTAATACAGGACTTCCTGCTAATACATGACTTCCTGCTAATACAGGACATCCTGCTAATACACAACTTCCTGCTAATACAGGACTTCCTGCTAATACATGACTTTCTGCAAATAAATGATTTCCTGCTGTTTTTTCTCACAGTCTCCCTTTTCTGACCAAAGATGCACCAGTATAGTCAAAATGCTTTTTCCTCATCTTTTTAACTCTAACAGTTGCTGTGGTTTAATTTTACGAACCATGAGCTCATCTGCTGGTACTTTCATTTATATAGTTGCAGTTTTGCTGGCTATAAACACATCCACTGCTTTATAAAAATGTTAAGCCTTTCTCAGTAAAAGGTTTGTTCCTTACCAGGTCACTTCTTATATACATACCATCCTATCTCTTAACAAGTCACCAAATTCACTCTCTCTTCCTGTATGGCTCAGTTCAGTCACATAAGCCTCAATCATTTCATCTGGACCCTGATTTCCTGGAAAAACAGTATGTGGAATGTGATGCCCCACCACTGGCAACAGTAATCAAGGAGCCTCAGTCCTCACCACTAGCACCAGTGAGTGATGTACATTGGGATGATAACAAGTACACATACAGTAAAGTGCAATTTCAATTAAGAGCACACAGAGACCACAGTCAGTCTGGGGCTGATTTATCCCTCTTTCTTCAGATCCCCAGTAAGACTCCCCACTGACACAGCTATACAGTTGAGATCCCAGCTGAGTGGCCAAGCCAAGACCTTCAGCACCCTCCCTGCCCAACCAGTGCTTGTGTCCCTGCCCAAGAGGGAGATGCACAGTCTTTGAGATTTGATTTATACACACACACACACACACACACACACACACACACACCTGAGAAAGGCTGACACAAGTTTACTAGCAATGCCCCCTTCTGCCCAGACTATAAGGTAGTTATTACAGCCACCAGTCACTCCTTATCAGCTACTTTAATGCCCTTAACAAAGGGTTCCAGTCTTACTGTGTAATATTATTATCAATACAAATGGTAGTTTTACCAAGAGCAAGGCTATTGGGAGTGGCCCACAGTGTCACCAAATAACTATGCATGTACTCTCAGAACTTAAATATGTCTCACAAATATCAGCCACAATGAAAGGTTTAAATATATTTAATTATAATTAATAAAAGAACAAGAAAATACTCAGTATATAATCAAAGTTGCATCAGAGTTAAAAATCACAGGAAATATTTAAAACAACATTGCAGGACAGTCTCAAATAAATAAAGAAAAACATTACAATTAAGTTTTGCTATATTCCTGACTATATTTATTTATTTATTTATTTATTGCAGAACATAGTAGATGAATAAAGTAGGTTATGGTATTACTATATCTAAAAGAATTATACTGTTCCCCTAGATCTACTTACAGAGCAAGCAGGCAGATGTGGTGAGTGGATGATCTTGTCAGGTCAAAGGCAAAATACAAAATGCTCAGTCTCTCTCTCAGAGAGTTCTTTAATTAATATCCCAAATATTACTGCTGGGATAGCTTGCAGAATGACATCACTTCTTCTCATCTGACTCTATCCCAGGTGAAACCCCCCACTGATGCAGCTGGTAGCATTTAGCATCTACCTGTGAAAATACATACACCTCAGATCGTTTGGCAAATAGTGGAAGTCATACAACAATTTATATTCGCCCACATTTAAAGACAATACAAAATACTTCTAGTTCTAGACATTATGTCTCCTGTTGCACTGAAACTGAAAGATATCATCTCTTTTTGTGGCCCAGCCATAAAGTAATTCAATCACAACTATTCTTCTGACGTTAACTTCTTGTGTTGCAGTTTCCATTGTTAAAATATGTACATCTAAACAGTTAAAATAGTGTATATATATTTCCCCTCCATACGTTACAAAATATCTCTTCAGCACACTTCTGTACAATATGATATACAGTTCTAATACATTTGTAACACAAGCATCTTACATGAAGCATGCTGACATTCACAAATGACACATAACCATTTATAAAATTCTAGACAGCTGTGCTGGCAGTATCTGCCTTTTATTTTATTTATTTTTATTTATTTATTTAACATTTGTTAACCGGGCTGGTCCAGCTGGATATATTTCCATTTTCAGTGGAGGCCCGGGGAGAAAAGCTCCAATTTCAACAACCACCACCACAGCAAAAAAGGTTTTAAATTGAATACACATTAGTCTAATAGATACAACATACATCAACAGCTCATTTTACAGCATGTAAGTCTAGGGCAGTCCATAGACATTATTAGAGGTATCTTTAAAACCTAGGTAAAAATAGTTACACAGACAGTAACTTTCCTATGGTTAATTTACTAAACATATTATCAGAAAATAGTTAGGGAGGAAAAGGAGGAGGTATAAAGCAAAAGGCAGGAAATACTACCAACAGGGTACATTCTTAGCTAAGTGGAAAGGATAATAATTGTTGTCAAGTAGGAGAGATTATTTGAGTTGCCTCTAAAGTAGAGGGATAGACAGGAAAGAGAAGAGAAGAGTAGAACGGCAAGAAATGACAAGAGATATCTAGAGATTCAGTCTGGGAAATAGCAAGGGCATAGCCAGTGATTTTTAAGATATTTCTTAAGATTTTGCTTAAAGAGAGAAAGGGATGGAAGTGCAGTAAGGTCAGAGGGCAACAGGTTCCGATGTTTTCCAACAGTATTTGAGAAAAGTGAGTCACCAGCTAAGTTGTTAGACTTGGTGGTCCTAGCTAGAAGTTTACTGGAGGAGCGTAAGGAATCAAGGTTCCTGTAGGGTAATATAAGGTTGTTTAGTACTGGAGTATTGTTAGGTTGATAGAAGATTTTATGAGTGATGGTAAGTTGGGAAAGTAACAGAATGTTTTTTAGTTCTAGCCAGTCTATTTGACGAAGGTCAAGACAATGGTGAGTTCTATATGGGTTTCCAGTGGCAAATCTAGCAATACTATTATAGGAGTTGGATAGTTTGGTAAGATTACTTTTTTTTAGATTAGTGTAAATGGGGGCTGCATACAATAGAGTTGAAATTAAATGGGAGTGTGCAATAGTCATTTTGGCAGTTGGAGTCAGGAAAGGTTTTATCCTATATAGGGAGCCCAGTTTTTTATTAACAGATTTAATAGTGTTATTAATGTGAATGTCAAAGGTGAGGTTATTATCAATTGTAATACCTAATAGTTTGGTGGAAGTGTCTGGGGATATAAGGGTACCATTGCTAGATTGAATGGAGAAATCTATGGGGGGGACTTGCTGTTTGTTGTAAACAGTAGTAACTTGGTCTTTTTAGTCTTCAGAAGAAAGTACCGTTTAGAGAACCATGTCTCTACGATGTTAAAAGCTGTCTGGGTTAGAGACTGCAGTCCAGAAATAGAGTTGGCAGAGCATATAATAGTGGGATCATCAGCATATTGTATACAGGTTGTTTGAGGAATGGCTATTTGAAGGTCACTGATGAATAATGAGAAAAAGAAAGGACCAAGAATGGAACCTTGAGGGACTCCCAAGGAAATAGGAAGGTGTGAAGATAGTTGATTGTCCCAAAGAACTGCTTGCTGTCTATTACTAAGGTAGGACTTAAACCAGAGAATTGCTTTGGTCTCTAGAGGGATGGATGACAGAGCGTTTATGAGTAATTGATGGTTAACCATATCAAAGGCTTTAGATAGGTCGAGAAAGAGTGCTGATGAGAGACTGCTATTATTACGGTTATTATTAATGGTGTTTGTAAAGGATAGGAGAGCTGAGGTGGTACTATGATAAGGCCTAAAACCATGCTGACAGTTTGCTAGTATGTTATGTTTTAGTAAGTGGTTCATTAGCTGTTGGTGAATGCATTTTTCCATAATCTTAGCTATTGGAGAGAGGAGGGCTATAGGCCTGTAGTTTGAATAGTCAATAGCATTACCTCCTTTGCGTAAGGGAATAATATGAGAGATTTTCCAGAGATTGGGAATGGTTCCTTCAGTTATGGTACAGTACTTTTGTTACACTTCTGTATAAATCATGTTAATATTCACAAATGACATATAATTATTTAGAAAATTCCAGATAGCTGAGCTCGTAGTATCTCCTTTCATGATATGGAACATAGAGGAGAAGGACTTTTTCTAGGCTAACAATTTTGATCACATTTCTCTTTAATTAATAATTATTTGATTTTTATCATCAGCCAATAAACCAGATGCATTACATATAGATGTCCAGCTTCATCTCCTGCTATATGTAAAAATATAGCCTTTGGTACTTCCACTGGTTTATTTTACAATGCTGAAGCAGTACTAAACATAATTCCAAACCTTCATGACAAAGTTTTCTAGTTCTTGGATGGACTACACTGTGGTTGCAATGTCATTGATGGCTTCAGTACTGTGGATAACTTTATATTCTTGTTACTTTTTTGAACTGTGTCGCTAAAAAATAGAATACTATCTCACTCTGACTAAGGTAAATTAATATACTTACTGCCTTTAAATCAGAACAAAAAAACATCTAATGGACACAGGGCTCTGCACACATGAAACTGCTGGGTAACACAGCCCACTTTATCACTTACCAAGTCTATCTCTTCATTAACCCAGCAGGTCAGATTCTGTCTGGCTATCTGTTGGTACTAACTTTCGTACATCCACCTACTTCTCTAAATTGTTCTCTCCAGTTCATGATTTCTGTTTCATCCAGCTTTGTAGCTCTTGACACTCATCTCTCTACTGCTATGATTCTTTCTCTCTTTCTCTGATCTATCCTTTCTCCCCTCTTAGTTTTTCCCCTAATTTCTACATTTCTGTCACCCTTACATATCATTGTATCTGACTCTTTGCCCACATTGTATATATTCGCTACATCTATATGTATACATCTTCGTTGATTGTGTAATAGTGTATACGTGCGTGACTAGTATACTATGAAAATCTCCTGTTCTATTATTGTGCATACCTAATGTACTGTAGCATTCAATGTTATGCTATATTAGCCCTGCAACTCTGTTATGATTTTGTGCGTTTCTCCCCAGGCCTCCAATGAAAAGGAACTTTGCCAAGCTAGACTATCCCAGTAACAAAATGCAAAAATAAAATAAAATAAATTAAAAATAAATAAAGTGCATTGTGACTGCAATGGCAAGTATAGCTTTTAGTATGACAATTTCCTATGTCTTTCTGCTGCAATCAGAATTGATATTAGCAACAATTTGGGGTTGTGAGCGCTACATTTTGAAATTTTTGTAATGCTGTCAGCTTTTTTTGATTTGCTCTTTTCCAGAGGGCAGACACTGTTAGAGTTTTGATTTTGTTGATTTTTGGTATTTATTTCACTTAATTGTCTAGACATCGATTCCACAGCCTTTTCTTTTCAACTCCATAGTGTATTTCTTTCAACTTTATTTTATTTTTTCATTTTACAGGTATGTTTAGGTGTTTTAGTACCATATGAAACTCAAACTCTAGCCCAGTAGATATTACAGTCTAGCACAAAATCAAGAAAGACTCAGCGATTCTACAGGTACGGTATATGCATCTTTATTCAAGGACAGCTCAGAGGCAACTGTCTGTAAAAGAACGGATATATGCTTTTCACAATATGTATAGCTCTTAAATAGACCTTTTTTTCTCAAATATTCATAAGGAATTCATCAGACAATTAAAAAGAATAAAAGCACACAATACACATTTAAATTATATATATATATATATATATATATATATATATATATATATATATATACATATCAGTAATTGTAGCATGAAATATTGAACACTGAAAACAGCAAATGTAAAAAGATCAATCATTTTAGAATCCAACCATAAACTAATCACCATGGAAATTCACATCTCACCCACACCCCCCGCAAAGGTAACCACCTTGAAAAACTTCTCCAAAGCTGACTATGGACTCCTAAAAACAGAGGTGGCTAACTTTACGGCGCCCATGCCAATGGAAAATTGACTGCCGAATCAAACACCGATGCGCTGTACGAACATGTACACATGCATGGAACTAGCCATACCCAACAGAACCAAGACGCTCTCCTCCAAAAAATGGAAGCCAATCTGGTGGTCCTCTGCCATTAATAAACTCCACAACAAAAGGAAGAAACTGTTGCAGAAAAAGGTGAAGTCCCATGAATGGAAAAACTCCCTTATTAGCCTCAACAAAAAGTTGAAATCCCTCATCAAATTCTATAAAGCCAGCTATGAAGACAGAATTGTGACAGACACTAAAAACAATCAAAAGCCTTCTATAGCTATCTCAAGAACCTCCATGGCAATACCCAGATTTGCACTGAGATACTGCGCAATGGTACCTCCTGTACTCAGCCAACAGATATTGCCAACATACTGGCCAACAGATTCAGTGCCAACTTTACCCCTCTCACCCACCTAAAGGACCAATCACAATAACGGAAGAATGCCAGGCACCCAGCATTACTGCAGCACAGGTTAAAGCTGAATTGTCCAAGACCAAAAATACAGCTTCCATGGAACCTGATAATATGCCTGGTTGTGTTCTACATGAGCTACAAAGCGGACTGGCACCACATCTGTGTGCCCTGTTCAGTCACAGCTTCACCTTAGGCTTTGTCCCTACCGAATGACACACTGCTACAGTCATCCCTCTCCATAAAGGGGGAGTGACTACAGAGCCTCGGAATTACTGCCCTATTATCCTGACAAGTCTGATATGTAAAGCTATGGAGCACATAATCATGGACCTAATTAACAAGGATATAAGGAATCTCCAAACTCTAGACCCCATGCAATTTGGCTTTGTGAAAGGGAGAGCATGCCTGCTCAACCTGGCTGACTTCTTTGAGTAAGTCACCAGGGCTGTGGATGAAGGTAAGACAGTGCATACAACCTACCTCAATCTGGCCAAGGCCTTTGATGCCATTCCTCACTCAGGATTTAGTGATAAACTCACCAAACTAGGCATCAACCCCTGTATCATTAGGTGGGTTGCAAATTGGTTTTCAGATAGAACACACAGTGTGAAAGTAGTGGACTCCAAGTCAGACTGCTGACCAGTCATGAGTGGAGTCCCACAGGGATTGACCCTGGGTTCTCCTCTGTTCGGCATCTACTTCTCAGAAGTCCAGGCCAACATAAAGGGAATCTGGCTGACCCAGTTCACAGATGACTGCAAGCTAGGAACCATTATTAACTCCCCAAGTGGTGCAGACATCCTACAGAAAAGCCTCACTGAGACCAATGACCGGTGTTGAAACCATGGCCTTAAGTTTAACACCAAAAAATGCGTCGTCATCCCCTTTGGTAAAAACTCAGTTCCCACTAATTACCACATCGATGGGAGCCCACTGAACTCTGAAGGTGTTATAAGAGATCTGGCAATGCAGGTTGACAGCAACCTCTCCTTTGACCACCACATTGCCACTGTAGTCAGAAAGTCCTTTTGTGTGGCACATCTCATTACCAAGAGTTTTGCATCCAGGAAAAAAGAAGTCATTGTCTCTCTCTACTCTTCCCTCATTAGACTAATCATTGAGTATAATGCCCCATTTGGCATGTACCTCACTAGACACCTGCAACAGCTGGAGAGGCAACAGAAGTACCTCACGAAGAGGATCATAGGCATTAAACATGTCATACATGGACAGACTCAAAAGATTCCAACTATTATCTGTCTCATATCTCCTACTTAGAGGTGATCTCTGCTAGACTTACAAAGCCATGTCTGACCCAGCTCTGTTAGGAAATGCTACATCTAAAGAAATCCCAATCCCTCCATACCTCACACTCCAGAGACCTCAACCTCATTACCACAATCAACAGAATGTACTGGAGGAGCAGGTTCATAACCCAGAGACTGCCCATGCTCTGGAATATACTTCCCATACATGTCAAGCAGAGCACCTCGCTGACCCTCTTTAACAGAAATCTTGATGAGCGGATGGGTAATAGAAAGTTTAATAGAAAGTTCACCCTGGAGAACACTCCAGTGGATCTACTTGATAGAGGCACTGGGGACTAACCTTGGGTGGCACGATGCCAGGGCACTTCTATGGGCTAGGCTTGTAAAAGCTCCAGGGCCATTAGCCTAGTACACACCTATGAACCTATAAACCTATAATCCAAAATGATCAAAAAGAACAGAACAAACTAAACTATTTATTTTTGCATGCACCACACCCCCTGCTAATTATATATAACGAACTCCAAGATCACACAACAGCAAGGTAAGGGCAAACTCCCCCATCCTTCTGCAACTCAATCTCATACAATAATCTGCAAGAAAAAACAGCATTAAAAAGAACATTCGCTCATATGAGCATTCACTATTTTTACATCAGCATAAATCACTCATATGAGTGTTTGGTCTTGTAGATTGCAATTATATATACATATATATATATATATATATATATATATATATATATATAGATATATATATATATATATATATATATATATATATATATATATATATATATATATATATATATATGTATATATATATATATATATATAGATATATATATATATATATATAGAGAGAGAGAGAGATTTATCTATCTAAGTATATCTATAGCTATATATAGATATAAATATATATGTATATACTGTCCTCAAAGTTACATGTAAACTATAGTACCCATAACAACAGTACAACAAAACAGCAAAACAACAGAGATAGCATGACTATAACTCCAACACATGGATTATTGTGCAACAAAGAAGCTCATCTGAGCAAACCCTGGTTTTCTGGTTTTCTTCCAGCAATTTCATTAAATCCGTATATTAGATTCCTAGTAATATTGTCTCTGTTCTTTTATTTATATATGTGTGTGTTTTTGTGTCAGTAGGTGCATAGATAAATATAGATATAGATGTCTGTATGTGTGCTTGCATATGTATTAAAACAATGAGTACCAAAGTCACACAGACAAATGAAGCAGTAAAAACTAAAAGAAAAATCTAGCTAAGCTAGACTTTCCACTGTGTGATTCCTTGAAACCTCTTGCATTAGACGTAACACGGGATATATGCAAATTACCTCTTAAGGAATCAGGTGTTTCAACTATATGGCAGGTCTGAATGTCCATGACTTTTTTTTCCTCCTTCTTAAGTCTGTTATGGACAATTCAGTCCAATAAAGCCAAACTCTACTAGCTGTGGACATGCATGTTTCAGCCTTCTTATCGCCTAGTCAGCACAGCATAAGTGGAATGTTTGGCTAACATCTGCTAAAACACCTGATGTCCTTAAGGGGTCATTTTTATACATTGTCAAATTTTGTGCTGGTGGATATTTGATTTTATCAAATGGAAATCCATGTTATTTGCAGGAAAGGAGGTAAGTGTATTTTTCTTTTTTAATGCTGAAATGCGTGAAGCCCCCCTGCCTACCTTACTAATACCTGCTTACTCTGCCCCCACCTTAACCCTGCACCTTACCTTAGAAGAAACCTTTCTGTAGCCCTATCACTATTCAGCAATGGTGCTGTTTTATTACATTGTGTCTTCTTTTGCATATACACAACTCTGTATACCTGGTAATGAAGGCTACAGTCGCAGCTTGTTGAGCCAAAAACATGTCCCAGAATAGCCCCAAGCATCTCTACCTTGCCTTGAAGGGATAGTAGAACAGGATGGGTCAGCATAGCCTGCTACCACCAAGACAGGCAGGCTCATCCTCACCACACCAGTTCCAGCCCCCACTTGAGACATTAAATTAAACTGGGTCCCTTGGGTCATAGTTAGGAGTTTATCTTTTCGTACCAATGGAGATGGCATTATAGAGTGGTATCATTTAACACATTCTACATTAACATAAATTCAGTTTTCTTTGTTTAGAATATTTAATTGAATATGGACCACATAACTACTAAGACAATGCTAAACAGCTTTTGCCTTACTGAGAAACCTAAAACAGTTATTATGATAGTCTTGGCTCCGTTTTTAAAATCTTATTATGTTTTTTATACATTAGTCAAAACATACATTTATATACAGACAACATGAAATTAGAATTGCAAATAATGACAAAAAACAATTTAACGTGTTGCTGAGTAACTGAATTGAGATGCTCAGGGTTCCTTCTCATTCATTTCTTCCCAGGTCCCGCCATCCTTCTGCAGTGAGAGCTGCTCACCTGGACATCGAAAAGCCACTCGGCAGGGAACACCAGTGTGTTGCTTTGACTGTGTCCTGTGTTCAAAAGGGGAGATAACAAATCAGACAGGTAAAACATATGTACATGTAGGCCTGTTGTGAATATGCGCATGTGAGTCTGTATGCGTTTGCATATCTGTATATGGAAGACCCATTTATACTGATTTTCTAACCCAGGCCCATGTCAATGCATTTGTTAGTCTGTGCCAATGCATTTCATTTAAGACACCTGGCATAGTGTGTAGGTGACCCATATATCTAATGTATGACAGCTGGCACAGTATGTAGGTGATCCACACATCTGATGTAGGACAGCTGACACAGTGTGTAGGTGACCTGCACATCCGATGTAAGGCAACTGCCAGATTGTGTAAGTGATCCACACATCTGTTGTAGGACAGCTGACATAGTGTATAAGTGATCCACACATCTGATGCAGGACAGCTAACACAGTGTGTAGGTGAACCACACATCTGATGTAGGACAGCTGGCAGTGTATAAGTGACACACACATCTGATGTAGGACAGCTGACATAGCATATAAGTGACCCACACATCTGATGTAGGACAGCTGACACAGTGTCTAAGTCACCCACACATCCAGTGTAGGACAGCTGACACAGTGTATAAGTGACCCACACATCTGATGTAGGACAGCTGACACAGCATGCAGGTGACCCACACATCTGATGTAGGACAGATGACTTAGTGTATAAGTGACCCACACATCTGTTGTAGGACAGCTAACACTGTGTGTAGGTGACCCACACATCCGATGTAGGACAGCTGACACAGTGTGTAGGTGACCCACACATCTGATGTAGGACAGCTGACACTGCATGTAGATGACCCACACATCTGATGTAGGACAGCTGACACAGTATGTAGGTGACCCCCTCATCTGATGTAGGACAGCTGACACAGTGTGTAGGTGACCCACACATCTGATGTAGGACAGCTGACCCAGTGTATAAGTGACCCAAACATCTGGTGTAGAACAACTGACACTGCATGTAGGTGACCCACACATTCGATGTAGGACAGCTGCCACATTGTGTAGGTGACCCACACACCTGATGTAGGACAGCTGACACAGCGTGTAGGTGACCCACACATCTGATGTAGGACAACTGACACTGTGTGTAGGTGACCAACACATCCGATGTAGGACAGCTGACACAGTGTGGGTGACCCACACATCTGATATAGGACCGCTGACTCAGTGTGTAGGTGACCCACACATCTGATGTAGGACAGCTGACACAGTGTGTAGGTGACCCACACATCCGATGTAGGAAAGCTGACACAGTGTGTAGGTGACCAGCACGTCCAATGTAGGACAGCTGACACAGTGTGTAGGTGACCCACACATCTGATGTAGGACAGCTGACACAGTGTGTAGGTGACCCACACATCTGATGTAGGACAGCTGACACAGTGTGTAGGTGATCTGCACATCTGGTGTAGAATAGCTTATGTGATGTGCAGATTCATAGGTTCATACTAGGCTATCTGCCCAAGGGCATTTATAAGCCTAGCCCATAGTTATGTGGCTTTTGCCACCCCTTTAGTTTGAATAAAAACTATGCCTATCATTTTTCTGTGCCTCTGTCAAGCAGTGACACTGAAGTAATCCCTGGGGTATATCTGATCTCCATCCATTGGTCAAGATTCCTCTTGAACAAGGCCAGCGAGGTGCTCTGCCTCACATGTACCGGGATTTTGTTCCACAGCATAGGGAGTCTCTGGGTGATGAATCTGTCCCTCCAGCACCTTCTATTTATAACCGTGTCAAGGTTTAAGTCTCCCGCCCTTGTGGTTCTGAGGGATCTAGATTTTTTGAGGTGAAGCATATTCATCAAATCTGGGTTTGACATGGCCTTATATGTCAGGCACAGGTCACCTCTGAGCAAGCGGTATGAGACTGAATAGAGCTGGAGTTCTTTCAGTCGGGCAGCATAAGACATTTTTGAGACCCTTTATCCTTTTGGTGAGGAACTTTTGGGGCCTTTCAAGCTGCATCAGGTGTCTGGTCAGATACATTCGAGCGGGCATTGTACTCAATCATAGGTCTAATGAGTGATGAGTACAGGGGACGATGACCTCCCTTGATCTAGATGTGAATCCCTTCATGATCAGGTGGGCGATATAGAAGGTTTTCCTAACTACTTTAGCAACATGAGTGTCAAGCGAAGGCTACTGTCAACTTGGGTCCCCAGATCCCTGATGACTTTTCTGTGCTCAGTGGATTGCCACCTATATGGTAGCTAGGGTAACCTTGTTTTTCCCGAAGGGTATGACTATGCATTTTTGGCGTTTAACTTCAGGCCATGGCTCTGGCACCAGTTATCCGTTTCTGTGAGGCCCTTCTGGAGGATATCTGTGTCAGATGTTTTTCGACTATGGCCCAGTTTGCAGTCATCTGCAAACTTTGTCAGCCATAACCCTCCTGTGTTTGCTTGTACTTCAGAAAAGTAGATGCCAAACAAGAGTGGACCCAGGACTGAGCCCTGTGGGACACCACTTGTGACAGGCTTTGAGTCTGACATGGCTCCAGCAACTCTGACCCTGTGGGTTCTGTCGCTTAGCCAGTTTGCAACCCATCTTGTGATGTATGGGTTTACATTCAAGCTGATGAGTTTTTCGATGATACCTGAGTGGGGTATTGTGTCGAAGGCCTTTGCCAGGTCAAGGTAGGCTGTATGGACTGCCTTTCCCTCATCAATGGCCTTGGTGACTGTCTCGAAAAAGTCAACCAAGTTTAAGAGGCAGGATCTGCCTTTGACAAAGCCAAACTGGGTTGGATCCAAAGTCTGCAAGTTCCCTATGTCTTTATTTATGAGTTCCATTATGATCCTCTCCATGGCTTTGCAGATAAGGCTTGTCAAGCTAATGGGGCAGTAATTTCCAGGGTCTGTGGAGGCACCGCCCTTATGAAGTGGGACCACAGTCGCCACTCCTTGGTACGTGCGATCCTGAGGTGAGGCTAAGATTAAACAGTTGTCCTAACTGTGGGTTTAATTCCTCATTGAGTTCATGAAGCACACAGCCGGGACACCATCTGGTCCCATGGATGCTGTGTTTTGCCTTAGTGAGGGCAGTTCTCACCTGGGCGTTGGAGATGTTTGGGGGCTACAATCCTCTGGAATAGATATCTCTCCTTTTGGGGGGGAGAAGTTTGCACTGAACCTGTCAGCCAGTATGTTAGCAATGTGTGTAGGTTCAGTAATTTTCACATCATTTTGAACTAATTCTGAGCATATCTGGGAGTTTCCTCCTAGGTTTCTAACATAGCTAAAGAAGGCCTTATGATTGTCTTTAGAGTCCTTGGCGATTTTTCTCTCAAAATTTGCCTTGGATGATTTTATGAGAGCTCTTAGTTTTTACTTATAATGATCAAAGGTGTCTTACCTTTCAAGGATTTTGCTCTATCTTGTAGTAGCTTCCTCCTTTTGTTGTAGAGCTTGTTTATGGCTGGGGTCCACCAGACTGGACGCTTGCCTTTGGTACAGAGAGTCTTAGTTTTGTTTGGGATTGCCTGATCCATGCAGTCCTGTAGGTGCTGGTAGAAGGCATTTGTAAGTGATTCAGCGGTTTGAGTAATGTTTACCACTGGCTCAGGGGCCTTAAAGGAGACCACACTAGTTTTTAGAAGTGTGAAATCGGCTTTTGAGAAGTTTTTCACTGTGGTCTTTTTTGTTTCAGGTGGGGGCGGGATGAGGACCTCCAGCGAGATTAGTTTATGATCTGATCTCACCAGTGAGGGGTATACTTCCGGTGTTGAACATTTTGATCCCATATATTTGGTCTGAAATAGGTAATTGAGTCGGTATGCATGGATATTTTCTGTAACATAGTTAACATAGTATGGAGATGACTTGTGCATTTGCTGTAGCATGGCTCACACAAGGTATAGATGACTTGCAAATTTCATGTAGAATAGCTAATTTAATTTGAAGAGAGATGACCTTTGTACCTGATGTGGATTACTTTGCACCATCTAATCGTAAACCAAACAAGCAAGAGCATCTGTGCTGCTCCTTGGGGGTTGTAGCTGTCCTGCATAATATTGACTTGTGTCACTAATTTAAGACACCTGACATGACATGTCACCAGCTTGCACATTTTCTATGTTTTCCTCAGTTCTGATAGCAGTCTTTCTAATGATTGTCAGGTGGAGAGGGAAATCATCAGTCAGTCATAAAGGGTTGCTTATTCCACATAACTCTTCCACCAACAATGAGTTTCTGACAAGGTGGTGGATAGAACATAGTTTTTTTTTCTATTATTATTAAATAAATATTAACCCCTAGAGAGCTTAGGTTTGCAGGAACTCACACAGTAATAGACCAGATGTAATGTGCTCTTTTTCTCATGTATGGCCATCCTGGCTACAGCACAAGTGTTGTTTGATGGACGCATATCGCTGGTCCTTATGACCAGTTGAAGGCTGCACCTAGTATCTGTTAGGTGCCTGCTCCTGCTGCTGTGTGGTAAACCAAGCTGCCATCCCTTTATCCTGCATGTGCAAGCTGGCATTTGCTATTCACCCTAACCAGCTTCTCCATTGTGTGAACAACTAATAAAACCCAGGTCACTTTGATCATAGTCAAGGCTATGTCCTTCTCTGCCACAGAACTGGCATAACCAGCAAGGACCTTTGATGTCGGATAAATAATGGGTGTAATGTATGGTGTGAACATTTTGCATGGGTTATCTGAAAGTGTATAGAAAGCTTGTCATACCATTGTAGACCAAATGTATAAGTGACCTGTATATTTTGAGTAAGAAAGTTATCTTTCACACAAGGTTGGTCTGATTGCAACTATCTACAGGCATAGGATGTGTGTATGAGTGTGCTTGTGTGTGCATGGGTAAAGGGAATGCCGGCTCTATCTCACTAGAGGAAGAAATGTTCTGTAGGCTATTTAATTACAGCAGGTAAGAGTATTCCTGCATGGCCCAGTTGTGGAAGTTTAGCCCAACTCATGGTGCATCTGTAGAGTTTCTCCTACAATTCAGATGGCTCTAGATTCAGCGATACATCTAATGTAATGTGGGAGAACTGAGGTAGTGTTTCATGTTTGTGAAACCCTGCCAGATACCAGGATCTTCTCTATATAACCATGTTCAGTCACTTCCAGAGGGAAGCAAACATACCACTACATGTTCTGCTTCCAAATAAAGGGGAGAAAATGGCAAGCCATCATCTGGGAAGCTTCAATGAGTCCATTCTAGAATATACCAGCCTCAGTATGGCATATGGAGCTCCATACTGGGCCCCAGCTACAATATGCCACTCTATATACATTCTCTAGTGTTTCTTACTTGGAACTAGCTACAATATGCCTCTCTATATATGTTCTCTAATGTTTCTTGCTTGGAATCAGCTACAATATGCCACTTTATATGTTCTCTCCCTTTTCTTACTTGAAAAAAGCTACAATATGCCCCTCTCTATACATTCTCTAGTGTTTCTTACTTTGAACCAGCTACAATATGCCACTCTCTATACATTCTCTAATATTTCTTACTTGGAACCAACTACAATATGCCACTCTCTATATGTTCGCTAATGTTTCTTTCTTGGAACTAGCTACAATATGCCTCTCTCTATATATGTTCGCTAATGTTTCTTTCTTGAAACCAGCTGCAATATGCCACTCTCTATATGTTACCTAGTGATTCTTACTTAGAACTAGCTACAATATGCCCCTCTCTATACATTCTCTAATATTTCTTACTTGGAACCAGCTACAATATGTCACTTTGTTTAAGCTTGCTACCTTTTCTTACTTGTAACCAGCTGCAATATGCCACTCTCTATATGTTACCTAGTGTTTCTTACTTGGAACTAGCTACAATATACCACTCTCTTTATGTTCCCTAATGTTTCTTATTTTGAACCAGCTACAATATGCCTCTCTCTATATGTTTTCTAATGTTTCTTTCTTGGAACCAGCTACAATATGCCACTCTCTATATGTTCGCTAATGTTTCTTTCTTGGAACTAGCTACAATATGCCTCTCTCTATATGTTTACTAATATTTCTTTCTTGAAACCAGCTGCAATATGCCACTCTCTAAATGTTACCTAGTGTTTCTTACTTGGAACTAGCTACAATTTGCCACTCTCTTTGTGTTCCCTAATGTTTCTTATTTTGAATCAGCTGCAATATGTCACTCTCTATACATTCTCTAATGTTTCTTTCTTGGAACCATCTGCACTATGCCACTCTCTATATGTTTTTTAATGTTTCTTTCTTGGAACCAGCTAC
Source organism: Protopterus annectens (assembly GCF_019279795.1). Lineage (NCBI taxonomy): Eukaryota > Metazoa > Chordata > Ceratodontiformes > Protopteridae > Protopterus > Protopterus annectens. The sequence continues at coordinate 1,779,921,288 of NC_056744.1, read as the reverse complement.
AATATGCCACACTCTATATGTTCGCTAATGTTTCTTTCTTGGAACTAGCTACAATATTCCATTCTCTATACATTTTCTAATGTTTCTTGTTTGGAACCAGCTATAATATACCACTCTCTATACATTCTCTAATGTTTGTTACTCAGAACCTGCTACAATATGCCACTGTCTATACGTTCTCTAATGTTTCTTATTTGGAACCAGCTACAATATGCCACTCTCTATACATTCTCTAATGTTTCTTAGTTGGAACCAGCTAAAACATGCCACTCTCCATACATTATTCAGTGTTTCTTTCTTGCAACTAGCTACAGTATTCCATGCTCTATATGTTATCTTTCTTACTTGGAGCTAGCTACAATATGCCACTCTGTATATGTTATCTAATGCTTCTTTCTTGAAACTAGCTACAAAATGCCACTCTCTTTATGTTTCCTAATGTTTCTTATTTTGAACCAGCTACAATATGCCCCTCTCTATATGTTCTCTAATGTTTCTTACTTGGAACTAGCTACAATATGCCACTATGTATATGTTATCTAATGTTTCTTTCTTGGAACTAGCTACAGAATGCCACTCTCTTTATGTTTCCTAATGTTTCTTATTTTGAACCAGCTACAATATGCCACTCTCTATATGTTCTCTAATGTTACTTACTTGGAACCAGTTACAATAATGCCTGCTATAAATTCAGTAATACAAGTCCAAACAACTGAAATGATTTTAAATATTTAATAAAAACCCAATATTCAAAAGAACAGTATAAACAGCAAATGTGGCATGCATGGTTTTGTAGCTGAGAACCTTCTAGATGCACTCTGCAAAAATAACAGAGTTAGCAATGATGATGGGAAGCTCAGAATCATCTTTAGCTGGATACTGTTTAAATGTTCATCTCAGTGACGGGTTTATTTTAATAGTCTGTATCAGCTAGGATTAATGATTTAATCCCCATGCGTCTTTCTAGTATAGGGTAAAAATCTGGTGAGAAATGTAAGAATCTAAAATGAAAATAAAAATACAGAGCAAGTAAGAAAAAATGTACTGGTGTGAAAATAGGAGTCGGTTAAGTGAGTACAGTATGAAAGATGACAATGGGTTTACTTGGTTAGCAAAATAGATGCTATAAGTGTTTTCTATAACAAAGAGATTAGCAATTCTATAGGAAATTACTTTTGCAGAGTAATTGCTGGTATAAAATATATTACATACTTATAAAGCCATATAACAATTATACAAAGTAACCTTAGCATACTACAGAATCCTGGAAGTAAAGACATCCATAAAAACCAGAAACTGAACGGGAATTGTATTCAGTACTGCTGTACAAATCCAGTTAACGGGAACTGTATTCAGTACTGCTGTACAAATCCAGTTAACTGGAATTGTATTCAGTACTGCTGTACAAATCCAGTTAATGGGAATTGCATTCAGTACTGCTGTACAAATCCAGTTAACGGGAATTGTATTCAGTACTGCTGTACAAATCCAGTTAATTGGAATTGTATTTAGTACTGCTGTACAAATCCAGTTAACGGGAATTGTATTCAGTACTGCTGTACAAATCCAGTTAACGGGAATTGTATTCAGTACTGCTGTACAAATCCAGTTAACGGGAATTGTATTCGGTACTGCTGTACAAATCCAGTTAATGGGATTTACTGCTGTACAAATCCAGTTAACGAGAATTGTATTCAGTACTGCTGTACAAATCCAGTTAATGGGAATTGTATTCAGTACTGCTGTACAAATCCAGTTAACGGGAACTGTATTCAGTACTGCTGTACAAATCCAGTTAACGGGAATTGTATTCAGTACTGCTGTACAAATCCAGTTAACGGGAATTGTATTCAGTACTGCTTTACAAATCCAGTTAACAGGAATTGTATTCAGTACTGCTGTACAAATCCAGTTAATGGGATTTACTGCTGTACAAATCCAGTTAACGAGAATTGTATTCAGTACTGCTGTACAAATCCAGTTAACGGGAATTGTATTCAGTACTGCTGTACAAATCCAGTTAATGGGAATTGTATTCAGTACTGCTGTACAAATCCAGTTAATGGGAATTGTATTCAGTACTGCTGTACAAATCCAGTTAACGGGAATTGTATTCAGTACTGCTGTACAAATCCAGTTAACGGGAATTGTATTCAGTACTGCTGTACAAATCCAGTTAACGGGAATTGTATTCAGTACTGCTGTACAAATCCAGTTAATGGGAATTGTATTCGGTACTGCTGTACAAATCCAGTTAATGGGATTTACTGCTGTACAAATCCAGTTAATGGGAATTGTATTCAGTACTGCTGTACAAATCCAGTTAATGGGATTTACTGCTGTGCAAATCCAGTTAACGGGAATTGTATTCAGTACTGCTGTACAAATCCAGTTAACGGGAATTGTATTTGGTACTGCTGTACAAATCCAGTTATTGGGATTTACTGCTGTACAAATCCAGTTAACGGAAATTGTATTCAGTACTGCTGTACAAATCCAGTTAACGGGAATTGTATTCAATACTGCTGTACATATCCAGTTAAAGGGAATTGTATTCAGTACTGCTGTACAAACCCAGTTAACGGGAATTGTATTCAGTACTGCTGTACAAATCCAGTTAATGGGAATTGTATTCAGTACTGCTGTACAAATCCAGTTAATGAGAATTGTATTCAGTACTGCTGTACAAACCCAGTTAACAGGAATTGTATTCAGTACTGCTGTACAAACCCAGTTAACGGGAATTGTATTCGGTACTGCTGTACAAATCCAGTTAACAGGAATTGTTTTCTGTACTGCTGTACAAATCCAGTTAACGGGAATTGTATTTGGTACTGCTGTACAAATCCAGTTAACGGGAATTGTATTCACTACTGCTGTACAAATCTAGTTAATGGGAATTGTATTCAGTACTGCTGTACAAATCCAGTTAACGGGAATTGTATTCGGTACTGCTGTACAAATCCAGTTAATGGGATTTACTGCTGTACAAATCCAGTTAACGGGAATTGTATTCAGTACTGCTGTACAAATCCAGTTAATGGGACTTACTGCTGTACAAATCCAGTTAACGGGAATTGTATTCAGTAATGCTGTACAAATCCAGTTAACGGGAATTGTATTTGGTACTGCTGTACAAATCCAGTTATTGGGATTTACTGCTGTACAAATCCAGTTAACGGGAATTGTATTCAATACTGCTGTACAAATCCAGTTAATGGGAATTGTATTCACTACTGCTGTACAAACCCAGTTAACGGGAATTGTATTCAGTACTGCTGTACAAATCCAGTTAATGGGAATTGTATTCAGTACTGCTGTACAAATCCAGTTAATGAGAATTGTATTCAGTACTGCTGTACAAACCCAGTTAACAGGAATTGTATTCAGTACTGCTGTACAAACCCAGTTAACGGGAATTGTATTCGGTACTGCTGTACAAATCCAGTTAATGGGAATTGTATTCAGTACTGCTGTACAAATCCAGTTAATGGGAATTGTATTCGGTACTGCTGTACAAATCCAGTTAACGGGAATTGTATTCGGTACTGCTGTACAAATCCAGTTAACAGGAATTGTTTTCTGTACTGCTGTACAAATCCAGTTAATGGGAATTGTATTCGGTACTGCTGTACAAATCCAGTTAACGGGATTTACTGCTGTACAAATCCAGTTAACGGGATTTACTGCTGTACAAATCCAGTTAACAGGATTTACTGCTGTACAAATCCAGTTAACGGGAATTGTATTCGGTACTGCTGTACAAATCTAGTTAATGGGATTTACTGCTGTACAAATCCAGTTAACGGGATTTACTACTGTACAAATACAGTTAACAGGATTTACTGCTGTACAAATCCAGTTAATGGGAATTGTATTCAGTACTGCTGTACAAACCCAATTAACGGGAATTGTATTCGGTACTGCTGTACAAATCCAGTTTTTACTGCTGTACAAATCCAGTTAACGGGATTTACTGCTGTACAAATCCAGTTAATGGGATTTACTGCTGTACAAATCCAGTTAGCTTTTACTAAAAGACTGAAAATGTATGAAGAAAGAAACAGCACTAAAAATGAAAGTTTCTCAACCATTTCATGTGATGAAAGCCAACGTGTACAGGACATTGTGCAGAAACTTCTAAACCAAATAAACCCTCATGAAAACTGTTGAAATCACTGAAGACACTTCATCGTATCATTTCAGCCTGAGGTTACTGAAAAATAATTCACATTTCATTAGCAACTCATTTACAGTGTTGACGTACATGACAGTACATGACAGATCTCTTTGGTATTGCAGAACAATGTCGTTTAGTTTAGGGATTATCTAATGCAGTATGACACATGACTATTGAGGCATGCATCCTGCGAGAATACAATACTGAACTTAGAAAAACAAACATGTTGAAGTAGACCATGTCAAAAACATTGCATTTCACTGGAATCAGCTGCAAATGATGTATCTGACTGTCAACAAAAACTGAATAAGGGTCCAAACTACATCAAACTGCCAACATTATTTCTTTGTGACCTTTTACCATAACAAAACAAATGGCAAACATTTTTGCAGGAAATATCATATGAAAGGCAAACTGAATAAGTGTGCATATAAAGGATGGCAAAAGCGTCCAAGTGTCTGGAAAAGGGTGCACGGATACAAACACCAATCCTAAAATGTGACTAACACTATGATAGAGATACTGCTTCTCACAGGTTATGAAGAAACTGACACAATGACTTATGTCTTGGACTATATAATGTGACAGAAGATGACCATAAGATGTCACCTCAGATAAGAGCAGGATAAAGTTAAAAATGGAAGGTATATGGGCACCTTATTCTAGAATTTCTGTTAACCATAAGAAGATGCTCCTACATAGGAGAGAATTAACAAAAGGAGCTGATGGAACTGCAGCTCTAGGCCCACATGTCTGAAATGTGCCCTGTTGCTTCTGCTCCCAAGTTTGTCTGTGAATCAGGGTTGTATTAATAAGGGGAACTGCAGCTCCAGACTCACATGTCAGAAACAGGTCCAGTTGCTTCTATTACAGAGATGTATTAATAAGGGGGCTGATAAAACTGCAACTCCAGACCCACATGTCAGAAATAGGTCCTGCTGATTCTATTCACAGGTTTGACTGAGGACCAGGGCTGCATTAATAAGGGGGCTGTTGGAACTGCTGCTCAGGGCCCACTAATCTGAAACAGGCCATACTCCATCAATTCCAAGTTTTTCTGAAATAATATGCAGTTGTCACACCAAAAAAGCCCCTTTATAATGTTCAGCTCCAAGCCCATGAGCTTCATAATCCTTTACTGCTCCTATGATTATGAAGGAACAAGTACAGGTAAATATATATGCACTTCAGAATTGGGTTACTGAAGATAAAATTTAATGTTCTAATGACTTAGAATGGTAATGGATAGATGTCTCTAACAGATAAACATCAGTAGTTCGCAGAGACTATAGGTGAAAATGGACTTAAAATGGTATGCTACTGAGTTATTGTATGTACCATCACAAAATGATAATGATAAAATCATAGCAGAAAACATCTCATGGTTGTTGGCAGATACAAGACAAGAGTTCATCAGGATGTGGGCAGTTTGAAGGTGTAAAATGTGAAGACCCATCCACAAAAAAATTAAAATCCAAAGTTTCATAAGCGCATATAGTGCCCATACGCACTCAGGATCACAGTAGAGATGCCACTGCAAAAAAGCTGGTACATGCATGAATATTAACTAAAGTAGAATGGAGTCAGTAAGCCCTTCCATCATGCCAGCAGTAAAGAGGAGAAAGGCAGGATATATGTGTCCCACAAGCCAGTGTTGTGTTCTCTGCAGTATTGCCTACCACTGGGACAGAACATTTTAATACCATCAACATATGTAAGGCATTCCACAAAGGTTGACTTACCACATGCTTACCTGCAGACAAAACATTAAAAATATTACAAGAAGCTCTTGAATACTAATTCAGAAATAGTATTATTCCAGAACAGCCATCATGATTGTAGAGTGGCATCCATGTTTGTCATTTAGCAGAAGAGGATACCTGACATGCTGTTACCTTAATTATATACTCGTGTCAGGTAAGAATCAGGAGAACTAGTAAACAATCTATCAAAGGTTATAGGATAAATAACTAGGGCCTCAAGGTAGCAGAGATAAATGTGAAGCTGTCAGAAGAAGACATTTCCTATTGTGGTGTGGCCATGTAACCAATAAGGAAAGACTACCTAAGTCACAGACCCTGAAAATAAGTTGGAACAAAAAATAATTTTGTATAAGCCATTGGTGAATATTTGGGTAAGGAATGGTATCATATGTACAGACTTGAGTATTTCAGATATGAGCTAGATAGATGATTAAGTAAAATGCATTTATTTTTCCCAGGAAAGTCCAAGTGGGAAAGAGCCCATTTTCAACAGATGCCTGGGGAGAAACACTCCAAATGCATGTATTTGGAATGTGTGAGAAAATCTGGCATAAACCCACACAAACACAAACCCAGCCAAGAATCAAACCAAAGAACTTGATGTGAGGCAACAAAGCTAACTGCTGCTCTAGCAATATAAAAATATTTCTGAATGAGTACTGGCTACATCAAATAAAATATATATCTAGGAGAAATGTTAATCATTTGGATGTCATATTTTGTTAATAGCATATGTGCAGTAGGAAATTGGACAGAGAAACAGAGAGACAGAGAGGGACAGAAAGAAAGAAAAAAATGAAAGAAAGAAAGAAAGAAAGAAAGAAAGAAAGAAAGAAAGAAAGAAAGAAAGAAAGAAAATACCCACTATTGGCATTAATAATAATATTCCATTATATCATGACTTAGTCTCTAATCGTGTACAAAAACAGACAAGCAAGCAGTTTTTGAGTTGACATTTTTGTAGACAGAACTTCAGATATTTTGGAAGATATTATGGAAGTATATGTGAGAAGATTTATAAAACAATGAGGAGATAGAGTCAATGTTTTGAGTGCAAATATTAAGAAAAATGATTACCCTGGATTCAATAAACTGTGCAGGAATAGTGCTATTCCTGCAAGGGGTGAATCATGTCCATTTACCCTTAGCTTTAACAGCAGCACACCTTGCATATTCATGAAGGCGTGCTGGTGCTAAGGGTAAATGGATCTGAATACTACTGAGTGCAGGGGGTACGTTTAGGTAGTGCATGCACAGCTAACATGCCCCCCTGCACTCCGAAAGTGCTGTATAGCACATTGTAAAAGCATTTCAGTGTCTGTGGACACTGAAATCAGATAAAATGAGTATTTCAGTGTACACAGACACTGAAATGGATAGAGGCACAAGAAAGCAATGCAGGGGGTGTGTGACAGGTTCTGTCATACACCCCCTGCATTGTAAAAGTGCCATATGGCCACACAAACAGGTTTCTGCAGAATGCCCAGATGCCTGCCTCACATACCTCTTAACCTGTTAGAGCAAGAAAGCTGTACAAAGCCATAAATAATGGGGAGACAAAGGCACAAAAATAGGGACACTTTTTAAATATTGCATTTACAAACCCGGAAAGTTGATAGCCTAAAAGGTTTGCAGCAGCACGGACTTCCTGAAGGGTATGAAGACTGAACCTCAAATGTCTGCCATTTTAAAGTGCCAAATGTCCATAGCCCTGAACTGTACATGTTTCCACAGAATGCACAGATGCCTGTCTCACATACCTCTCAACCTCCAAGAGCAAGAAAGCTGTACAAAGCCATAAATAATGGAGCGACAAAGGCACAAAAATAGGGACACTTTTTAAATATTGCACTTACAAACCCAGAAAGTTGATAGAATAAAAGGTTTGTAGTAGCATGGACTTCCTGAAGGGCATGAAGACTGAAAACCAAATGTCTGCCATTTTAAAGTGCCATATGGCCATAGCTCTGAACTGTACCAGGTTTCGGCAGAATGCCCAGATGCCTGCCTCACATACCTCTCAACCTCCGAGAGCAGGAAAGCTGTACAAACCAATAAATAATGGGGGACAAAGGCACAAAAATAGGGACACTTTTTAAATATTGCACTTACAAACCCAGAAAGTTGATAGAATAAAAGGTTTGCATTAGCACAGATTTTCTGAAGGATATGAAGTCTGAAACCAAAATATCTGTCAGTATTTTCTGACTTAAACCTCGAGTGATTTGCCAGTGATTTGCTTGAAAAACAACAGTCACACTTCCTAAGTTTGTAAGAGCAATAATTAAAATCTGTCCTTATCTGTCCCTTTACATTTTCTCTTACTGTGACTGACAAGGAGTACAGATACATGTAAATAAAGTGGGTTTATTATTTTTTTTTCCATTCTAAGGTATGTTTAAGCATAGCTGAGTGGGTGTGCATGTTATGGCCCTTTGCTCAGCATTGCTTAAACATTCCATAGGAGATAAATAAAAATATACAGCTAAAACCCTCCCACCGAGATGGAGTAGTGGTTAGAGTCCTGGCGTTGCATGCATTTGTTCATGGTTCAAGTAACAGGACAGGCACTTTATTTTTACATGGGAAAGCAGTGTTAAAATTATTATTTTAATTTTAAATTATGTAGTAATTGATATTTGTCAACCAGGGTAGTGTAGCTGGTCTAAAATGTAAGTGTGAGTGCATATAATATGTGAAATCACCCATGTATACACAAGTGCTGCATGCAGTATAGTCACACACCATGGTAATGTAATGAAAGCACATAGATTGACATCATGTAAAGTAAATCATATACACTTACTAATATGTTAGTAATGATTAATTACGCCATTATCCTGATATTTTTTTTAAATGAAAAGTGAGCAATGGTTAGCAGAGCTCAACTATGCTTAGCTGGTGTAAACATTGCTTAAATGTGAATGCTAAGCAGCAGTAAGCTCAGCTAAATGGATTTGTGTACTGTTAAGCAATGCTCAGCAATTACCCCTTTAAGCACTGTTCAACCCAGATTAGCAGGTTAACGCATTGCTAAGCTGTGCTCAGCATTTTTGAAATGGTGCAATGACAGCAAAGGGTGGGGAATACAGCCATAACCTGTTGTAGTTTGATCTCTACAGGAACATATCTGGCATTGGAGAGGGAGCATGCTTTCAGGTGTAGCACTGGGGCATCTTGGAGTCCAGGGTCATGGCTTGACTCCTCAAAGAACACCATGATGACAGACTGCTGCGGGGCCAGTACCAGGGCTCTCGGTACAAAGCAGAGGCCTGGGACCATCCGGCACATGACCTCACCAGTGCCACTGGATTCCCCTGAACTGGTGAGCAGGTACGGCATCATTATTCCAACCTAAAGTGTAGGAAGGGGGAGCTGTTGTCCCAGTGGATCCAAGATGCTTTGGACTGGCATGCTATAGCAGTTTGTAAGTATTGCAGATATAGCTGTACCAAATCCTAGCCTGAGTATGTGATAGACAGATATGCATAATGTTTGTTTCTCACCCCTACAGCTGCAGAAGAGAGGGCTATGAACATTGAGGCCCATGCGACAGACTGACAAGAATGCACCAACAGGCTGGTGAGTACAAATCTGCCTTTCAGTATATAGTGAAATAAATAAGAAGGAGTAAATTGTTTACTGTGTTATGTGTGTAATGATTAAAGAAAAGTTTGTCAGACTAATAGTGATCCACAGCATATGCAGTAGTAGAGCACTGTGTCATATAACTACAATAAAAACCTAAACCACCAACTGTTGTGTTTATTCTGGTATGGTGTTGTATACATAGAATGTGTACAGGTTCTGCAGAGAAAATATGGCTTTGACAGCATGAATTAACAGAGGTTGTTTTCAGAACTAGCTAGTATGCAAAACAGTAGATTGTAGATCTGTAAATCAAGATATACATGAAATATGACATATGTTATGTACTAAGATCCAAACCCTGAATACTAATATCAAATGCATTATAGTGTGTCACCTGCTGTAGTGCCTTGTGTTAACCTTTGTTTTCAACATCGTATAATTTCAAAGGATTACTACACAGTACAGTAACTATCTGTCATGCATGAATCTCAGGATTACAAGGTCAGACTATCTAACCCCACAGAGTATTAAGTAGAAAACAGTCACACAAGAGACAACAGTTCCCCAGTAGCCCAGTGTGATGAGAAACAGCCTTGTAGTTCATTTTAGCACACCCAAACATGGTTCAAATCTAGGAAGTGGTAGTATGACATATGCACATATACACTCAAGAAATCCGGAATATTTGTAGAAACAGTCAAATAGTGGTAACAGATATTTTCTCCACAGGTCTTACAGGTAATGAAATGTTTGTACTAGCTGTTAGAAGGGTATAACAATACACCATGTACAACTGGTACATACACCACACCGTCTTCCAGATACATGTCGTTCAAGTGTCACGTTGTGACAACTAGTGGTCACTGCTGCCAATCACCCTGGACACAGATAGTAATCCATGTGAACTATGCTAATAGCAAACTCACACAACATCATTTTAGGGTACCCCTTCTTTGTCAAGTATGTAACCCTGACATGTAAAAGCACCCTTCAGTAAAGTAGCCACAGTTCACTTAGTCTGCCCCATACCATTACAAGTTGACAGTCTTAACAGGTATGTGTGTGCCACAAAAGCTGTGGACCATAGGTAGATGTAAAGTGAGGGCAGACCTATAGAATACTGAGCAGTACTGTTGTGAAAAATAGAAGCCAATACAGTTGTCAATGGGCTTTTTATTCTCTCCCCCACCCATCCATCTGCATCAATAATTATTATTCATATACTATGGGTATGTTTTTCTCAAAACCTATTATTAGGACATGTGTTCCATTATTGTTCATATATTTCATTGGTTGCATATTAACATACCTTGTTCAAATACCATTATTGGTGGCCTGTTGCCATCAGTGTAACTTGCATGCTGTTAACTGCTTACTGTTGTTCCATTTATGCATGCGTTCTGTTTTCTATGCAACTGTTTCAAATCTGTTGGTTTGGGTTAATGGGAACATCCATGCATGCTATTATAACTAATTTTGCAGTGTGTTCTTCATGACTAACCAATATATCTGGGAAAACCACAACACCATAGCACATTTGGGAGGGCAGATCCCGGTGGATCAGCCTGTCCCATCCCATCTGGCCATGGCACCGAGTGTCAACATGTCTGGGACCCAACCCAGAACATCCTCCTCTGCTGGTCCTGCACTACCTTTGGGTAGAACCACCTCAAGGGATGAGGACCATCCTCCCCCGGGTGCAGGCATGGAGAGGAGCCTGTCACCCACAGAATACTCCAGGGTATGGTGCACAGTGTCATCCACTCTGAGATGGGTGGGAAGTTGTACCAGATGGAAGGCCGCCTGGTGCACCTCGAGGGGCAAGCTGCCTCTCTTGTCCAGCCCCCAGCACAGCCACCTTCAGGGCCATGAAGGTACAGTGGTGAATGCCCATGGGTGGGGACCTCAGTCCCACTTTATCCATTTGGAGGCTCATGGGCCTCTAATTCCAAATCACCATCCCTGTCCAAGGTGTTTACCCTCCTCATGTGTCATATACCACCCCTGTCTACTGTCTTGTGAGCCTTGTCTGTCTCGGATAGAAGGAAGTTTCTTTGCTCACCAGTGGGAGTGGGGAGCCTTGAGCAACCTACCTGTCCTTGGGGGAAGTGACCTCAGCACAAGAAGCTGTAGTAATTGGTTATTTGGGACCATTCCTAGCTCTTTTGTAGTTCACTGCTTAAAATCCACCTCTGGGCATTTTTTTCTGGCTATACTGCTCAGACAAGCTCCACATGGGTTTACAGAGTGGTCCTAGCAGCAAGGAACTCGAAAAAGCAACTACCTTCTGGATTTAAGTAGCTTTGCTTTTTTTTCACTGGAAATAGCTGCTGTAGCTTACTTTGAACTAGCCTGAATTGTTTTTTAACTGATTGCTGCATTATTTTAAAATCTGCACTTAAAAGTTACATTTAGTCGAATTTGATCGAAAGTTTGCTTGTTTGTTTGTTTAATTTAACTGTGGAGGCTGCCCACTAAAGTGTGCTAGCCTGTGTAACTAATTTATCACTGTCTCTGCATGTTCTGTGTGTTTCTACCAAAAAAACAAAAAAACAAAAAATAATCCTTGTTTTCTCGCCTTCCTTGACTAGTTTAGACCAGTTTACAGGCATTGCTGTATTCTGGGCTGTAGTGTAGTTCCTGTGTTGTCCATTACCTTACTTGGATTGAAGGAAGTTTCTTTGCTCACCAGTGGGAGTGGGGAGCCTTGAGCAGCCTACCTGTCCTTGGGGGAAGTGACCTCAGCACAAGAAGCTGTAGTAATTGGTTGTTAGGGACCATTCCTAGCTCTTTTGTAGTTCACTGCTTAAAATCTGCCTCTGGGCGTTTTTTTCTGGCTATACTGCTCAGACAAGCTCCACGTGGGTTTACAGAGTGGTCCTAGCAGCAAGGAACTCAAAAAAGCGACTACCTTCTGGATTTAAGTATCTTTGCTTTTTTTCACTGGAAATAGCTGCTGTAGCTTACTTTGAACTAGCCTGAACTGTTTTTTAACTGATTGCTGCATTATTTTAAAATCTGCACTTAAAAGTTACATTTAGTCGAATTTGATCGAAAGTTTGCTTGTTTGTTTGTTTAATTTAACTGTGGAGGCTGCCCACTAAAGTGTGCTAACCTGTGTAACTAATTTATCACTGTCTCTGCATTTTCTGTATGTTTCTACCAAAAAAACAAAAAAACAAAAAAATAATCCTTGTTTTCCTGCCTTCCTCGACTAGTTTGGACCAGTTTACAGGCATTGCTGTATTCTGGGCTGTGGTGTAGTTCCTGTGTTGTCCATTACCTTACTTGGATAGAAGGAAGTTTCTTTGCTCACCAGTGGGAGTGGGGAGCCTTGAGCAGCCTACCTGTCCTTGGGAGAAGTGACCTCAGCACAAGAAGCTGTAGTAATTGGTTGTTTGGGACCATTCCTAGCTCTTTTGTAGTTTACTGCTTAAAATCAGCGTTTGCACGGCTTTGCGCGGTTGTGCGCATAGCGGTTAAACAAGGTTAAACTTTTTCTGGCTTCGCCAAGTCTGCTCTTCAAATTTTCCCTTAAGGAAGCTCTACTAAAACCAGACTACTCACTGTATTATAAGCCTAGCACTTGTTCTCAATACTTCTCTACTAAGTAAGCACTATCGTACTAAGTAAAGCACTACATCTACTTACCACCCCTGTGAATACCCACCTCCCTTAAAGGTATATCACTCCCTTATACTGTTCTAGCATGTCGAGTGGTAGATTACTGGCGTCGTCTCCAGTTCAGCTGGTCAATCTGGGCATCTTGAGACAATGCTACAATTGTCTCATGTACACAGACAACCCTCTCCTCCTCCCAACAAACACAATTACATGTGAGAGATGCAACTATATAGCCAAACTGGAGGCTGAACTCTCTCAACTCAGAGCTGGCATGACCAGACAGGAGGATATTTCAACCACACACACAACAATCCCAGTCCCACATAGACCTACCACAACTGCAAACCAAACACATAAAAACACAAAGACATACTCGGAAGCTCTAATAAAAAACTTACCAAAACAACAGAGGCTCCCAAAGCAGACATCCAAAAATCCACCACCTCAAAACAAAACACATGCAACACATACTTCAATAAATCAGTGTGTCGACCAATCGCAGCCCTTAAGGCCAAACACCTTGCCTGATACACTAGTAATAGGTGACTCCATAGTCAGACACACTGATGTCCCACTGACCAGGCTGAACAAGGAGAAGGTGACTGTGAGCTGTCTTTTGGGGGCTAGGATCCGCCACATAACACACGCACTCAGGTCACTCCAAAGCAAGTACAAATATGACTCCATCATTGTCCATGCTGGTGTGAATGACCTGAGACATACCTCCCTGGACTACATGAAAAGAGACATAGAGGAGCTCGCCGATTATGTAGCCCAGGCTGGTATGACCCTGACCCTGTGCAGCATCTTGCCCTCACCAAGAATGATACCACTATACAAAGACAAGATGATCAGCTTTAACAATTGGCTTGAGTACTGGTGTCATTCTAAGGGGATCCAATATCTGTCTGCCTGGGATGATATGTTGGACAAGCCACGCTGCTTCGCAAGGGATGGCTTACACCTGTCACCACTGGGCTTCCGAATATAGGCCAAGGCTCTTGCCACCCCCATAATGCCTTTTTTTAGGCAAGGCTCAAAAGACAAACCCACCTCCTTAGAAAACAAAAATGGAAAAAAACTAAGGGTAATGCTGCTCAACGCCAGAAGTCTAAATCTCAAGATGCAGGCACTTGATGCACTCCTCAGCATGGAGAACATCGACGTCTGTGCAGTAACTGAAACTTGGTTCAAGGCTCCTGAGAGCACCCCAGCGCTACCAGGCTATACCTCATATCATGCTTTTCGGCCCCAAAACCCGGGCCGAACCACAAAGTGTCCATATTCATAAAGGACACCCACACCTCCAGGTTAGTAGCAACACATGAAGCAACAGAGACCATACAGGTGCAACTAACCATAGGCAAAACTGCTATACAACTGGTAGCATGTTACAGACCACCCTCCCAATCTCAAGAACCCCACTCAGCCTTCCTGAAGACATTGGAGGATATGAATGTATCACAAAATACCATCATACTGGGAGACTTCAACTACCCAAACATAAATTGGGTACATTATTCTAGCCCTAATACCCTAGCCCAAAGGTTCCTGGAATTCATAAATTCAAATGCACTGGAACAACTAGTCACCTCTCCCACTAGGGGAGAAAATATACTATACCTGATAATCACAAACATGGGGACAAAATGCTCCACACCGGAAGTATACCCCTCACTAGTGAGATCTGACCACAAACTAATCACCCTGGATATACATATCCCACCTCCACCCCCAGCACAAAAGACCACAGTGAAAAACTTCTCAAAAGCAGACTTCACTCTTCTTAAGAAGGAGATGGTATCTTTTAAGCCCACTGTGCCAGTGGATACCACATCCCGCAATGCCGAATCCTTCACAAATGCTTTCTATGGACATATCCAGGAATGCATGGATCATGCAATCCCAAACAAATCCAAGTCCCTCTCCACCAAATGTAAGCATCCTGTCTGGTGGACCTCAGCCATAAACAAATTGTATAACAAAGAAGGAAGCTACTGCATGTCAGAGAAATCCCATGAAGGGAAGACGTCTCTGATCAACATTAGCAGAAAACTACGTTCTCTCATAAAAACATCCAAGGCAAACTTTGAGAGAAAAATAGCTAAGAACACTAAAGATAACCACAAAGCCTTCTTCAGCTATGTTAGAAACCTCGGAAACCCTCAGATATGCTCTGAGTTGGTTCACAACAACAAAAAATAAACTGAACCCACAGATATTGCTAACATTCTGGCTGACAGGTTCAGTGTAAACTTCTCGCCTCCTTCACCCCCAAAAGAAGAAATACTTATCCCAGCTGAATGTAATCTCCCTGTCATCTCAGATGTCCAAGTGAGAACCGCCCTAAACAAAGCAAAAAACACAGCATCAATGGGACCTGACGGTATCCCGGGTTCCAAGAGGAACTAAACCCACACATAAAAATGCTATTTAATCTTAGCCTTACTTTGGGTTATGTACCTGTACACTGGCGTACAGCAACAGTGGTCCCACTCCACAAGTTGGGTGCCTCTACAGACCCTGGAAACTACCGCCCCATAAGCTTAACTAGCCTGGTCTGCAAAGCTATGGAAAGAATCATTATGGAACTCATAAACAGAGACATAGGGGACCTACAGACACTTGACCCCACCCAGTTCAACTTTGTGAAGGGCAGATACTGCCTTTTAAACCTGGTTGACTTTTTCAAAACAGTCACTAGAGCCATTGATGAGGGCAAAGCAGTCCATACAGCATACCTGGACTTGGCTAAGGCCTTCGACACAATACCTCACTCAGGCATCATAGATAAGCTAAACAGCTTAAAAGTAAACCCCTATGTCACTAGATGGGTTGCAAACTGGCTAAAGGACAGAACCCATAAAGTTAAAATCACTGGAGCAATGTCAGACTCAAAGCCAGTCACAAGTGGTGTCTCACAGGGATCTGTCCTGGGACCCCTCTTGTTCGGCATTTATTTCTCAGATGTTAAAACAAACATGGGAGGGCTGTGGCTGACAAAGTTCACAGATGACTGCAAACTAGGCACCATAGTCGATACACCAGCTGACATACACATCCTACAAAAAGGCCTCACTGAAACGGACAACTGGTGCCGTAGTCACGGCCTTAAACTAAATGCCAAAAAATGTATAGTCATCCCTTTTGGAAAAAACAAAGTACCCACAAATTATCACATAGACAGCAACCCACTGAGTATGGAAAAAGTAATCAGAGACCTAGGGACCCAAGTAGACAGCGACCTCTCATTTGACACCCACGTTGCCAAAGTGGTTAGAAAAACATTCTACCTTGCACACCTCATCATGAAGGGATTCACATCCAGATCCAAGGATGTCATTGTACCCTTATATTCCTCCCTCATCAGACCCATGATTGAGTACAATGCCCCATTTGGTATGTACCTCACCCAGCACTTTCAACAGCTGGAGAGACCACAGAAGTACCTCAACAAAAGGATCAAAGGTCTCCAACATATGTCTTATTCCACCAGACTAAAGAAACTTCAGCTCTATTCAGTGGCATACCGCCTGCTCAGGGGTGATCTCTGCCTGACGTAAAAGGCCATGTCCAATCAGGATTTGATGGACATGCTCCACCTCAAAAAATCCAAATCCATCAGGACCACGAGAGCTAAAGACTTAAACCTCGGCACAAGTATGAATAGGACATGCTGGAGGGATAGATTCATAACCCAAAGGCTTCCCATGCTTTGGAACAGGATCCCAGTTCGTATTAGGCAGAGCCCCTCACTAACTCTCTTCAAGAAAAATCTTGATGAGTGGATGGGAGATCGAAAATTTACCCCAGGGGTCACATATTGGTCACTGCTAGACAGGGGCACAGTAAACTAATTCTATTATATAAGGGGACCTTCATTGTGTCACTACTAGACAGAGGCACAGTATTCTAGATTTATTCTGTACATTTTTGTGCCATTTCATGGGGTGGCAAAAGCCACATCACTATGGCTAGGCTTACAAATGCCCCAGGGCAGATAGCCTAGTACTATACTATACTATGAAACTATGAAACTATGTAAATGCTACCTATCCTGCCAAACCTACCTCGCCAAACATACATACAACCCTTTTCCAACATCTCACTCTCAACTAAAAATCATTGCACAAAAAAATCATTGCCCCATACATAGCTCTACATTTCACCCCATTGTACAGTGAAATTAATCACTCTACCCACAAATTATTCTACAAATGTCTGTCACCAACACTCCTCCCTGTGGGGTGGGAGGCTGTAAATTCCAAATTCTACACATTATTCACAGCTGTTGTTGCAGAAGAAATGTACAGCTATGGTCCTTTCCTACACCCATCCTGCACATCCCTAGCTGGTTTTACTAATGTTTTACCCCCTGCTTGCCCCCATTTCACCACTTTTCTATCACCCTTTTTTCTTTTCTTTAATTAAAATTAACCCGGATGTAAGCGGTGCTAAGTGAATCTAAGAGGGCTTAACCATCTGTTAGCATCACTTAGCTACATACAAAACCATGCAAACACACTTACAACTGCTTAAAAGTGCCTTAATCACTCTGTCTCCATCAGACCTTGTTCTGCTCGGCAGCAAAATCATCCCTGCAAGTCTCAAACCTAGAATGCTGTGCATTAAAATCACAGCACCGTACCACTACACCATTTGAGTTGTGGAAATGTATAATGCTTTTACAAACATGTCATGCATTCTGGTCATTTAACATTAATGAAAAAAGTCATAACTTCCAAGGCTTGAACCCAGGACCCTGTGCACTACAATCAAAGCAATGTACTTCTACACTATCTGAGCAGTAGGAATTTGCAATATTTTCACAAACATATAATGCACTACAGTCATTTAACATTAGGGAAAATATATATCCATAGTACACTTATATACATATATATGTATATATAGATACACACATATATGTATATATATATATATATATATATATATATATATATATATATATATATATATATATATTCATACCTACATATATATATATATATATATATATATATATATATATATATCAATAGATAGATAACCAACCTCTTACTACAAGACATCTGCAAAAAGCCTGACAAAGTGGGGAGATAAAGGGCAAACAATCGTGACACCTTTGAAATATGGCTGTTATATGAGTAGAAGAATGCTAGAGTAGCGTGGTGTGATTTAACATACAATTCTTGATAGATTCCAGGTCTGAAACACAAATGAATGTCATTATTTACTGATGTCAATGCTCACATCATCCCAGTGATTTGTCAGAAACCCACAGCTGTTATGGGGAACAGAACAAACATATGATCCACACATCTGGACAGTGTCTAGACATCTGGACAGTGGAGAGGTATGACTAAAGTCATGTAGCAGAAGAGAAAAAACAGTGAGAGCTGCCAACCATTTCACCCAGCACCATCTGAACCACAGTAAGACCAACACAACACTACCCCAAATCAGCTCTGGGGAATTACCCATGTATTTCCAAATATATCATGCACTACACAAATTAAACTGTAGGGAAAAGCAGATATTGGTGTGCATATGTCCACCCACAACCACTTGCACCACAGTCACAGCAACATACCAGTACCCCAAATGAACTCTAGAGTAGAACAACTGATGGAACAAACATATCCTAATTGCCAGTCACACACTGCACCAACATATATTGGCCCAACTCACAGCCTACTGGGAATGCTGAGGTGTTACAGGACATTTCCCCATCTGCACCTACAAACATATACACCTGATAGACCACCAGCAACTGTAGCAGCATGTACAGTCAGATAGAAAAGGAGCTATGACACATATCTGCTACTCTCCCTACTCAGCCCAACAAACATTTACACACAACACTGTTACACAGTCTTGGCAGTCTGTTAACAATGGCCAGACATACATAACTCTCAACTGTACAGAGTTCAACAGAATGTCCAGGGTGTGGGACCATATTTATGGCCACTGCCGCATACCAATTCCAGGAATCTGCTAAGTCACTGGGATTATACCAGGAATGTAGTCACTAAATAACGATATACCATGCCTCTGTACCTCTTACTGCAAATCATCTGGACAAAGCATGGCATACTTGGGGGACAGGGGGACAGAAAGGGGGACATATCTCACTTAATGGTGTTACAAACTGAAACAGTTGGTGTTACAGGATTTGTTGTAACAAAACATCCCTGAAGGATATAATGTCTGAAACACTAATGGATGTCAACATTTTCTGACTACAATCCTCACATTATCCTACTGATTTCGCAAAAACAGAAGTTGTCTGAGGAACAGACCAAAAATAACAGGCAAACCTCTGGGCAGTCTGTGGACATCTGGACAGTTGAGAGGTATGTCAGAGACATATCACTGTCAGACGTCAAGTCATGCAGAAAATGCATGTCCAGACAAGCCCTGTTAATCTAGCAATTCTCTATGTGTATAACAACAATATTTACTTACAATTTCTACCCAATTCTGGAGCTTTGTCTCCCATGTTGTTGAGCTGTCTCCACATGTCTTATCCTGAGAGGTATTTCACCTACTGTCTGTGAAGCTGTAGCCCCCACACCTCCATAATGTCCTCCACACAGACAAAGAAAAGGGGCAAGGCCCACATGAAGGACTTAATTATAGCACTGTGTTGCTATGGCATTGGCTAATAGAAAGACAACACAGCTGCTCTAGATGCAAGTAGCAAGTGGGAGATACAGATTGGTGCATAGCTCATGAGCATTACCTACAAAAGGCAAGCTGCTGCCTATGCGACACAGGTCTGAACCCATCTACTCAAGGACAGACTGCGACTACACAAACCTAACCATTTGCATTATTCTGAGGAAACTTTTCAGCACTATAACAGGTATGTCAATCACATAAGCTTGTAATGGAATGCAGAAGGGGGATAAAATAATGTCAAATAGGACATTAAACACTAGGGCACAACAAGACCTGCTGAACTCACATGTTGCTGTCTGGCACCTATGGACATTCCTCTTTGCCCTGTATGCATTGACATGGATCACATCTCTGGCCCCTGTGTCACCCCAGCAAAGGTCAGCTCATGTATGACTACTACTGGAGTGTCCATTGTCCAATACTGAGTGTGACACCACTAGGCTAGCTGCCTGGGATGTTGTAATTATTCATGTCACCTGTGAATGCTACTATGATACATATGCTTACCTTACAAATGTAAGAGACTTATATAGGGTATGTGCATAATACACAACAGGTGCAGAAGTGTGTGTTGAACTGTATGTGATATACTGAGCCCATACCTGACAACTGTCCAGAGTTTTGCAGACTGACCACATGTCTACCTCATATTTGTAGTCAATGCCTCGTACAGTTGTGTCTTGCCAAGCACATCACTGGCAAACCATTAAAGACTGAAGTCATAACATAATAGCATACATTTGATTGTCAGATGTCATATCCTGTGGAGCAGACCTGTGAATGCAACCTCATCTTTGCTGGGAACTAAATGTGTTTCAGCTAGATTCATAAAGTGACACTATTTTCTGGCCTTTGACCACCAGTGATGTGTGCCTTTGTGCAGATGTCTTGCTCTAAAAGGAGTTAGGTGTCTTACCCTGAAACCCATGTCAATGCAAGCCTACCTTGTCCTGTAGGATGCCAACATTTATGCAGTCACTGACACCTGCTTTGTAGCTGTGGAGAGCACACTAACCTTGCCAGGTTACTCATCCCATCATAAGGTTAGACCCTGATTGGAGGCCTCCAAAGCCACAGGAGGTGGAGTGTTGAACATTAGCATACACATACACACCTCCAGGCTGTCCAAACAGTATGACACATGGGAGACATCTCGAGTCAGTTAACAGTTGACAAAACACATACGCAAATCATAGCTAGCTACAGGCCTCCAACCATGACTATGGACACCCGCCACACATATTGGGACTTGCTGGAATCTGTCAGGATTCAATCATCTACCCTGCTCCTGGGTGACTTCAACTACCCAATCATAGTGTGCATGACCTATGCCACCTGAACATGAATGCACAGAGATTCCTTGGCTTTGTCAATGGCAATGCAGTGGATCAGCTGGTCAACACTCCTACAACAGGTGGAAATATCCTGTACCTGGTCCTAACCAACATGAGTAGCCACTGTAGCACTTCTAAAGTGTCATCATCCTTGATAAGATCTGACCACATAGCCATCACTGTTCAGGTCACCATCTCCCTTGCCCCTCTCCCCTTGTCAAGGTCAAACAAAATTAACTTTACACAAATGACTATAAATCTCTTCAGGTAGAAGTAGCTTTACACCCAATGTTTCATCAGTTGGAACTAGCAGTAGTGTCCAGGCTCACACCACGATACTATGTGGACACCTACATATCTGTATGGACCCAGCAATACCTGACAGGACAACATAATCTCCCTCAAGGTAGGGTAAACGTCTGTGGTGGACAGCAGCAATACATAAATACCATAATAGGTGGAAATAATTGCTAGACAGGGCCAAGAAGGAATAGGTGACTTATTGGAAGTGATATCACCTTGGTCTGCACAAGCAAGTAAGGTCACAGGTGAATTACCCTAAAGCTGTCTTTGAGTGCAAATTGGACACATCCACAAAGGCCAATCACTAGGCCTTCCACACGTGTCTGCAATACCAGAGGCAACACACAAATCTACTCTGTAGTGGTGGTCAATAACACCACATACACATATGGCTTAGATATAGGCAACTGGCTGCAGACAGGTGAAGTGTAAACATCACCTCCCTGTCCCCCCATCAGTAAACATGTGCATGTACAGCACCTGCCCTCCTCCCCTCATCATCGGGAAGCAGGTCTGTAATGCCCTCTCACAGCCAACACACAGAAGTCTCTATAGGCCTGATACCATCCCTGGCTGCATACTACATGAACACAGGCATGGGATCTCAATCCATTCCGCACTGTAGTCAACCAAAGCCTGAGCACCACTGTCATCCCTTCTGCACAGAGGACAACCACTGTCATCCCTACACACAAAGGCGGAGCAATCCACTGACCCAGCCAATCATATGCACATCAGCCTAACTAGCCTGCTCTGCAAGGGCATGGAAGGCAATATCAAGGACATTATGAACAGGGACATTGGCAACATCAAAATGCCTGAGCCCACACAGCATGGTATTGTCAGATGGAGATCAGGCCTGTTAAACCTGGTTGACCTCTCTGAAATGGTCAACAAACACAAGTACAAGGAGAAGATGGTGAACAGATACTTACAAGTTGGCCACTGTCTTACATTCCCTTACTGATGTAAGCATCCCTCAAGAGGCCCTCATCCAATTAATGACTGGTGCAAGAAGCATTTCTGCAAGCTAAATGCCAGGAGAGGCATCATTTTCCCTGATGTGGCAGATGTCATTCACACTAATTATCACAGTAATAATGTACTGAGCATGCAATCAGGTGTGAGGTGACTCATGCACCAAGGTTGGTAGCAACCTGACAGTTTCCCACCATGTGGGCACCATTGTATGGAAGGCAGTCTACATGGCCCACCTCACAAATATGGGTATGTCATCCAGGAATCAGGAGGCCATGACATCCCTATACTCCACCCTTATCAGACGCATTACCAAGTGCAATGGTTCCTTTGACATGTACCTTGCCAAGCAAATGCAACAGTTGCAGAGAACACAGAGGTTCCTGACTAGACAAATCCAAGGTTTGTAAACCCTATCCAATACAGGTAGGCTGAAATCCCTGCCCCTGTACTCAGTTTCATACAGACTGATCATAGGTGACCTGTGTCTGGCATACAAGGCCATTTTCAAACCAACATTGATGGCGTTTCTGCATATCTGTAAGACAAACCCCACTCATGCATCATGCACACAAGACCTTCACCTGGACTGTGACATGTATAGGACTTCTTGGCAGGATAGTGAACTGTCCCACACAATACACTGTCTGTAAAATACACTCCCTCCCCATGTCTAGCAGAGTATGTGTATAGCCTTCTTGAAGAAGAAGCTGAACAACTGCATGGAAAATGGATGGGACACCCCTAGGATCCTGCAGGTGTACCAGCTGGACAGGAGAAACACATGCTGGCTTGGAAAGAACATGGGCAAAAGTCTGGGCCAGGCTTATGAGGGCATCAGGGCCTATCATCTTATGAGGCTATGAACATAGTACTTTACATGTTTCCTGTATGTATTGCAGACTGACTTGCAATGTTGTCTGAAATTAATCCCTGTGAGTCTGAACTGTGTAGATACTGCAGTGATAGTGTATAGTTTTGTCCCTTTATCAGTTATCACATATGATTTCACCTTGTCATTGTGTGTGGTCTGTATAGCAGTAAGTCAGCTCTTACAGTACATGCATATGCACTTGGTGACACTGTATAGCTCACTCCAACAGCCATGGTCTTGGCAACAATTACCATTCTGCTACTAGGCCCATCACATGGTAAGATTTGTCACCTTTTGTTGTGGGCCTTACAGTAGCAGTGAAAGAGATGGAATGCAGCAGGCAGAACTACCATATGGTCTTCCCTGGAAGGCCCATATGAGTCACAGCTGTGCCAGACTTTACCAGGAGTGTGTGTGTGTGTGTGTGTGTGTGTGTGTGTGTGTGTGTGTGTTTGTGTGTGTGTGTGTGTGTGTGTGTGTGTGTGTGTGTGTGTGTGTGTGTGTGTGTGTGTGTGTGTGTGTGTGTGTGTCAGAAAACATAATACTGCATGGTATTGATTCATATGTGTTGTCTTCCCCTCGCAGGTGAACATAGGGGTTGGTATCCCTCTCCCTCACAACCTGATGTCAGTGTCTTAGCAGACTCCCATGATAATGGTGGTCATAGTGAGGCACAGGTGGGGTTGTTGGTGCCTGAATCCATGCCATTGCTTGGTATCCCACTTTCATCCACCATGTCCCCGCAGATAGTCAGCATGCCCACACATACCCAGTTCCCAGCAGCTGCAGATAATGGATAGGTTAAGGGTGGTGGCATGGAACAGGCTAGTGTGTTGAGTATGGTGTGTATGAGTGTAGACACCAGCCATAGGCAGAGAGCAGGCAAGGCCACACACAGGCAGATGGACAGGTGTGCTCAACAGAGGACTGCTGCCCATCAAGCCCCTGTCACAAGTGCCACAGCAGGTGTCACCAGATGCAAGTTACATCCCATCATGGAGGCACAGGTGCGTACTGACTGCAACACCAGACAGATACTCAGGGTCATGAATGCAGAGCTCCCTGCCATGTATGACAACCTAGATGGCATTTGTGATGCCATACATCATCTGGCTGATGTTGTGGATAGACAGTGGGGGTGAGACATTGTCACTGCTTGACCATGCACTGTCAGCATGTACTGAGAATAGGGCATCAGCCAGGTGGATGTAGGTCAGCAACATGATAAGCTGTGAGCCCATGTGGCCATGCACATTCACGGTACTGTAGTGGCAGTACCAACAGCACTACTAAAGAGTGGATGCTGTCCACACAACACTGGAGCAGGCCATAGGCATGTTGCCCTGGCCAGTCTCATCAGGAAAGCAGATCCAGCAGACAGCATCATCAGTTAGCAGTACTGCATCTGTCCTTGGGCCTGGTGGTGCCAGTGATACTCCTGGCAGAAACAGTTACAGCATCCCTTCTGGGAGATGGTGAACCATACATCCTGCAATGTACAGTTGACAGCTGTCCAACATAGCCCTGTGTCGGCCATCCACATCACTTGATGGTGTGCAGATAAGCACTCACACATCCCTATCACAGGCCAGACACCACCAGACATGCACAGCTCCTCTGCACTGCTCAGTTGAACATCACCCTCCAGACACACACACACACACACACACACACACACACACACACACACACACACACACACACACACACACACACACACACACACACACACACACACAATGTCAGCCATATGGCCCAGCTTAGGCATCTGGCAATCCAACACCACACTCTGTGCATGTGATGATACTTGTGCCACAACCCTGTTGTTATCCATAACATTGATGCACAGACATGCTCATTTGGTTCTGATCCACAGGGTGACTATAGTACAGTGTAGCAATGTCATGCTGTGTAAGGTGCTGTCTGCTGGCATCAATTATGAGTACACATTGAGGTGTATGTACCTTGTTAGCCATGATGCACTATTGCTGTTAGTACTTCTGACTGACTGTAGTGTCACATACTGTATTCAGGTTGTGTTCCAGGTGTCTGTGTGTCTGCAGGCTGTGGGCCTGCAGACAGCAGCAATGATGAGTAAGGCAGACTGGAAATACAGTGACCTTTTTATAGCCAAGGTACAGTTGTATATGTACATGTTTACCAGATGTGCTTACATGCAACAGTGTGTGAGGGGCAATTGTGCCAGACAGTGTGACCTTGCATACATACCCTTGACACAGCCACCTAGCCTTCATACATGTCACCTGTGTGTTCTGTAGGACCACAGGCTCACACATACAGAGGAGGTTACTTGCGTACTGACACTAGGTCCCTCACAAGCTTAGCCATTACTTTCACTGCAACAGATTCAGCTATCAGCACCTGTTGCCCCTGCCATTTCTGTCACAGCCACTCAACCATCATGCAGTTGATGAGGGTATGCCTAGTACTGTGTATGACATGTTTGGGGTATGTATTCTTGACACAGGTCAGCCTGTGTTAGTCTAATCTGACAATCACCAGCATGTGTGTCTGCTATCTCATATGCTTGTCTGGCCTGTCATGCTGGTAGTGCACACAAAGTCATAGTCCTGTATATGAGGCAGCTGATGAGGGGCTGAGCACAGCACAGCCCTTAACTGCACAATATTATGAACAATAGCACAAGATACATAAAACAGATAGCACAGTGGTACTGCAGTGTGGCAGTGTTTGCCACTACTATTGAAATGGGTAACAATTGCAGGGGCTGTCAGCATTGCCAATGGTGGGTTCAGAGGCCCTTAACATACATGTTAGAGCCATCTCTCTCTCTCTCTCTCTCACACACACACACACACACACACACACACACACACACATGCACACCACTGCATAGGCATATGCATTGAGACACACATGCAGATGGAGGTGACACTTATCAGAGTAGATGACCCATCCATCTATTAATGTACACTACACAGTGATATGACCATTGCACCACAGTGGCTTGGTTTTAGAAACTGTGTAATCGTGATTGTGCCGTGGATGACATCTGTATGGGTTGACACAAGGTTGGCAACGGGAGAGTTCACAGGGTGGAAGAGGCACACAAAATTGTATAGCCATTAAATACATACAATGAAGACAGCCACAGGGGCTGTGCATACAGAAACACATGCACAGTTGCGAATAGACATATTAATAAGCCTATGCATCCACTTGTATGCATTATAGTGCTACGTACACATGACATGCTCCACACAGATATGCCTGGGACATAACACAAAACATCTTACAACAGGTAATCTTGTTAATGCCTTCGTGGATGGTGGGATAACCCACCAGATAGTGATAGGTCTCATACTACTCCTACAAACCTGCACAAGTGTTAGAGTGGCAGACTTTGGATCAGCATGATATATCAGTCAGGTATGATGTCTGATGCTGGCATGTGTGTCAGTATGGTAACTGACATATTTGGCAATGTTGTCACATATATGCTCATTGTCAGGGGACACAGACCACATATAGGTTGCAAATGTGGATATCCCATGTACATTTGTACAGATTACTGGTATGGGCTGTATAGTGTTACATGGTGCACGTGCGGCAGATGCCATTAACAGGATATTTAAAGTAATGTCATGGGTAGGGGGTCAACAGGCCTTAAAGTGGTATAACCTACACACAACAATCACAAGAGATTTGCTTCACACACACTCTACTATAGTTGTCAGTATTGAGATTACAACTCCTACCTATCTAAGCATTTCCACTATAGTATTGCACAGTTATTGCATACACCACAGAGCTTAGAGGGCTGACAAGTATATACAGGTCTAGCTAAGGTGAATGATATCAGCAGACCTTGTAAAGTATGACAGTGGGACATGTACTGGGTGGTACATGCCTCAAAATGCTATAACCCACACCCCAGAGGATATGATTCTCACCCAAACACATGCACACATGCCCACACATACAGATAATGTCAGTCTCACATACAAACACACACACACACACACACACACACACACACACACACACACACACACACACACACACACACACACACACACACACCTGCAATATCACAGATGCCAGTTTTGAGTTTAGAACCCCTACCTATCGAGTTATGTGTCCTACAGTTTTACTCAGCTATCACATGCATGACGGAGCTTATAGAAATTAATCGTGTCACAAGGTATGTCTAAGGTGATTACATCAAGAGCCTTTTTAAAGTATGGCAATGGGAAATGTCTGGGTGGGAATGGCATCAAAATCCATTACTCTACAAACACACACACTTACAAACACCTTCACACACACACACACATGTGGCACAACTGAGTATATAACCCCTGCCTATCTAGTTATCTTTACTATACTGTTACTTAGTTATTTCACATGCTACAGAGCTTATAGGGTTGAGTGCTGTCCAAAGGTACTTCTAAGGGCAATGACAGTGGCAGGACTGCTAAAGTTGGGCACTGGGAAGCGTGTGTGGGAAAGTCCTCAAAATACTTCAGCCTACAAACATGCAAACTCTTGTACATGCACACACACACACATATTTGCCAGACCTAAGAATAGAACCCCTGCCTATCTAGTTATTTGTACTATGGTGTTAAGCAGTTATCACACATGCTACAGAGCTTACAGGGCTGACAAGTGCACAAAGGTACTTCTAAGGTAAATTACATCAGCAGGACTGCTAAATTTGGGCACTGGGATGTGTACTGGGTGGGAAAGTCCTCAAAATGCTTCAGCCTACAAACATACACACTTACAAATTCTTGTACAAGCACTTCAAGCACTGTCCACACACACACACACACACACACACACACACACACACACACACACACACACACACACACACACACGCAGATTTGCCAGACCTGAGAAAAAAACCCTGCCTATCTAGTTATTTGTACTATAGTGTTACACAGTTATCACATGTGGTACAAAGCTTATAGGGCTAGTAACTGCCCAAAGATGCTTCTAAGGTGAATGACATCAGTTGGTCACTGGGATGTGTATTGGGTGGGAAAGTCCTCACAATACATTAGCCTACAAACATACATACTTCTACACACACATACACACACACACACACACACACACACACACACACACACACACACACACACACACACACACACACACACACACACACACACACACACACACACACACACATACATACACACACACACGTACACTTTTGCCAGAACTAGGAATAGAACCCCTGCCTATCTAGTTATTTGTACTAGTGTTATGCAGTTATTGCATGTGCTACAGAGCTTATAGGGCTGACAAGAGCCCAAAGGTGATTCTAAGGTGAATGACATCAGCGGGACTGTTAAAGTCTGGCACTGGGATGTGTACAGGGTGTGAAAGTCCTCAAAATACATCAGCCTCCATACATACACAGTTACACACATTTGCCTGCACTAGGAAGAGAACCCCTGCCTATCTAGTTATTTAGATTACACTATTACATAGTTATTGCACACGCCATGAAGCTTATAGGGCTGAGGCTGTGCAAAGGTACTTTTAAGTGGAATGACATCAGCAGGACTGCTAAAGTGGGGCACTGAGAAGGGTACTGTGTGGGAATGGCCTAAAACTGTTTTACCTACAAACAAATACACACACACTCACTCTCACACACACTTACATTTGCCAAGACTGACATTAGAACCCCTATCTATCTAGTTGTTTTTACTATAGTGTTACACAGTTATCACACATGCTACAGAGATTATAAGGCTGATAGGTGTCCAATGGTACTTCTAAGGTGATCTTGAGAGTTAGGGCAATGTGAAGTGCACTGATTGGAAACAGCCTCCTAATACTCAGACCTACAGACACACACACACACACACACACACACACACACACACACACACACACACACACACACACACACACACACACACACACAGACAGGTGATGTGATATAACCTTCACCTCAGTACTGTTACACAATAAAGCTCACCTTCATGCTGGGTCGTGCGACTGGTTACAACTGGTATGCCACTGTCTGCAGCAGGCCATCACTCTATGCCATTCGGGGTAACTGTGTGTGTGACTCATTCTGTGTGGGTCCCCCTGTGTCTCTCTGTCTATCACTGTCTGTCTCGCTCTTCCCCACATCTATGTGTGTGCATGCTTGACATATTATTTGTTGTTGCCCATATATATGTTTGTGTATCACATGCAACAGATGCAGATATATCAAATATGGGCCACCTACAGCTAGCTGAAGATAATCCTGTCTGATGGGTGTGTGTAGGAACAGTTAAGGTGTATATAGCTGTCTGTATGCAAAGACATATATACACAATACAGTTACATAGTCCGATGTGGGTTCCAACATGGCCTGGGATTCTGTAAGTGTAGGAGCATGCCCAGTGCGATCTCCACAAGTGAGAGTGGGACTCCATTCCAGACATAGGTGTACTCCAGTTCGGGGCTTTGTGTGCTACAGCCATACCTCTCAAAAGTAAACAGGACTTTCCTATGAGGTACTGGGTTTGTTTTAGCAGACATTTTCTGATATATCTGAAGTCTGACACTGCAATGTATTGTGTCATTACCTAGTGACAGACATCCTCAGATTATCACAGTGCTTGACCAGAAGAATACAAGATGTATGATGCACAGACCAATATTATGAGCCCAGCTATACATTCTTGTCCAAAAAGGCTAGCTGAGAGGTGTGGCTACAGCCGGTTGACTGATGCAACTGTGTAAATGGTCCATCAACTTTGTGATATACTGGCTGGGGATCTCCTGCTTGTGTGGTATTCCTCTTACCTGACAAGTCATATCCTGGTGTGGCCATACCTCTCAACTGTACATTTTTGGTAGATTGTTCAGGTACGTATTTGCCTAGAAGTTTTATCTGTTTTTATGCCAAGTTAGTTGCATATAATTGAAGACTGGTGTTACAAAATAATGACAGACATTTGTGTTTCAGACTTTATAAACTTCACACAATTTCTGCTAATACAAAACCCCTTATTCTACCAACTTTCTCAGCATGCAAGGGCAATATTTACAATACGTGCCTATCATTGTGCCTTTGTCCCACTTTTATTTATGACCTTGCCCATATGTCTTGCTGTTAGAGGTTGGCAGGTATTGGGTGTGGGTACAGAGTACATTCTACTGTGCAGAAATGTCCATTATTTGTGTAGTTTATCCCACATAGCACTACGACTTCCAGGTATGTCAGTGGCAGAGCAGTACAGAGTAATGTGGTGAACCACTGACAGTTGTCTTTAGGTTGGTAGTTTGCTATGATGCTAATAGGATATTGGCCCTGAAGCCCTTATACCCCATGCAGATGAGAGTGTAGCGATGTTAAGTCATGTTAGCACACAGAGCCCCTGTCAAGCAGGGACACAGGTGGGATCACAGGACCATATTTTGTGTTTCCTGTGCACATATACAGGGAGCAATTCACTAGGGGTATTGAGGCACTTGGCTTGCTGTTGACAGGAAGTGTATTCCACAGATGGACAAGTGTGTGGTATATGTCTCTGTCATACCGACAAGCCGTACTGATATCACAGCCCAGGTTGATGCTGCGTCTACAGGTTGATGGAGTGGGTCTTGAGTTCCAGATGTGCAACAGTCCCATCAAGGCAGGGTCTGGATTGCTTTGTATGCCAGACAGGGTTCACCTCAGCAGAGTATGTATGGAATGGAGTAGAAGGATAGTACTGTTAGTCTATCTGTGTAGAGTAGGTGTTTGGAGTTTGGGGTAAGGCCTTAGTGTTTGCAAGGCCCTGGTGTGTGGAGTCCACATGGTCTGTGGTGTGTATGTTTGTGGTGTTCTCATGTGATTTTCATAGGTTCATAGGTTCATACTAGGCTATCTGCCCGAGGGCATTTACAACTGCCCCAGGTTTGTCTTTTACGCTTGACTTCGGTATGGGGGGGAATTATACTATTTTGCTGTGCCTCTGTTGAGAGTTGTGACAGGTAATCCCTGGGGGGGTATGGGTAGATCTGCCATCCATCATCAAAGATTTCTGAACAAGGCCAGCGAGAACCAGGCCTCACATATACCGTGGATTTTTATTCCACATAGGGAGTCTTTGTTGGTGGAATCTTCCTCCAGCAGCACTATCCCTTAGCCAGCAGCCAGAGGCCTGTCTCCGCCTTGTAGGTTGGACGGATTGGCTCTTTTGGATCTGGATTTATGAGGTCAATTTGGGTTTGATATGGCCTTTGTATGTTAGGGGTAGGTCTGTGCTGAGCAGCGTGTGTTTACTCTGAGCAGCTGTGATTCTCTCGAATAGAGCTGGAGTTCTGAGCAGTCGGCAGCATATCCTTTGAGTTTGGGAACTTTTTAGGCCTTTTGGTGAGGGCTTTGTGTCCATCAGAGCTGCTTCAAGTATGTCGGGATATCAATCATTGATGGTGATGAGGATGATGATAGGGAGACTGATGAGTGATGAGACTAGGAGACTATGACCTCCTTGATCTAGAAGGAATCCCTTCTATGATCAGGTGGGCAAATGGAGACTACTAAGGGGAATGACAGACTACTATCAACCTGGGTCCCCAGACTACTATCAACTTCTTCCCAGTCCCCTGAACTAACCTTCTTTTCTTGGTAGTTATACCTATACTTTTTTCTTTGCAAATTGTTTTGTTTTTGAAGAGGGTATGACTATGCATTTTTTAGTTTTTAACTTTTAGGGCATCCTGTTGGTTACCAGTTATCCGTTTCTGTGAGACCCTTCTGAAGGATGTTCTGTGTGGGCTTTAGTTATAGGCGTCATCATACTGCAGTCATCACCAGACTAACCTCCAATGTTTGTTTGTACCCTGTGTTAGCTTCGAAAACAGTAAGTAGACCAAGACTGGGCCCAGTGGTACTGACCTTGTGACAGGCTTTGAGTTGTGACAGGCTTTGAGTCTGACATGGCTGCAACTCTGACCACTCAGGTTCTCGGTGTCATGTAAGGTGATGACAATTCAGCTGATGTAAGCTATTGAGTTTTAGGCTGATGTATGAGGGGTTAAGGTCAAAGGGGTTTTGTATTATCGAGTAGCTGTATGGACTGCGTTTAGCTGCTTATGGACACCTTTTCCCTTTCAAAAGGTTTGGATCCTGTTGAGGCAAGATCTGCAAGTTTAAAAGGATCTGCAATTAGGATCCAAAGTCTGCAAAAAATGGATGTCTTTAAATCCCCTCCCCATGTCTTTCCATGAGATTGGAGGGCTGATCCTCTCCATGGCTTTACAGATAAGGCTTGCTTCGGGTTAAGGCAATTAAATTGTAAGTGACCACAGTTGCAGCCTTTTACACCCCTGACCATATGTGCAGTCGCCCTCCTGGGTACATATCAGAGTCC
The DNA here is from genome assembly GCF_019279795.1 of Protopterus annectens. NCBI lineage: Eukaryota > Metazoa > Chordata > Ceratodontiformes > Protopteridae > Protopterus > Protopterus annectens. The sequence goes on along the minus strand of NC_056744.1, from coordinate 1,779,888,595 downwards.
CAGCTGTGGATTTAATTTTCGTAGCTGTCGCAGACACATTGTGCCGACACCGCTGTAAATGGGGGGCTGGTTCCGGGAGCATTGGTCCAGGCAGTGTGTGGGGGGGTTGAGATGTTTGTTCTCCTTGCCGTGGAGATGTTTGGGTCCTCTCAATGCGCAATCACTGGAATTGTCAGCTTTTATGGGAGGGTGCACTAGTGCAGTGTCAGGCCCAGCCATTATGAAAAGTTGGCTTATCAGATTGTCTCACAGTCTTCCTTGATTTTTTCTAACCTGCATATCTCCTTAGGCCTTATTTGAGTCTTCTTACCTTTAGCTATTAGTCTCTCAATATTTGTCTTTTTATTTTTTAGCTAGCTTTATGATTGTTAATGGTTTTTTTTGCTTTAGAGTTTTACCTTGCTAAGGATTTTATTATGATCTTGGTGTCTTTTCTTTTGTTTTTTGTTTTGTTTTTTGTCTTGTAGTCTGGTTTGGATTTTGCTGTTGAGTTTGTTTTACAAAGAGTCTTGTGTTTGATTGGGCGTATTTGGTATCTTTTGCCCCATTGGGATTTGGCTGGTAGACTAGTCAGAGCAGTGATGCAGTGCGGAATGTAGTGTTTTTTCAGTCATTCAGACAGGAGACCTAGAATTCTCTGGGAAGTGTGAGGCCGGCTTGTAGTGTTCTTTTACTTTAGTCTCTCTTCAGGTGGGTTCTTTGAGGTCCTCTTTTTTAGTTAGTCGAGGGGTGGGTGATTCAGTGAGGGGTATGGGTTGTGTTGAACGATGTGCCAGTTTGGTATGATGATGCTGATGAACATTTGTATGTTTTTCTCTTGTGTGATGATGACTTCAGTGTGTTTTTCCATTTGAGTGGGGATGGTGACTAGCCTGTGGGCTAGGTTTTAGTTTGTGAAGAAGAGTTTCCCAGTTTATATTAGGGGTGCTTGAAGTCACTAGTATGACAGTTAGTGGTGAGTAAATTCCTCTAGTGTATGGCCTGAGATTTCCATTGTTTGGGTTTTGTTTTGTTGCAGACCTCCACTTACATGGGTGTGTGTTGTGTATTTGCAGGTGATGTTTACTGACTCCTTACACTGCATGGCACCTATGTTACTGCACAATTTGTTCTGGTGTGCACATTCTCCATTTATCTGGCCAGTCGTTTGCCTTCCCCTTATGTGCGTCTCTTTGTCCTTCTGCAGTCCAGTCACAGGTTTTGGCCACAGTGGCTGCTGTTATGTATTTGTAACTCTGATGCAGGCAGGGTACATGCCATAACATCACACACAGGGATGTGGACTTCACACCTCTAAATGTACCTGTTTAGCAAGTTGTCCATCATTGAACCACTCCATTTGTTGTGGTTCTTAGACGGTTTGTGTTGCTATATTTTATTATGAGGCTACATGTGGGCCTAGCTGTCATACCATTACAGACTGACATCTGAATAGGCCCAGATATGACAGTCAGACAAAGGCCCACACATGGGGACAGGGTGTTAATCATGTTCTGCCAAACAAAGACAGTTGGGAGGCTGCTTTGGTAATTGCTTGTTTGCTCTTATGAGTTTGACATCTGCTTCCCCACTGTCTGCCATTGCTGTTTTGACATGACCCTTTCTTGTTTTGCAAATTGCTGACAGGCAAATGCAATGTTAGGACAAGCGAAACAGATACACAAGGCATACTTGTGCTTCTTCTGTGATAACCTGTGTCATTCCAGGGATATGGCAGTTGGCCAGTGACATGTTGTAAGTGCTGACACAGAAAGGTGGCAGCCTTTTATACACTAGCAGTACACTGACCTTCAGGTACCTGCTGTCCTACTAGGCACCATACCTCTCAACTTCTGAGAACCAGACATCTGGGTAAAGCCATAAGTGATTGAGGACAGAGGCCTAAATATAGGGACCATTGTTAAGTACTGGCCTTAAAAACCTAGAAAGGTGATTCAATAACAGGTTTTGCATTAGCATGCATGTTTCTATAGGGAATGCAGTCTGATACTACAATCTGTCATTATTTTCTGACCTTAGTCTTGTGTGATTTGCCAATGAATTGGCAGACAACCACTATTTCATGTTATACAGACCACAATTATGATGCAAACCTCTGGATGTTCTGGAATAGGTCTGTACAGTTGAGACGTATGGTAGGCACTGTGTAGGTTACTCCAAGCTGTGCACTGTCCATATATGTGGCCCCCTATCCATGACCTGTACAGATTTCCTGCATTAGCAGATATTGACATATCTACAGTGTGTACATCTCCTACCATAGATGTAGCTGACATGCATAATAGTTGGCACGGCAGTTCTTGGAACATGACTCTGTCAAAGACAGCACTGTACCTTGGTGACTACAACACAACAGCTGGGAGTAAGAATTGGCCAGATCCTGCAGTATTAACCACACATATACATAGCTCATAGACCCCTGCATATTGTGGACATGCAACAAATTATCATGTTGATTTGGACAGCCCTGGGAATGTGTGGTCTGCTGCTATTTCCCTGCAAACATACAGGTTACTGCATTTCTATGGGAATATGTGTGTGTGGGGGGCACACCTGTCAACTGTACAAATCTGTACAGTCTGTGCTGATATTTGCTTTACATTTTGGTTCCATTTAGCATAGTATTGTGCCCTGTCTTGGAGACTAGAGGCATATCACTAAAGACCACATGTCAGATTGTAATGGCATACATTTGAGTTTTAGAGTTCTTACCCTTCAGAGCCTTACTTCAACTGCAAGACCTCCTGTGCTATCACTGTGTAAGTCTGTAGGGGGGTATTTCATCATTGTTGCCATTTGTGGGCCTTTGCTAAACATTCCTTTATGGTTTTCTACAGCTGACGTGCTGGGTGAGGCTGAGGGGTGAGTATGGAACCCCCCCACACTGACATCCATGCCTGTGACCTATGACACCCCAGTTAGTCACCCCCCCCCACACACATATACTGCAGTGGGATTTTTCACCTTGGGTAATACTGCATAGTGTGGGGAGGCCAGTATTGGGCGAACATTTCCTGGTGCCCAACATAGCTGTCAGATGTCTGCTGCTATCCCAGTAGGCCACCGCATTTCCTTGCATGCATGCAGTGATACCATAGATATGCTACCAGAACATACTAATACATTCATTTATCATTAAGAAGACTGACTTACCTTGTGCCTGTGGTAGTTGTGAGGATGGTGATTGAGGGCTACCTATGTCAGATGCACCCAGTGCACTGTCTATACATGGTAGGTTTCAGGTAGTGTGATGTGGGTGTCATCCATTTTACTGTGTGTGCGAGTCAGAGAGAGGTGTCAGTCCCTGGGTCCCTAGAGTGTCAGTGTGTGTGCTATTCATTGCCTCTTTGCCAAGGTCAGGGCATACTGGGCACACCTCCATCTGCCCATAGGAGCTGGCTCAGGGGGTTCCTCCTCTGAGTCCCTCTGTGCCTGTGAGGACCTTGGCAATGGTGGGGGCTGTGTGGCCCTTCCCTGTGTTGTTCCTACTCCAGCTATTTCCATAGGATCATATTGTGTAGCATGGCACATACTATGAACATGTGTGCACATGTGGCTGAAGAGTACTGCAAGGTTCCACCAGATATGTCAAGGCAGTGGAACCATGACTTCAGCATCCCAAACACACGCTCTATAATGATTCTGGTTTGTACATGTGCCTCATTATGGTGTTCTTGAGTGCGTGTGTGTGCATTTCTGTTGAGTGTCATCATCCATGGCTCCAGTGCATAGCCAGCATCCCCCACCAGATGGTCATACAGGATGTCCCCCCTGACAAATCCCTGATAAAGCTGTGAGAAATGCCAGATGTGGGAGTCATTATAGCTTCCAGGGCTGCCAGCACACACATTCATAATAATGTCCTGGGCATTGCACATGACCTGGCAGTTAATGGAGTGAAAGCACTTACAGCTTAGTTAGACCAGGTGGTGCTTTGATGTGTATGTGCATGCAGTCTATGGCTCCCAGTACCTCCAGGTAGTCTGCTACATGGTGGAAGAGGTGCATATTGCTGGTTCTCTCCTCACGGGTACTGGGGAAGTAAATGTGTGCACCAGCATGTGGTAGCAAGGAATCCAGGAACAGGTGGAGTACCCTGGATGCAGATGCCTGTGAGACCCCCATGATGTCCCTAGTAGGTCTTTGGAAAGTACCTGTAGCTAGTATTCTTAAGGCTGCACATACCCTGGTATCCACTGGGATGGATTCCCCTCTGTTGGCTCTGGGCCTGAGGTGTGGCCTGCACAGCTCAATGAGTTGCTGCAGTATGTCCGTGCCCACCCTGTAGTGCCCTACTATCTCCAGATCATGTAGCCCCTGGTAGGTTACCCTGGGTCTATCCTCCTCACCACCCTCAGCCTCTAGCACATACTGATGTATCAAAGTGACAGCAGCCTGTAACACTTTGTCAGTTAAAATTCTCCTGAGTGTGTACACCAATAGTGCAGAGTTTGTGGGAAAAAACAGACTGAAAGGTGTTTGCACAGTTTATACAGTTGTGCTGCAAATGCTGCCTGCATGATTGGCTGACTATGATGCATTCCACCTGCCAGCTATATTATTTGTACTTGATTGCTTTTATTTTGCTATTTCCCTTTTTTTTTCCCCTTCCCATTTCCACCCCTTTTAAGCCTCAAGGCACTCCACATAAACCCGGTGCCCAAATGTAAACAGTTCTGTTATTTCCAGATTTTTTTTTGTTTGTTTGTTTTGTTTTAGACCTGGTGCATGCTGTGCAAACCCGTTTAGCTAAAGTAAACACTTTGCAGCAGAAACAGCCCTCCCATGGATGTGAACACTCTCTTCATTTCATGGAATAAGTCAATACAGCCTCAGACACACACCCTGCTTAGCTGTACTTAACTAAGCTCAAATAGGAGCTGTGGAGCTCCATTGTACTTACACAAAGCATAACACACCCCCTTTTCATGTCAGCTGCTTCTCCTGCTTAAACCACTCCCTTATAGCTCCTACACAGTTAGGTGCAACCAGAAAATGATCTCCCATTTAATGATTCAGTAATATTTGCTCATTTGCATACCCCACGGCCTTAGTCCTTGGTTACACCACTACACCACAGCTTTCCTCCTTAGCAACTAGTGTTACCTGTTACTGTTTTGATTCTACATGCTATACCCTATAATGGCAAAATGCAGATTTCACTTAAAATTGTATTTTCACAAATTTTTTTTTTTGGCACATTCCCATTTGTGCCATTGCCCTATGCTTAAACGGCCAAAATTGGCCAAAAAAACCTTTGATTTTTATATTTTTGCAACACGTTTCCATGCCAATGGCCATATTTATTAATATTTATTAATGGTTCTAATACATGCTTTACATTGAGCTATCATGCCTCAGTTTTGATTTTTGCAGAAATGTACTCGATTAATAACCAAATAGATTTCTGCTCCTCACACCGTCTGTCTGTTTACTGAACCACTAATTCACATCATTTGCATGGTTTTCACCAGCAAACAAGGTAACTAGCATTATTCAGTGGTGTCCAAGCCAGAATAGTGCTGGCAGGACTGTGCATGCCCCCAGCCTTGTTTACTAGGTCATTCGGCGGCCATATTCCGTGCAGGAGCTGCTGCACTATTCCCGCACATAAAAAATGATAATGTACCTAGAACTATCATTTAATAAAGAGAATAGGAGCCTAAATGGATGTAAAACAGGTTAAAAAACACAGAAATAACAAACAAGAATAAACAAATTATAACAAAGAACAAGAGAAACAATTAATAAAGGACAGAATACTTAAACATGAGAAATTGCATGAGAATAGTAAATTATGTTAAGCATAATAAAATATTTTTCTGGATATGTTGATAAAATTTAGATAGAAAGGAGAAAAGCATTCCATGACTTGCTGAGGTAGAATGTGGCTTCCACTACATGCATGTAAGCAACTATTGATTCCTAATGAAAGAAGACAGCCAGTTTAAAGCTTCAATCCAATAGAAAATCTCTTAACATAAGCCTTTTTTGCAGCAGGGAAGTCCCTCTGCACAATAAAACATATATCTATCTAGGTCTAGTTCAAAGTATCAAATTACCACTTCATCGAATCCCACATCCTCAAGAAGACATTGATGAAACTGCAGAATATCGAACACCTGGAACATCAAAAACTAACCCTGGGAAAACAACCATTAACCCAACATATCAAAACAAAACAGAACAAAAACAAATCAAATCAAATCAAACCCACAGATAGATATACCAACTCCAAAACTACACTTCAGTGGGGAAAGGGCAAAGTTCACCATGGTGGCCAAGTGGTTCTTTTTCTATGAAAAGTTTTCGATGTTCCAGTTGTTCAATGTTCTGTAGTTTTGGCAATGTCATCTCAATGATGTGGGATTCAATAAAGTAGTAAATCAATACTTTGAAGTAGACCCATCTATGTGTATGCATTTATAAGCACTGCAGCTGGACAACCATGAGAAAAAAGGAAGTCTGCAAAACTCCACTCTGTGAATCACTATAAGTGTTGTAATTGAAAAAGTGCCAACAAAGTTTACTCAAAGGTAAAGCATTAAAATAGTTGCAGTGCATTCAGTTGTGATCAACACTTTAAACCCGCAACCATTTCACCCATGACAAACCACTGTGAAGCCTGCAGTGATACAACCTCAAAGATTTCACCCAAAACAAACTGCTGGGAAGCCTACAATGCAATGGCAGATACAGAGGCGGGAAGGATGAGGAATCTGCTGCTGAACAAACACAAATATCAACAATCATTCAATAACAGTTTCTTTTAATGTTTTGAATATCTAGAAATGCAGATATGACTCAAACACTGAGCTGAGTAAAGCTAATAAATCTCTTACAGACATTATAGGCATAATGCAAACTCCAGAACTGTAGGTATTAAGTTTAGCCAACTATGATAATTCTTGCTTGTTTTGCTTGCCATTTTCCTGCTGTCCACACTATTTGGATAACTTTTTTTCTTGCGTTTTCACACCTTGTCTTACTCTATAGATTTTTCCTCCATCCTTTCAACATAGTATAACTAGGCATGACTACAGTGAAGTAAGTGAATGAAGCTAGGATTTGAATGCCAGATTTGAAATATTTTATGGTGAATTTTAGAGAGATTTTCCATTCTTTTCATCAAATGATGGCCTGAACAAAATTTTTGACTAAGGGAAAAATAAGTTGTGCCAAAAGCATAGTTTTCAAAGTTGATAAAATAGTATTTCACAATAAATTAAAAAGACAAATGCTTATAAAGATATATAAATCATAAGTGGGATAGTGCCTGCTGCACTAATTCTGCTGAAGTTAGATCAGAATGAATGTGAAAAAACATATAGTCCCAATCATATTATTTTACATTGCTGCTGTCATATAAAGAGCATGTCTCCTCATCTCTGTCCATAAAAGATAGCCACCTACTATGAACCCTTCTGATGTTAGACTAGGATAAATGCCACAGTAACATATTTCAACTCGATGATGTCAGAGATAATTATATACATACACACACACACACACACACACACACACACACACACACACACACATATATATATATATATATATATATGTGTGTATATATATATATATATATATGTATATATATATATATATATATATATATATGTAAGCTGTAACAGCCTAACAACCTTATGAGCACATCTCTAAGTACACCAGCTTTAGACTAGATGAGATGCAGGGCAGAACCTGAAGGTAAGGGCTCCTCTAGTAAGACTGTGTCAAAATTCCTTTATACAGCTGGTGTTTTGGTAGGCACCAAGCCTCCAACATGTCTGATGCTCTGTGATTCATTATCTACTTTATTTTTAAAAGGTTGTTACTTGTTAACTATTTTACTGTCATCCAGATGAGTTACATATGTGACCCCAGCACACACACACACACACACACACACACACACACACACACACACACACAAATACCCACGCAAATACATACACACACTTACACTGTTCGTGTCAAGCCAGGTCTATAATAAAAGCCAGGCACACACATATATGCACAAACATACATACATACATACAGACACATGCATGCAAGGACTAGTCACTCACACTGTGTGCTTATTTGCAGGCAAATTGGAGAAACACCAGATCATCTATTCATGTCTTTGGGGTGTTGGCAGAAAACAGAGCACCTGAATAAAACATGTACAAGAAGAGGAAGGGCATGCATACTCCACATATAAGAAACTACAGCCAAGAACACAACCAGAGAGCCAAGCACTGTGTCACAGCATCATCACTCTCCATACTAATGTGCTAGCGATTGATTCCTTTCACTTAAATCCTCCCCAAACCTTCTAAAATAGGCACTATGAACTTGTGAAAATATCCCTTCAATGCAGGACAAGCTGATCACGTGTGTGAAATAATTTCTGAGTGATATGAAGTCAAATGCCTGTCAATGTTTAATGACTGTAATCTTCAACAATTTACCAGAAAATTACAAATGTTTCAAGAGACAGACTAAAATATGAGGAAAAACGCAGTGGCAGACTGCAAAACTGGAGACATTTGTGAGCTCTGAATGTCTATTATAACCGTTATACTCAAAAAATAACCACAGTAACAAAACCTATTTTGCTTCTCACAAATACACATATTAATGCTAGAAAAACAGAGATTATTCTTGTATTCAAGCTTGTTTCACCCAAATACACATTAGTCCTGAAAGCTGGGATTATATCATTAAAGATCATGCATAATTGTTTCACCAATAGACAGCCTCCATGCCCACTACCTATAAAAAGTGATTGGTTTGACTCTGCCAAGATAAAAAAAAAATAGTTACATTCAAGTACTTTTGTTTCATAAAACATTGGTCATAGCATGTATTCCAGCTTCCTTCACCCAAATACACATTAGTTCTCCAAAACAGGAATTGCAGCAGTAAACAGCAAGCTTAATCATTACATCTAGAGATAGCCAGAATACTCATTCTCTACTTTAATTATCTGGCATGATCCTAACTGGATAAAACATAATCACATTACTATATGTTGACCTCACAGAAACAGTAGTCATAGCTTGTATTTCAGCTTACTTCACCCAAATGCACCTTAGTCCTACGAAGCCAGAATTACAACAAGAAGGAAGAGCATGGTCAACTATTCCACCAGCACCCATACCCACTGCCCACTCACTCTATCTGGTTTGACCCTACCAGGATAAAAGTAACTTTGTTTTGCAGAAATAGTAGCCACAGCTTGTATTCCAGGTTGATACACCCTAATACAGTACCCATTAGTCTTACAAAACAATAATTATAACACATTGAAGAGCAGAGTCAATCATTTTATCATTTCATCCCCAGACAGCCCCATTAAGGTTTAACCCTGCCAGGATTAAAAAAAAATAAAAACTTGAATGCTATAATGTGGAATTTGAAGAAAGAATCCTCATATCAAAGAAATTCAGTCATGCTTTGTTCAATTTTTCACACTAAACTGTGCTGTGAAGGAGATGTGCAAGGATAGCAAGATGAGGTAACAGTGACTTTAACAAATGCATACTTCAGTGTATTCCAAGAGCAGCACACAGCTACAGAATACTATAGCAGACAGATTCAGTGTAATGACTGTTGACATAGCAGTGTGAATTAAAATAAAAAGAGCTGAAAATAGTGCAAAACAATAGAATGACACAGAACAATTATAGTTGTAAGAGAGCAAGACATATTCTGCTTAATAACAGGATGAGGGTTGAATAGTGTCTTGAAATGAGTCATTATTGGTGACCTCTTTAACAACTTCCCTTCCCATGAGTTCAAAGGGTTCCTGCCTCAATTCATGTCAGTTAAAATTTAGATCCAAACAGTAGGTCTTACAGAATGTTCTACCTGCATGAAGTAGTGCATTACATCAAGAAGTAGTGGAAACCTTGTTCATGTGTGTGCACGTGTGTTTGTGCATGTTATGCTGTGAGTGCACCTTCACATGCACACATGTGTGGTAGGAAGCACACAACCATTGTTAATTTGTGTGTTCAGACATTTAATGTGCCACTTCTGCTGCTTTCCCCACAAACAAAAAAAAATGTTTAATTTTGTGCATATTTTTTCCCTTTAATGCTACGTTTTGTTACAGCTTTATAGCAAAACTATTACGTTTGGAACATTTTTCCAAATGGTTTTATATTGTTTACACTTTGCATTTTGCATGTTTTCTAGAGATAAAATGTTGATCTATGACATCTTTTCCACATTACTCATCTTTGGTTATAGGTTTTCTTTTACTAAACAAACACAATCTCAAACCTCTGTCTAAAAATGTAATTATTGTTTCCTTAAACCAATAGTTTATTTCTATATAAAGTTTCATTTGCTAATAATGTTTAAATGTCACTAGACAATTAGAATAAGTGTTTTATTTTCACAATATTATAACAAAATAAAACATACTTTACTTTTCACTAGATGCCATTGCATGCTTGAAATGTCCAGAAAATGAATGGTCCAATGGGAAGCAGAATAAGTGCATTCTGAAACAAGTAGAGTTCCTTTCATTTGATGATCCTCTAGGAATAGCTTTATCTTCCATTGCTGTCTTTTGCTGCTTAATAACATTGACAATATGTATAATTTTCTCAAAGAATAATAACACACCGATTGTAAAAGCCAACAATCGTGAACTTAGCTATGTTTTGCTTCTTACACTCATGATGTGTTTCCTCTGTTGCTTTATCTTCATTGGACGCCCTCAACCAATCAGCTGCATGCTACGTCAGGTTGCCTTTGGTGTGGTATTTTCATTTGCAGTTTCTTGTATTCTAACCAAGACTGTCATTGTCATTGTGGCATTTTCTGCCACAAAGCCAGGAAGCAAACTCAAAAAATGGGCAGAGCTCAAGATACATAATGTTATTATCATTTTCTGCACCGCTCTTCAGATCGGGATTTGCATTATTTGGTTGACAACATCTCCACCTTCTCCTGAACAGAATACAAAATCTGAGACTGAGAAGATCATTTTGGAGTGTAATGAGGGCTCAGGAACAGCATACTGGAGCATGATGGGATACATGGGAATTCTTGCTAGTGTTAGCCTAATTGTAGCATTTTTAGCGCGAAAACTGCCTGACAGTTTCAATGAAGCTAAATACATCACATTCAGCATGATTGTTGTCCTCAGTGTGTGGTTCTCATTTATCCCAGCCTATATGAGTACAAAAGGGAAGTACATGGTCGCAGTAGAGATTTTTGCAATCTTATCCTCTAGTTCTGGGATCCTGGGGTGCATATTTTTTCCAAAATGCTACATCATTCTTCTGAGGCCTGATATGAACACAAGGGAACATCTAATAGGCAAAAAAGTAAAGGACTAAATGAAAGGCATGCAGTGATAAATAAGAAATCAATTACTGGACATGTTTTTCTTTCTTTATTTTTCATTTATTAATCAGGGAACTGGGCTGGGAATGCACAGTGATGCAGCTGGTAGCATTGTCATCTCATAACAAGAGACCGACTGGATACCTTTTGCATGGCATTTGAAGGTCCTCCCAATACACGTTTCTCCTTGTACTCTATTTCTGAAGACATACACTAGGTGAACTGGCAACTTTAAATTATCCATAGGTATAAGAACTGTGTGTGTGTGTGTGTGTGTGTGTGTGTGTGTGTGTGTGTGTGTGTGTGTGTGTGTGTGTGTGTGTGTGTGTGTGTGTGTGTGTGTGTGTGTGTGTGTGTGTGTGTGTGTGTGTGTGTGTGTGTGTGTGTGTGTGTGTGTGATGAAGAAGAAAAGCTGAGCAATCTAACTCTATTCCCTAGTTCCCAACAGCTGTTCATAGAGTTGCTATATAACTTGACAGCATTAGATAGATGGAACTAGGTTAAGTGACTCTTTTTTAGCCACAACTTGGGATATAAGATCAGGAATAAATACAACATGTGTGGGGGTGTTTGCAAATATATCTATCTTTATCTATCTATCTATCTATTTATCTATATGAGATCCCTTGAAAACGTCGACTTACCAGAATTTTGACATTCACAACAGCAAGACCACAATATTGAAACTTCAGAAAGCCAAACTCCGGGGATCCAAGATGGTGGGCGTCTGAGTGGTACCCTCTCCTTATAGCTCCAGTATCTATCTTTTGATCGCACTGCTTAGACTAAGTAAATACAGATTGTCCTCATACTTTTCGCTAAATTTACCTTTAACTGACTTCTGTGAACTAAACTGGGGACAATAGAACTACCTTAACTGTAAATAAGGGCCGCTATCAAGCATCTGCCGTGTGCTATCGTTCCTGCACGTGGACTGTTAGAGGCCTGAACGCCAGCACTATTCCTAGTGACAGCTCCGGAAAATATAGTAACATGAATAGCAATGAACAGAATGGCTAAGGAATCGGAAGGTATGGACGTTCAAACCACTAAGTCTAAACAGTCAGCTATCACTACTTCTCCTGAAAAAGATGCCAAAAGACTGAGATCATCCAAATCTGTACCGGACAACCCCAAAGAAGCGGTTAAGAAAAGATCTGAAAACATCTTAGTAATGGAGGAGCTAAAATGTGCTCTCGCACCCTTACAAGATGCCATCCAAGAACTATCGGCCAAATTCAACACTTTTGATACAACTATACACTATGATGAACAGAATGGATCTGGTTGATAAGAGATCCAAGGCAAATGAGTTTGAAATTCATTCACTAAAAGAATCTCTCCAAATAAAAGACCAAACAATTAGCTCTATGCAATCCAAGATCGTCGACCTGGAAGCGCGAAGCAGAAGAAATAATTTAATTATTAGAGGCTTAAATAAAAAATACGAGCCTAGCCAACTAATAGATGTTGCAGCTCAAATATTTACTTATCTCTGCAAAGAAACAAATACCGCGTATAAATATAGCATTGAAAGAGCCCACAGAGCACTCCGAAGACAACAATCAACATCACTGCCAAGACCGGTCTATGTGAAATTGCTTAATTTTCAGGATGTCCAAGCCATTCTGACAGCCTTTAGAAAAGTCAAGAAACTCAGTTGGAACAACCAGTCGCTAATAATTACTCAGGACCTTAGAAATTAGAGAAATGCATCAGAAACTGGCTCCCTATTGCGCTGATCTCATTCAACGGAAGATTAAATTTCAGATGAAGTTCCCTGCAACACTGACTTTTGTATATCAAGAAACCAAACTTTCCATGTCATCTCCGAGTGAAGCCAAAGCTGTATTTATTAAATATTTCAGCTCAGATCCTTCCAATTAGGCCTCAGGAACCTTGTTCATGTTAGCAGATATACTCAGAGGACTCCTTTAGGTGGGGCGCTCAGGCAGCTCTAGCTGCTGCACACTCAAGAGGAAGAAAGCCTCGCGTATCCGATTTCAGAGGGTACGATCGCCGTGTGCCTTGGGATCTCTATCTAATGGGGCATCTCTATAGTAAGACAGAGGATTTTCTGAACGATGAGGTTTAACATGTGCACCTTGAGCTTCATCTTGCTGACTACTTCTCTCTCTGCATGTAAGTATGGAGATTATAGCTACCATCGCCAACCTGGGTAACTCATTGCTCTGATATACCCAACGCAGCCCTTGTTGCATGTGGCGATCGGATCATTAATGCTCCTATAAAGACTGCATAATTATCCATTGACAGGATGATGAACCTCTCAGGATCTGCAATTATGGTTGGGAGCTAAGTTGCATCTGTATTGAAGTCTGTCTACAAGTTAACTTAATACTGTACTATCTTATTAGCCTTTATCTTACAATTAGCTATGTAACTCACTTATGAGGCTACTTTATGGTTATACTGGATGCTAATAGGAGGTTAAATAGGGTTGTGATGTCCGGGCTTGGACTTGATAGGAGTTTGTATGATTTTTGTAAATATTATATTTTTTCTATTATACTTGTTAGGGTTAAAGTGTTTATACATTATTCAATCATAGATGTAATTATAATGTTTCACTTATGCACTCTCTCAATTTCTATAGTAGTGTGGGTATGCACGGGTCTAGGATTGAGGGGTTTGTGTGCCATATACTTGTATTTTGCTGCCTTAATTTTACAGTCTATAAGTATTTATGATAGTCCTTCGCTACTTTCTGTTCCCCTAACCCCATACATACTTGTACTCAGATTTAGATCTCATCATATTTGGTTATTATAACTAATGTCAATATGTCTAATGTAACCAGTATTTTGACAGTTTCATCATGGAATGTTAGGGGACTCAATAACAGGGGTAAAAAAAAACTAGTAATGCACCTGTTACTTAAAGCCAAGTCTGATGTGTGTTTTTTACAGGCGACTCACTTGCTAAACAGTGAATGAGCAAATGAAAACAAGAAAGCATGGGTTAGAGATATTATTTCCTCTGGATCTGTTAGCAATTCCAAAGGGGTGGCAATAGTTATTAAACAAGCCTTCCAACCACAGATTATTTTGAAAGGGAATGACCAAGAAGGCAGATGGTGCTTTTTTACCTGCTCTATGCAGGCGCTAGATTACCCAATATTATTCTTCAATATTTATGGCCCATGCTCAGAGCAATCAGATTTTATTATGTCTATCTATAATCTCCTTCTTAAATTCCCAAATCACAGATTCGTAATTGGAGGTGATTGGAATGTGGTCCCCAATCCTCAGGTGGATCGTTCATGTAATCTTAGATCTGGGAACTCAGTGAACTGTAATGCCCTGATAGATCTGATCGAGGATTTTGATCTAATTGATCCGATTGCCTTCAGTACCAGTGTCCCTGACTTCAAACATAATCACTTCACGTACTTTTCAAAGTGCCACCAGTCGTGGTCCCGTATTGATTACTTCCTAATTTCAAACTATTTTAATAACAGGAAAATTAAGTTCTCAATAGAACCCCATTTCCTATCAGACCACTCGAGAATAGATTTGGAAATAAGCTTAACTCATATCACAGCACATAAAACTCCCACTTGGTCACTAAACTGTAACCTTCTGAAAGATCAATCTCTAGGTAACGACATCAGAATGACTCTTAATGATCTTTTCAGAGTAAAAAAAAGATGAAACTATCTTTTTTGACATTAGATGGGCAGCAGCAAAAGCTGTACTCAGGGGTATTTGTATTAAAAAAGCGAGTTTTCTTAAAAAAATGCTTGCTAACAGGTTAGCCGAGTTACAACTAGACATTAATCGTCTGGACAGAAAGCTGATTGATAGTTACTCTGTAGACACGGAGAAAGAATTAACTGCTAAACAAAAAGAACTGTTTGACTACCATCAATCTAATCTGTCCATTTGGGAATTCAGATATATAGCGAAATTCTCAGAATATATACAAACCCCTTCCATAATTCTCAGTTCACCTAGATCTCCTAGAATATCTTGCCTTCAGTATAATAATCGGTCTTATAGATCTGATGAAAGTATTATTCAGCTATTCCATCAAATGTACTCTGTCCTAGATGAGATTACCTTTCCGAAAGTTACCAAATTACAAAAAGACTTACTCTCGGCCCAGTTTACTGAAAAAGAAATTCTTGAGGCTATTGATAAGTTAAAATTAGGGAAAGCCCCCTGCCCAGATGGATTTCCATCGGAATTTTACAAATCATTTAAAGTTACTTTGGTCCCTATCTTACTAGATCTATTTAAATCCTTTGCTATGAATGGTATCGTGGACCGATATATTAATTATTCTAAAACTATCTTGATTCCCAAAAATGCCTCAGACACTACCAATCCCAATAACTATAGACTGATATCACTTATGAATGTTGATATCAAAATTTTTTCCTCCATACTCGCCAATAGATTAAAAAGAGTAATGAATGATTTAGTCTCCCCAGAGCAAGCTGGGTTTATGGGAAATAGACATACTTGGGACAACACCCTAACACTAGAATCTGTTATAAACATAACCAAACAGGATCGAAATCCTAGATATGCCCTGATATTGGACGCTTGCAAGGCTTTTGATAGGGTGAATTGGGACTTCCTGTTTCTGGCTCTTTTGAAATTTGACCTCCCTCTTGATTTCATTAACCTAATTAAGGCTTTGTATAATGGCTCATACTTGCTTTACATAAACAGCATATACTGAATCCCATAAAGATAACTAATGGCACCAGGCAGGGATGCCCCCTGTCTCCTATATTGTTCAATTTATATTTAGAGGTCCTGCTGCTTTTTGTTGTACAGAAATCTCATCATGCTATCCCTAGGATTTGTAATTTGA
>NC_056744.1:1779747404-1779867404 GCF_019279795.1 Protopterus annectens | reverse complement strand
TCCAATGAATTATTATGTCAAATATGGAAGCCAAAGAATATGACTTAATAAAAGGAAACCCCAAATCTTTATTTTCCCAAGAACTCATATAATGATTAAAACAGTTTTTGGTCTACTCAAATATCAAATAAAAAGTTAAAATATCGTATTTAATTACTTAATATACATTTCAGTAGTTATTAAGGAACTAGCTAGAATTATAACTATTTTGGCAACAAATCAGTTTAATTATATTCAATCTGTCTTAAAAAGTAAATAAAAATCTAATTTCAGATTATTTCATTGTTACTGTGTCTAATGTTATCATTACTGATTTGAAATATACTTTCTAAGTTTTTAGGTAATGCTATATACACACTCTTTCCTTTCTACATTCCCCTTTCCACCCCATTAAAGAAACAAATAATGTATCTAGTTGGCTAGGCACCAGATAACATGTTTCTTTGCATATGCAATAAATGTTTGCTATACAATGACTGATAGCCCACCACAGCAGGTACAGGCTTATGGTACTTGTTTACGCCATGGCAAATGCTCGAATGAGTTTACATAATGCAAAGTGAGAATGCATATTTGCCATACTACATCTGTTTTTGTACCTCTTGTTTTAGATTGCACCTTTTCTATCTTGCCCAGGATGATCTGCTGAAGCATAGTTAACTGCCTACCCATGTGCCATATGCATGCTTACTAATCTGCTTTGCGCAATGTTGCATCCTCATTGTATGTCACAAGGCTTGCAGTGTCTTCCAAATCATGACTATAAATACTGCATACTGTCCAATATCTTTTAAGAAATGAATAACTCATTTCCATTTCTTTGCAATTAGCAATGATGTTATTATTTGGAACATAGGAAACATTCTGCTCAGGAGTACAAATGGCCTTTGTCATTTGACAAAAATAAATAAATAAGTAATATAATCAAGTAAAGAATGTCAGTTTTAATATTATTCTTCTTGAGGGATTTTGATTAAAGATGAACACACCTTTCTTTTTTTTTCCATTGTTTGATTGGAGCATTTGTCCAAGCAGTTTCCAAAATTGGTTTTATCAAGAAATAGCATATTTGCAGCTATGAATCATGGAGGTGAATATAGTTTGCTAGGTAGTTTCAAGAGGCCTCTGCAAGATCTCTTGATGACAAAGGAAAGTCCTTCCTGTAGATTTAGAAGCCTAGGTAACCTAGTGGTAAAAAGTTAATCATACTATTACTTTCCATTTTCAGATATTACATACACTCTCAGGTGGATTCTTTTCTCACTGTTTCTAAGTCTTCAAGTTTGTCCAAAAGCAATGTATTCTTTTTAAAGGGAATTTGATTTGTGTCACTTCCTCTTTTAATCTGCTATGAATGTCTTTCTGTGAGTTTTCGACTTCCCTTATTTGAACTTCTTGCTGCTGGGTCATGTTTTAGTTATTTGTGCTTATTGCACTCCTCTTGTATAAAATCCATTGTCATATAAAATACATACATTTTCAAGAGTAATTATTGCAAGCAATTGTTATCTTGCTAAATATCTTTGTTCATAGATTAATTATGCTGAGAGGATTTGAGTGTATTCATTTCATATCGATCTAAACTTACTAACAGCAGAAAAGATAGCAAAATGTCTGGCAGATAGTGATGAGGACTAAGGGTCTAAATTGTTACAAACCTATTTCCTGTGTACAGGGTTTGATTTCCTCAGCCTTCACTTGCCTACTGTATGACCTTGAGCAAGTCATTTAAACACACAGTGCTATGGGTTAATTGGGAAATTGGTCTAGACTCCTTAATAGTTTCCTGGAATGGAAGCGTATTAAATACCATTAGTCACAGTGCTACAAAGAAGAAATAAGCATTGAAAAGTTCTTGGAACACAGAATAGTGGATTTTATTTATTTAGCCAGTCTCAAACTTTCCTCTCAGAACTTATGAGTACCTGCAGAGCTTCTTCAAGGAGCAGCTACTCAAGGACGAACCCACCCATGAGACCTATAGTCAGTGCACGGACATCTATTACCCATCCCATGGCTGTTTATATTGACCAAAAAGTTAAAGAATTGGTTTAAAGGCAGCCACATATTATTAGTGACTCATGGGATTTTTTTGACATAAATTGAGAGCAGTTAAATACAGCCAAAAGTTGGAATTTGTTACCATTGATGTGGTTAATCTCTTTAATGTAATCCCACAAGTAGAAGGGATGGAGATGTTCCATGAATTTTTACTTGAATTGGGTGCCTTTAGTAATAATGAAATAAATGTTTTGAATACTTTCCTAAACATGGTATAAAAAAACTGTTTTATTCATCTTGATAGACAGTATTTTCAACAGAAAAAATGTGTAGCGATGGGGGTGTGTTATGCCCCACTGTTCGCCAATATAGTTTTACTACAATGGGAAAAATGTTTTTTGTTTAATAACAGTAATGTCCCAGCCTGGCATTTTTATGCCAGGTACCTGGACGATATTTTTATTGCTGGGGACATATGTGAGATAGACACCTTGAAATTTATTGATTATCTACATTTCACCACTTCTTTTTTAAAATGTACTTACAATTACACTGTGGCTGCCGTTAGTTATTTAGATATATTAATGGTTAAAGATGACCAGAGAGAGTTAATTCAGAGTACTATTTTTAGGAAAAACTATGTATTCTAATAGTCTCCTGCATTTTAGTAGTTATCATCCTATGCATCAAAAAAAGGAATAATAAAAGGACAATACATTAAGTTAGCTCACATCATATCTAATTATGACACCTTTAGAAGAGAATGTGATATACTAAAGGATATGTTTCTAGCCAGGAGTTACCCACAGGACTTAATTGAAAAGGTGTATAAAGTGGTTTCCACAAAAAGATTAGATGGCCATATTAAACCAATTTTGTTGTTGATCTACCTACACAGGTAGAACAAGAAAGACAGTTAAAAGAGAATTACCCTCGTTCTTTTATCGCCACCTATACATGTGAATATCCCCAGATTCAACAAATTATTAGGAACAATTGGGCCATTTTAAAACTTTTGATGGCATTAGAGAAACCCTAGGGGACAGACCCTGTTTTCTAACCAGGCAAGCTAGGTGTTTGACAAATCTTTTAAAATTTAATGATAGTACAAATTTTGTGGCAAGTGCCAGAAGAAGTGATACTTTTAAATGTGGAAATTGTAGTCAGTGTCAATACCTACAAGAAAACAGTGGACTAAAAGTCAACAACAGATTAGTCAAAAGTAAGTTTTATTTTTCTTGTAAATATGTGAGTGTTATCTATTTAGCTTTATGTAAAAAATGTCAAAGCTTCTATGTAGGTAAGACTGTTCACCAGTTTAGGAAGAGAATTTATGAGCATTTATACGATTTAAGAAATAAAAAAAACAGTAACTCCCTTTATTGTCATATAACAGATCAACCTGAGCATGATTTTTTTATTTTTTGGTGTTGACATTGTCCACAAGAATGTCCTTGGGGGCTATGGTGTGATTTGATTGAATATAAGGATCTGGTTTGGCAATTGAAACTAAATGCCACAGTTCCACCTGGGTTGAATGACTCAATATTTATTGCCAGTGCCTTGAGATTGATGTCATACTACATGTAGGGTTTAGTTTTATTTAATGATGAATATCTTAACATCGCTGTTATTTATTTGTTTTTTGCATTCACTTGTTATTTGTAAAGTTAATGTTGGATAGGGCAATATGTATGTTTTAACATATTTTCAATTGTCATATAGTTTAAAAATTTAAGATATTTTTATTGGTAGATTTGATCATGTGATTGTTTTGGGGAGTTATTTATAGATGTGTCTTTTTGTAACCAATTACTCTGATGAATTTTTGACACAAACTTACAAAAGCTCTAAATCTTCATTCAATAAAGTGTATTGCAGCCTGCTTTTACCTTTCTCTGCTATTTATCTTCAGTGTTGGTTACCAGTTTGCATTTTTGGTTTGGAATGAGACTTTTTTTCATAAAACCTTTGAGAATTGGCCAATTTCCTGCTTCTTCTAAGCTCCATAGAATTGAAATTTACCTCTTGTTTAAGGCAATGTCTAATTTGCTTTTATTTGAAGATCTTTGCCAGCAATGCAATGCACTGCTTTTTTAACCCTAGATTGTAGGAACCTCATACTAAAAAATAAGAATAATTAATAGAAAATTACAATAGATACATTACATTAGATACATTACACAATGCCCTGCAAGATAATGGAATGAGCTTCCCTTTATGATCAGGCAAAGTCAATTAGCCTCCTTCAAAAATAATCTTACTATATGTTATTGTACCTATAAAAATTCTTCAAGGTCAGTAGGTCATAAACCTGGCAATTGAAACTTTGACTCTGTGGCACAATGGTTCTTGGTTCTCATCTAAAAGTGAATCTGACCCCAGCTGTCTGGAAGTGGCCTTGCTAACATGTGAGTTAATGGACACATCAAGACAATTTATGTACATTAATCGTGGTTTAAACTCTTCTCTCATCCTCTTATTAATAAAACAAACTTTCTTCCCTTCTTAAAACTGCCTGTTCTTTTACCCACTTTAGTTATGGGGAATGGGCTGTCCGGGAAATCTGATGTCCCTTCTCCTAATAGAATATGGCCTGTTTATTAGCTGTTTCAATATAAACAAACTACACATTTATGTGAAACAGAGCTGTCCTGCAGTCCCCTTTCTACAGGATGTACAATTATACCATATTAATTAAAAATGTCTGATTATACATAGTGGGTAGACCTCACCTAATGATCTGTTGTCGTATCAATAAACACAAAGTCATGTTCACTAACACACTGCTACCTGCAGAGATGTAGACAAAATAATTTCATACTGAAGACTTATTCCTTATCTAAATGTAGCACTCTTTCACATCCAGATGCATGTTTCTGGACAATATACCTCTTCAATATTAAAAAAATGAAGACTTAAGGAATAAATTAGCCAGCCTTTTTAGTAAAATAAAATAATGAGAACTATGCTATGGCTTTTGGAGGCTGTTTATAGCTGAATAACCCAAAATAGAGGTTGATACCTCTAGAGAAACACAAGCTTTTTATTGCTTACCACTAACTTTTTGCCCTCCTCTTCTTGAATCACTACACCCCTAACAACTTTCCCTCCTGCACTTGAATCAATACACCCCTTTTACCCACTCTTAAACAACATTTCTCTTCTTTCTCTTTGTCTCCCCCATCCACTGTTCTACCCCTCTCTTGCATCTCCTGCAAATAGAAGTTATAAACCTTCTAGATAAAGCACTTTGGAACACACATCCTAAATAGAACCAATCCCCTACCTGCTCTCTCCTTCATATAACACTGTCCCCTTGTGCACTGCTAAGATCCTCCCCCCCTCCTACATAAGTTTATAACTTAGTTCATTAAATCTCTTGAACACTTTACAAACCTACTGAATACTAAAATCTCACTTTCTACATAATTTTATTACTTACTTCATTATGTATCTTTTTTTAAACACTTTCATTGAATTATCCCAGTCCCTTCAATAAATACACCACATTTTAATTTATCAGTCACAGCATGAACATCCAAATAACCTATTACTAGGGCAGTGTAACTCCACTCACACTAACCAAATAAGCACCATCCTCACCTCCACTCGTGAACATCCATATAACCTTTTCCTAGGGCAGTGTAACTCCACTCACACTAACCAAATAAGCACCATCCTCACCTGCACTCATGAACATCCATATAACCTTTTCCTAGAGAAATGGGTATATTCAATTTTAAATGACTTTATCTATGCTAACCATAATAAACAGTATTTAAACATGAAATGTTAAGCTTTTTATTTATCAAGCATTTGCCCTCAATACATTTTTTATATATTTTCAAATGTTTATATTAATTAATATTCAGTGCCATTACCTCCACTCACTTGATTTGGTATTTATCAAATGCAATTGTGCCATCACCTCCTGGTTTATTTTAAATAATTAATTGAATAAAGGTATATAAATGGATTTTATTTATCAAGTTATCTGATGAAGTCCTGGGTGGACACTTATTTTAATATTGTGTTGTATCAAACAGTGCCCTCACCTCCACTCACTTATTTTTATTTATCAAGCAGTGCCCCCACCTCCACTCGTTTATTTTTATTTATCAAGCAGTGCCTAACACAGATTTTACTTACTTCATTATGTATCTTTTTTTAAACACTTTCATTGAATTAGCAGTGCCCTTCAATAAATCCACCACATTTTTATTTATCAGTCACAGCATGAACATCCTAACCTCCACTCACTTACTTTTATTTATCAAACAGTGCCCTCACCTCCACTCACTTATTTTTATTTATCAAGCAGTGCCCTCACCTCCACTCACTTACTTTTATTTATCAAGCAGTGCCCTTATCTCCAATCACTTATTTTTATTTATCAAGCAGCGCCATCACCTCTGCTTGCTTATTTTTATTTATCAAGCAGGGCCCTCACCTCCACTCGCTTATTTTTATTTATCAAGCAGCGCCATCACCTCCGCTCGCTTATTTTTATTTATCAAGCAGTGCCCTCACCTCCACTTGCTTATTTTTATTTATCAAGCAGTGCCATCACCTCCGCTCACTTATTTTTATTTATCAAGCAGTGCCCTCACCTCCACTCACTTATTTTTATTAGATCAAGCAGTGCCCCCACCTCCACTCACTTATTTTTATTTATCAAGCAGTGCCCCCACCTCCGCTCGCTTATTTTTATTTATCAAGCAGTGCCCTCACCTCCACTCGCTTATTTTTATTTATCAAGCAGTGCCCCCACCTCCACTCACTTATTTTTATTTATCAAGCAGTGCCCTCACCTCCACTCACTTACTTTTATTTATCAAGCAGTGCCCTCACCTCCACTCGCTTATTTTTATTTATCAAGCAGTGCCCTCACCTCCACTCACTTACTTTTATTTATCAAGCAGTGCCCTTATCTCCAATTGCTTATTTTTATTTATCAAGGAGTGCCATCACCTCCACTTGCTTATTTTTATTTATCAAGCAGGGCCCTCACCTCCACTCGCTTATTTTTATTTATCAAGCAGTGCCCTCACCTCCACTCACTTATTTTTATTTATCAAGCAGTGCCCTCACCTCCACTCACTTATTTTTATTTATCAAGCAGTGCCCCCACCTCTGCTCACTTACTTTACTTTATAAGTAGCAGCCCATTGCTCACTTTCATTCCCCATCTCATTGGATTAAACATCTAACACCAGTGGGGGGAACAAAAGAGGGACAAGCCTGATCCTCTTCTCCTCCTAAACACTAAATCTATAAAATGACCACACCATCACCAATGTCCTTTAAAGAGGGAGGGTGGGCGGGTAGCAAGTGCATGCCAAAATCAGATCCCTTACCCAGTTACACTCACACAAGAACAGTTAAGCCTCTCCTTGCACTCACCTCGCTTCCTCCCAAACTTTCTATTTCCCAGTTTAACCATGCCATCACCACCACCCTAACCTTCTTCCACTACCATATTAACTCCTGTTACTATTCTTACCTGACCCTTCACTGAAGATGTCCCTGGACAAATTAATTTGTTCCCAAACCTCATTTATCACTTGTGACAGACGAAAATTTACATTCATACAAAAGTAATCAAACTGTATTAGCAAACATTAACAAATATACTTCACATATATTGCTATTATATAACCTAAACATTATATAAATTATTCAGTTCCTGCCCTTTTTTAAACAAGAAATATCTTTATTAAACCATCACTTATAATATAGGCAATCATACATTTATATAAATGAAAACAAACCACACGGACACACTCCCACTTGCAAACATTATACATCACTTACAGTCTACCCAATCATTTTCAAACATTACATAGCTCATTTAAGTCCTGCCTTTGTTTTAAACCTCAGTCCTCCCCTGTATGTATTGTTCCCACAATTCCCATTTTTCCTATGTAGTTTGCTCCAAACCTTTTTCTAAAGATCTCAATTCCAGTTGTATTATCTATGTTACCATATTCACTACTTCTAATGTAGTTTGTTTAGATTTTGATTTCCATTTTCTAGTAATTGCTTTTTTTGGCAGCCACCATAATTAGACACAGCAATAATTAATTACGTATCTTGAACTCTTTGTAAACTTTTCTTTACTGACATGTAAGAAGACTAAACTTTTTACAATGTTTTTTTCTTCTGCAGTATCAATCCATTTACTTCCTGCAAGATTTTAGAGCTACAAGAACTGCATAGACTTATAACTGTCGATGTAAATAGTTTACTCTGTAAACCTTTCATGTTATTCTGTTTTTATGAGAAATGCAACTGTTGTTTTACTGAGAACTGTGTGAAATTCACTTCCTAATATAAATGTAATGTGCTGGAGCTTTTCGCCCTGGGCTTCCACTGAAAATGCACTCTGCCCAGTTGGATTTTTCTGGTCAAAAAAGGCAAATAAATAGATAAAATAAACCATAACATATCTTATTGCATAGAATAAATAAATTATTCCAGGTAAAGCTTACACTGTGGTATGCATGGCCTATACCTTTCTACACTCTTGCAATATCTGCTCTGTCAGGCTACTTTCTATGATCAGGACTCCACATTCCCTCTAGGTCATTCTACGATCAGGACTCCACATTCCCTCTAGGTCATCCTCCCATTTTTTAGTATAAACTCTTCTATGTTGCTGATGCCTTCCCCATCAATGGCTCAAAAATATGGCACTTAGCTGTTGCCATAAAATCTCTGACCACCTTTCCTGCTCAAACAAAAAATCCTTAAATCACACTCATTACCTCAAGATACTACTTTTCACAGGCTATAACGTAACTTTAACTACTGAAATGCTATCATTAACTCAGCCATTCTATACTGACAACATCAAGCCATTGTTATATTGGTTTCCTGTAGAAGGAATATACTATGAAGTGTAAACAGTTTTGCAGATGTAAGGCTATCTTTAATTCACACTGTACCAAACTCCCTATATGTACTCATTCATTCTTGTTTTACCTGTCTAATCTCATTTATAAATTTATGTCTGTCAAATGCTTTGTTGGCTTTTCAGTTTTGTAGCTTAGAAAGTATCTGCTTTCCTCAGTCAACTAAAGCAAATCATGACCTAATGCTCTGCATTGTACAGAAATTCTAAGAAATGAGACCTTTATGCAATGACTCAAAATGTTTATATTACAAAATATATTACCCTTTAACGATAACATATCATCACTATGTTGATTGTTTTAGGTTTGCTGGCACCATTTCCCTTCTGTATGTTCTGTAACAGAAATGAATGTACGTTTGCATAAACCATTGTCATTTTCCTGAGTAAAATGTCATTGAATGAGATTTGGCCAGGCTTCCAGTGAACTTTGAAATAATCATGTGGAAAAGTCAAACACATAAGCGGACACAAACACAAACACACACATACACACACAGGCACACACACACAAACACAAACACAGACACACACACACACACACACACACACACACACACACACACACACACACACACACACACACACACACACACACACACACACACACACACACACACACACACAAGCGCATTCTACTTGACTGGATTAATCAAAGTCAACTGTAATTTTATAAAAAACCCTAAAATATTTTCATTATTCATGTAATTTCCCTAGGCCAGTTGCTATTTGTTGAGTCCATTTGTTTCATTTTTAGAAAACCATAAAATGTAACTTTGGATTTTTGTCAAGAGTTGCTTCTCTACTTTCTTTTCTGTTGCAGCCAACTAAAAAAGAAATGAATCTTGACAGGTAACATAACCTTTAAGAGTATTAACATCAATAAACAGCTTTCCTCAAACATTCTTCCTAGTCACTTCAGAGACCCTCACATTTCCCCTGAGTCATCATCATCATCATCATCATCATGGGCATTGTCATCATCCTCATCATCGTCATCATCATCATCATCACCATTATCATTATCATCACTATCATCCTCATCCTCATCATTATCAACATCATCCTCGACATTATCATCTTCATCATCATCATCATCATGGGCATTGCCATAGTCATCATCATCATCATTATCATGGGCATCGTCATCATCCTCATCATCGTCATCATCATCATCACCATCATCATTATCATCACTATCATCCTCATCTTCATCATCATCACCATCATCCTCGACATCATCGTCATCATTGTCATCATCATCATCTCCAACATCATTATCACCATCCTCATCGTAATCATCTCCAACATCATCATCATCACCATTGTCATCACCGTCATTATCATCACTATCATCCTCATCATTATCACCATCATCCTCGACGTCATCGTCATCATCATCATCACTATCATCCTCATCATCACCATCGTCATCGTCGTCATCTCCAACATCATCATCACCATTGTCACCATCATCATCATTGTCATCATTATCGTCATCATCTCCCTCATCATCATCAGTTCTTTAAGATGAGTCACAGAAATTTCTTCAAGCTTCAGAAAATAATACAGTCCTATGTTATAAGCCTTCCTTTGTGCAGCAAAGCTCCATTTGTTCCATTTTTGGGAAACCAAAACTTGCATCTCACTATATAGATTTTAACTGACTGAAAACATGTTTTTTTATAGGTCCTTTATTAGAATTATTTGTTCATTTTACATTGAATGCAAACCATGAGAATGAACTGTGTAAATGCATCATATTTCTTCTGGTTGTCCCCAAAAAATCTTAACATCATTAGTTCCTGATGTGTTGTAAGGACACTGACAATTATTAGTTTGTCTGGCTATTAGTATTTTGCATTCTGTATGACAATGGATAACACCTCCAAATATGTATCAAGGAATAAATATATTAAACTGAATTGCTTGCTTTTTTTTAATAAGTATGACTGTTATGTTAATAAATTACATTTTGCAGTGGACTTTTATAGAACATCAGCCTATAAACACAAATTGCTTGCTAAAATAACCATCTTTGCATGCACCTCTGTTTAAAAATGAATTTTATTTTGAGTTTCTATCTAGATTTTAAGATGAAGTTTTCTTAGTAATATAAGAACCATTGCAGTGTGAACCATTGCAGTGTCGGTTGTTTTAGATGTTTTACTTCCATTTGTCTGCTCGTTTTTTTTTTCTAGATGACAATGCGCATACAATGATGTTGTAAAATGCTTTATGTATGGATATACATAAAACAGCTCAATACCCTGTTTAATAACAGGGAAGACTGGACTCCTTAAATCTAAAATTGTAATCCTCCTAAGGATTATGACCTAGTAACTTCCCTTTCAATAGCATTTGTCCCGGTCCACTTCAATAAACACAAAACACCGAATGACATTTGACAACCTTTATTAAACTTCCATAAATATGATTGTTAACCAATAATTATAAATTTCAAACAAAATCATGACACAGGTGATAATAACATCCAGGAAAGAAAACAGAAAATAACCATAAGGGCAGCATAACTACTCACCCTTGATAAGCAGCGCCCCCCACTTGCTCACTTATCTTTGCACTAACAATGCAGCGTTACTCCGCTCACCTTCAATTTATTGAATTACACCACCATCCAAATAATCAGCTCTGCTTGCATATTAACTTATCCAACAGAGCAACTGCTCACTTTCCTTCCCAGCTTATTGAATTGCACATCCATCATCAGATGGGGAACAGAAGAGGGCAAACCTGTCCCTCTTTTCCGCCCACCAGCCTGACCAGGCTGTTCCCCTCACTCTTACCAAAACTTCCAACAACCTAACCACTAAACCAAACATCATTCTGTCTTCCCATCCACTGTAAACCAAACTGGATCCCCGTCAACTAAAACCCTGTCATATAATTAGCAAAAACACCAGTTGACTAAACAGTTAACATACTCTAATAATACTCCCTGCCATTCAACCCAACAAACCAACCCCCCAAATTATACCCCCCAACCCAACATCTCCAGTCACAGTTGTATCAAATGCAAATCCCAATGACCCCCTTCCCCTCCTTACCATGTTCTGTCCAACCCTTCAGTTAACCATAAAGGGGAACCCAATCACATACCTCCTTCTGACTACCAGCCCCCCAGATGCCACATCTAATCAAAGTAACACTGGCCACTGAGCAACCACTCTGCATAATCTTTCCATAGAAAGGTCAACCCAGCTACCATGCCCCGCCCCAATATCCAATCCATAATGACCACATTGAGACTCCACCCCACCTGTAGAAAATTCCACACTCCCCCTAAACAACCCCATCTACACCCTCTACTCTTCCTGTAACTCACCTCAGCCTCACTTGCCTCCATACTACTCCCTAGTGCAACAAGACTGACATGGCTTACTGAACACCTACCGGTAGGTCACCTGTGCCCTTATTGTTCACCACTCCAGTCAAGCAGCCTCCGTTACCTTCAGATCACCGACTGATGTGACTCTACGCACATCCATTTATGACCCCACTGCCCATCCTTCCAGCCAGTGGCACTATATCCACTGTGCACTGCATCCCTCATTGATCTGTTGGGTTCTACTGGTCATCTTGGATGTAGAATTTGCAAGTAGCAAGTTCACACCAAAATGTGATTCCTTCCCACTGAAAAACATCTGTAAATCAAACATATCCTCCCTTATCCTAGCTACTACAGTAACATCATAATTATTCTCAGATCATTACCAACCAAATGTAATGACTTTGAAACAAAACAAGCCCCACTACATGCCATCCTGTCTAACTGCAGCATCCTTTAACTACCTGAAAGATGCAATAACAACCATATGAGATCACCTCCCCAACAATTCAGTTCAATAGGAATTCAACCCCCATACTTACCATCTACTACAAAGCAAACATATGATAACCACATAGCATTTGCTGACCAGTGCACCACCCTCTTAATGACTTCAAGCCTCCATAATGCCAATATCCCCCAAATTGCAACCCAGTGAACCTCCAATTATCAATGCCACCCCCTGCAACAAAACTTATGTTGACAATATCCATAGTCTGTCAGTTTTTCACACTATCCAACCTTACCCAACCCTTCAACCATATAACCCCCCATCCGAAGCTTCAATAAAGTCACATAACCTAGTCACCTATGCAACTACAGTAAATGTACATAAATCCACCTTGACCACTTGAATGGCCTAACCTTGTTCACAAGTCTCAACACAAATTAAAATCTTACAATGCCCTACCACATACCTTCCTATCCACATAGTCCACGAAGCGCTACCATATATCTTCCTATCCACATAGTACACAAATCCTGTGCCACATATAATCAAGCCAAGCCAACCTAACACACATCTCCTATCAAAACCAAGGGGTCTATATTAGAACATTGAAGTTTCAAAACTTTAAATGCTCTAATATCGACCCCTATTCAGCGAAAGCTAAAAATATCGAAGCAACAGAAAACCACATTTTTTCCTAGGGAAAGAATTTGGTTGTCCATTTCTGTTGCTTCAGAATTTTCAGCACTGTGGGTGAAAGTTACAGGTTGGGTTCAAGTAAGTGTGCGACTGAGTGCGGGTTAGGTGAGTTAGGGTTAGGGTGTGGGTCAGGTAAGTGTAGATTGTGTGGACATGAGGGTTAGGGCAGGGCAGGTGAGTTAGGGTTAGGGCTCGGGTGAGGTGAGTGTGTGATAGTGACGGACCTTAGGGTTAGGGTTTGGGTTAAGGTAAGTGGATAGTTAGCGGTATGTGTATAGTTTAGTGTTGGGTTAGGTGTAGGATTTTAGGTGTATGTGTGTGGATTTCTGTTTGTTTGGTGTGCTTGTGTTGTGTGTATGTGTTTTGGAACAGCAAATTTTTCCCTAGGAAAAAAAATCGCTGTTCTGTATGTTTGATATTTTCAGCTTTCACTGAATAGGGGTTGATATTAGAACATTCGAAGTTTTGAAACTTCGATTTTCTAATATAGACCCAAACCAAGGCCTCCTACCACAGCCCTATTGTCCAATTGAAAATTAACAAAATCTCCCCCACAAATTGTAGGAAACAAGCCGTTACTTCACAACAATGCCAACTTAAGGAGCCCAACAAGCTCCATGACATCCTTAATCCACCCTTGTCCCAAAATGTAACCCCTTGAGAATTCTCTTTTCTGCTTTTTTTTTATATTAATGTTAAACAGCCATGGCCTGCATCCCCTAGTCACCCCCTTGCTCAGAACTTCAGACTTTGCATAAACAGATATACAGTAACAAGTTCCTCATCTATCCCTGCACACATGCATACCTTGCAAGCTCTGTCAAACCCTTCACTTAGTTCCGCCACTGCTGCCCAACCTGTGGACAATCTCAAACTCCCCATAAACAATTCCCAAACGTGCGTCACCCTATCCCTGATATACCTCATCCTCAACTGTCCTACGTCACTCCCAATCCGCACTGTGATGTGCCTTAATAAGTAAAGTGGGATTACCTATGACCTCACTGTGCACCACTCCAGCGGCTGGAGCATCTACCCAAGTGAAATCCATCACATTTTGAATGGACTTCCATCAGGCCACTGACTAATGCCCACTCTGCACTTCCCCATCTGTGACCTCATTGTGATCTGTGACCTCAGTCTGTGCATCTCCAATGGTCAAAAATCCCTTTGCAGCAACAATCATCACTTGATGAGCCCACTTCCTTCGGATCACCAGCTGATACACATTCAGTGCTGACAACATCTGTGACTGCATTGTGTAGCACTCCAGCAGCTGAAACAGCCATCATAACATCACCATCTGCAAAGAAAAAGAAATAAGTCATCTGAAGTACATAAAACATGTTTGCAAACAACCTTCTTACCCTCTAGATCAGGTCGCAAACAGGTGAGCTATGCCCCCACAGACACTTAGCATAATGTACTCATTCAGGAATGACTAATCCATTCAATCACTCACCCTACCAAATCCAACCCCTATGGAATGATTTGTCAGCCAGAGCACCTTAGTGCGACAACACGTGCCTACAGTCATCTATGGTCATGTGTATGAAACATGTGCTCTACATCCAGCGCAAACCCATGTTGACTTACACAAATGCTACTCCAGCCGAACGTGCAGGAAAAGGCACAATTCATAAACTTTAACTCTCAACCTGCTGTCTCCAAAATAAGGAGACCACCCCCATAATGTGAAACAAATGGTAAAAGAAGACCTACCATATAACCCACTAAACAATTGAACTAGGAGTGCCACATAATGGTGACAAGGCCATATAACACTTAGGAATAGCTCACAGAAGAAAATACCCCATGACCGTTAATCATCCTATGCACCTGTGCCAAACAGACATTACCAAAAATCAATTTCTCACCCACAAGGGACTCCTTAAACTTGAGGCAATGCCTCAAAAATGCAGCACCCATAACTGCATCCTAACTCAGCCCAAAAGATAATATATTGAGATGCTTTCACTTTATTTACCAAGACAGCACAGAAGAGGAAATATAAACTAAAGATTTTGTCCATGCTGACAGTGCCCCCCAACAACAGCTATTCCATATTCCTAGAGAGTTAAAAAACAATGATAAAAAAAAAAAAACAATGAGAATGCTGTTTTAGTCACAACCACACTGTGACCGAAGATTCTTACCTACATGCAGCCTCACTAACCTCTATGGCTGCAACTAGCACCACCATAAACTTGGAAGGCTGCTAGAACAAAAGGTTTATGTCACCACACCTCTGAATAACATGAAGTCTGAAACCCCAATGCCCACCATCACCCTGCAGCTCCAGCCCCAAACAATGTGCTAGAGAACCACAAGCTCCACAAAGAGCAGAGAAAATGCATAGCCAATCCTACACACCCAAGAGTCAAGGCACAACCCCCACATACAAACAAATATAAGACATTATGTACAACTTAGCGATTCCCCATGTGGAAGGAGAAAAGGCAGTGTAATGAGGACAGTTTGGCAGCTGTAGCATCAGCACAGGTAATGATACACAAAATATATTATTTACTGTGTACCACAGAATTGCGGCAAACATCCTGGCAGAAGATTACTGTATTGACTTTAAGTCTGAATGGTTGAGTGTCAAATGCTGGTGACACCATGGCAGCATACCTCTCAACCTCTTAGAGAAGGAACTCAGGACAAAGCAATGAATAGCAGTGGGACAACGACGTAACGTAGAGACAATTATTAAATGTTGTTTTTTCCAAATTCAAGGCGGCTGAATAAAGTTCCGCAATAGCATGAACTTTCTCAAATGCCGTCCTCATTTTTTTTTAATCCTTCATCATGACAAAAGTGCCACTAATTGCCAGAAAAACCACACTTATGAAAACTGGACCAAAGTTCTGAGGCCATACTCATACAAACACCGACCGTTTGGACAACAAGTGATAAATTCAGATGATTGTCAAATACTGCTCCTAAACCTAAAAAGGAAATAATCACGAGCGTTTCCAAAAACATGGAGTCTTAACAGTAGAGAGGTATTCGCAAGTGCCTCGCAGCCCATGAAAACACCTTACAATGAGATTTACAGCATGGCTGAAAGCAGACAGATAAATTAATCATACCTCTCAACCTTGTATGGAAGAATGCAAAGAAATTTATTAATAAAATTTGGACAAGCCCAAAATAAGGACATTTTTTATATATATATATATATATATATATATATATATATATATATATATATATATATATATATAAATATATATATATATATATTTCTCCTACAAACTTAAGAGTATGGATGGAATAACCAGTTTACCTAGTATGCCTTTTCCCAAGGGTTTGCAATATTCCACTCAAATGTCAGTCATTTCGGCAACAAAGCAAACAGAGAAGCAATCTGCACCCCCCCCCCCCTTGCACTTCACGAACAGAAAAACCTCGGAAGATAGTAAGGCAGAAACACCTGTGAAAATAATCCTGAACCAGAGTAAACATTAAATACCTAGTTATAAAGCAACACAGTTTTAATGAGGCAGTATGTTATGCTCTTATTGTACTTCCCCCGCTTCAACGAGCATGCTACATATATTTATGTGGGCCAAAGATAAAATAAACAGCACCCACTTGCACAGTAATCAACCTATTCCAACCATAACAAATGACATACTCCTAATACAACTACTACCCAATAAATGGCTAGTTAGAAATAATTGCTCACTGAGGAAAATGTTAAAACATGGAAGAAAGACCCTTGCTTTAATAAGCAAGCAATCAGAACACGCAAACACCGTAGCTTTAAACCAGCAAAACCACACTGTAAGCCACTGTGCTCAACAACTTAACAGTTGACTATGCCAGCTTCACCCAAGTACATAATTGTACTAACCACAAACCTAGATAGCCCCCACTCCACAAATGTGGGTAGTAATGGCCAAGACACAGCCGAGTCTTCTTTAACCATTGCATTGCTCCCTATCGACCAACAGCAGATCATACCCCCCAACCTCGTGCTGCAAGAAATCTGAGAAATATGGAGAACGCTTGACCAAATGAGACAAAGACACAAAACAGGGACAGATTTTACCTGTCGCCCTTATCAGCTTAGAAAGTTGTTGGCATGATGGGTTGTGTTAACGTACCTTGTTTTTTTACTTGGGCCTGACTCAATTGTATTTTATTATGCACAGATTTCTGTATTCCCTGATCATACCAGCGGTGCAGAAAAACAACCAATTTTTGAGGAATATACAAGTCAAAATCTGGACCTTCTGAGAACATCTGGATAACAAAAGCCCACCACTAGATTGAGAGGTCACACTACAGCCAACAATCGCAGTCCTCTCACAGCCCTAGACATGTTTCTGAAGGCTGGAAAACCCAACCCCACTGCAAATAAACCATTTACTGCCCACAACTACTAATGTGATGGAATATTTTCCTTACTAGTCTCACACCACCCCAAAATGTCCACTCCGCAACAAAACAAAACCCCCACAAAGATGGGCCAACTACAAAGCACAGAACAACAAACCAAATAAGGCCTGAGACCATTATCCACACAATGCCTCATAAGAATAGCCAAGGCAAAATATGGAGGTTTCAGCAACAAAACAAAACCCCCGACAAACAGATGCTGCATGCGGCCCAAACAAATAAGGCCTGAGGCCATTATCAACATAGAAGCCACAACTCCCTCACAGACTCCTCAATTAAAATGTGTAACTAAAACTGTACAACCAACTCACACCCTACTAAACGTAAAATATAACCATTCAATCACACACCCAACCTACCCAGTCAGTACACATACACAAAAAAAAAAAACATTAGTAATTCACTCAGCCAGTACCAGCACACCCCCTTCTCTTACCCGAAGCCTACCTGTCATTACAATACCTAAATGTCTTCTCGGACATAAGCCTGCCTTAACAAGTTCATGCAAAAAATGTGACTCCTACCTCAGTTACACTTGACAAAACCCTCTAAGCCCCTCCCTACCCTTACCTCATTTCCTCCTAAACATCCCTCCATCCCCTTTAACCCTATCCTCCCCTTATTGTCTTAATTCCTGCTAACCTATGTATCTAGCCCCACTTGAAGATGTCCCAGGACAAAATGGTCTGCTCCAAAACTCATATACATTGTATACAGAAGTTGGTGCAGGTAAAATCTGCAAGTCATTTAGGTAAAACTTAGTCATGTCAGTAGAACTGAAATCTATGTAAGATACTCTATGCATTCATAATTTGTATTGCAGTTGTTATACAATTTGTCAGACTCTCTTAAAACTGAGCCAGAAAGTGGGCACTCTGCCAGATGAACGTAAATAAAAAATCAATTCAGGAACTACATTCAAAAATATTAGATCTCGAAGCTAGGTCCAGAAGAAACAATCTAATCATAAGAGGTATCCATGAAACCGTCGAACATAACAAACTGCCAGAAGTACTAACATCCATCTTTAAACTTTTGCTGGAGGATGAACAAGAGGTTAAACAAATCACAATAGAAAGAGCACACAGAGCTTTAAGAGCCCCCTCGATGGCCACCAACCCTAGAATTGTGTATGCTAAAATACTGAACTTCTACCATGTTCACAAGCTGTTAGCTGCAGCTAAGCTCAAAAAAACAATAACATGGCAAGGTATGAAAATATCCATTTCACAGGACCTACCACAACAAATCAAGCTGGCAAGACAGCAATTAGCCCCATACTGTGCCTATCTTATTAACAAAAACATTAGGTTCCAAATGAAGTACTCCAGCTATCTATCATTTTCAACCCAGGATCAGAGATTCACAATTTGCAATAAAGAAGAGGCATCAATCATATTTACCAAACATTTCGGAATCAACCGGGTAAGGAAATAATCAGTCCTTATCAATTTATTGCTGTTACAATATTAAATGAGTTGCAATTAAAACCCGTATATCTAAGCCTGTCTTGTCCCAGAAGAATTCACTTACCTTAAAATAAGACATGTACCAGATCGAAGATGGGCCTGAGATTTTAAATCCTGCCTACAGTGTCTAGTTTCTTGGCCCTCGCTTCTCATGGTCTCCTGAAGCCTTAAGCGGCAAAACGCTACCTCGTGGACATGAGGAATCATCCTTACCACCTTTAACTACGAATCCCAGAAGGCGTATGAACCTTGCGTGACCTCAGAACCTCCCAGACTGCAAAGCAACCTTAAAGCTACAGGACAAAATAACAAATCCTGTGTATGGCTGATTCATCTTTCTCGCTCATCCCTGGTTGCATTACCTCAATGAGCGAAGGAAGACATACCGCCAGGATACCCGACCTGTATTTATGGTTCCGGTAGCAGAGAAGACGTCTATTTTGAAAGGTACTGTCTTCCGTATGTATGAAGGGAGGACTCCGATGGATGGCAGTTTTGGAGTTAGCTGGGAGGTTGGAATTGCGGAACAGATGACTGCACTTGACTTGCTGCGGAGCCCTGAGCAGTGTATAACAGAATGTGATAATGCAGATAGAAGAGATTGCGTAGCTATCAAGAAATATTTTGTTGTTTAAAATTTTTTGAAAAGGTTGCCACCACATGAATAGTAACATATGCATTGTGCTGTCCGCTTTCTAGATTTTGCAGTACTTCATTATTAGCAGCAGATCTCTGTGGTTCAAAATATGCATGCAATGTTTTTAATCGTCGATTCTGGTATTATATTAAAACCCTATCGGTGAGGTGGGGATCAGCCAAGTTACAAGTTTCTCCATGCTGCTTAGCCATAGTAGGTTATACATTAGAAATGGTTATTGCTCTTCATAACTTATGGAATGGCCTGTATGTCACTTGTGTTTGCCCTGAGCAATGCATCTGAATGTCGCCTGGGGATTGGGCTAGGCAGGATGTGAAGTATTGTTTCTTTAATTTTGGTACTGTGTATGAGTGGAATTTGGCTGACACATGTTAAGAGAGTATATAGCAGGGTACTGGAATACTCTGACTGAAAGATAACATGTTATATGATATTGTATAGTCATCAGAACGTACATGCATTGGAATGTCTCTTATTATATTCTGTACTGTATATCACGTTATGAGTGTCGAATTATTTTGGACCTTAAGAAATATACAAAGGTCAATATTACCATAGCTCGGCTCAGCTTAATTTAATCCCTATCTGATAAAATACACTTAAAAGCATTCAACCTGATGTCAAAATACTTCTTATAGCTAGTGACTCTATTTATGACAGAATAGTTGTGGGAGGATGTAGCGTATGTACCGTAAAGTTTTGTAACCCCATAATTTAGCTCTATATAATATGCTCTTATCTGATAAAATCCACTCAATAACCTTCATTTTTATCCCTACTATATAGAAGAGAGCTATTATACTACTTTCTCCCCTATATAATGAATTACTGGGAAAAGAAAAATACATAGGTGCTTAAACATCTCATAGGGATCCTCTGGTGGCATAGCTTTGGTTCAGCACACAGTGTACTGTCCAGCCTTCACTGATGCAGTAAACTGAGGTCAGTGGCTCTTAGACCTAATAGTTCCATGTCATGGGTTGTACTTTTACTGTTAAATAATAGCACTGGACAAAAATTAACTCTGAGTGGCTCCTAGATCAGGGAAGGACATGGGTAGGGAAATAATAGGATGCATCCCTAAAGCTCACTTCTGAGAATTGGTACTTCTTATAACAGTTTTTAACACATTGTTTTGATAAACGAATCACCCAAAGACTGGGACGAAACCTTTTTGAGTTATAAAGTTATCTTATGAGTACTACTCATCAGAAGGTTTGAAGATATAAGCTAGAATAGAGATGTATAGTAACACATACTTTAGGTAAACTTGTACCCACAACCCTGAGTTGGTCAAAAATGCATCCTCTTGAGGAACAAAATGTAGGTAATACTAACAGGGTTCTGAACATATTAAGTATATCGTTGAAGTCTTGCTAATATCTATTTTCAGAATTTGTAGTATCTATATACAGTTAAGATTTGCTCTCAATGAGTTAGTCGGTATTGTTGCTAGAGACAGTTTAGCTCTCTTGCTGTTGCATAATTGTTAAGCTGGAATGTATATTTCTTATATTATACATATGTTTATTTGTGTAGATAGTAAGATGTTATTTATATTGACTGCAACTCGTTCAAATGTTTTATATATTCTAGCCTCTTCCAGGAAGAAGGAGGAGGTGGATAGGCACGGGAAGAACGCTGGAGGAGTCACCCATCTATTGCTAAATAATTTAACGTTATCTCTTATGCCCTCGGTACTAAACTGTGATACACTGGATAGGATTAACCACTATTGTATTCTACAAATGGTAAGTTTGTTATGTGGAGGATAGCCTCATGGAATGTCAAAGGCCTACAATCTGATAGCAAAAGAAAATTAATACTTCATCTCGTATGTAAAACCAATTTAGACTGCATTTTCCTACAAGAAACACACTTGTTAAAAGAACAGTGGAACAGTATAAATAATAAAAAATGGATCAAGGATATTATAGCTGGAATAGTACAAATAAACTAGGGGTAGCTATCATTATTAAAACCCATTCTATCACACTATCTTAAAACAAGACTCGGACCCTGAAGGAAGATGGTGCTACTTTGTAACTAAAATAGACAACCTGGATAAACCTATCGTGGTCTTAAACATATATGCCCCCTGCACGTCTCAGCACAAATTTATAATGAACCTATACAATATCCTTCATAACTTCCCAGGACACTACTTTATAATAGGGGGAGATTGGAACTCTATCCAGGATCCAGTTTTAGACAGGTCTAATAAACTTACCTCATATAATTCACAGGCCACCTCTGCTATCTCGGAATTTAAGAATGATTTTAATCTATTTGACAATCCGAATAAGGAAGGATATACTTTTTCACAATGTCATAAGTCCTGGTCCAGATTGGATTTTTTAATTTCGACATATTTGAAATTTAAATCTTCTGTCTGCATAGATCCGAGATCACTTTCTGATCACTCAAAGATTACTCTAACTATAGATCAATCCAGATCTACCCCAAACAATTTGTTGAGATGTTGGAAACTTAACCCTAATCTACTAGCTAAGACTGATATTAAAAAAATTGATACCTTGTTAGACCAATGTATTCTTGCCATTAAAGACACCAACACTCCATTTGATATTTCATGGGCTACCACCAAGGTTCTGATCAGAGGGATATTAATCAATAAGGCCGCCTATTACAGGAATAATCTCATCTCTAAAGAGAAGAATATACAGGATGAAATAAAACTCCTAGAAACACTAATTCAAAACTACTCTTTGGATTTAAAGAGATTAATCAACTACAGATAAAACTAGTATCCCTACAGGCTGAAAACCTATCCTTAATCAGAACCTTGGCTAATTACTCACACTGGGCTCAGCTCCTTCTAGGTTTTTAGCGAGATTAATTAACCAACATAATAACTAAAATTAAGGTTCATCAAAAATATATCTGTAATACACAAGACATAATAAAATATTTGAAGAGATATATGCAGAAGTTTACAACCCCACCCACTGTACCTTTGGCGAGCGTGAACTAAACCTATTCCTTGACAATCTCCCAACACCAATTATAGAAGAACAACATCAATCTTTATTGGCTGAGATCAATCAAAGGGATACTATGTCAGCGATCAATAACCTTAAAATAATAAAGCACCAGGACCAGATGGCTTTACTGCTGAATTTTATAAAGCCTTTAGTCATAAATTAACAACCATTCTATGTCACCTTTTAATTTCATTATCCAGAAGGATGTATACGACCCCACTTAAATGCATCTCGAACTATTCTAATTCCCAAACCGAATAAAGACAGTACCAACCCTAATAACTATAGACCCATCTCTATTATTAATATAGATATTAAAATTTTGGCAACAATTTTAGCAAGTAGATTGAAATCCGTGGTTTATAAAATCATCTCTCCGAACAATCAGGGTTCATAAATCACAGACAAACATCCTCACCCTAAATGCTATGTCTTCGTTATCACTGGTTAAACATACCCGATTTACTACCCCCGATACCGCTATTGATGCATCAAAGCATTAGACAGAATAAACAAAAATTCCTGATCTCGGTTTTACAAAAATTTAAATTCCCTCCTCAGTTTATCCACACTCTTAACACCCTTTATAAAAATGCTTATACTATGTTACAAATAAACAAGCATTGCTCCAAAAGGTTAGTGATTAATAATGGGATTAGGCAGGGATGCCCCTTATCACCACTTTTATTTAACTTATATATAGAACTTCTCCTTTTACTAATTAAACAGTGAACATTCCATTATATTCCAAGATTGTTTAACACCGAATTACCTCTATCGGCATACGCGGATGATTTGAATATCTATTACTCCCTTCCCAACTCTGATATAAACAAAATTAACACAAACTTTCTCCAAATTCTCCAACTATAAGGTGAATATAGATAAGACAACGATCTTCCCCATTAACATTTACCCGCAATTACCTAGTGAAAGATCCTTACCTAATATAAAAGTTAATGACAACCTACAATACCTAGGAGTATCATTCAAGACAGTTGGAAATATGCAACAACAAGATGGGATATTGAGATGTTGGAACATGATTCAAAAAGATCTGGAAAGATGGATTCAACTAAAACTAATTATCAAAATGAATATCCTACCGAGACTGCTATACGTTCTGAATGCTACCAACACTTTGATAAATAATAAAACCTTCAATAATATTCACTCATCTCTCTCGAAAGTTATAAGACCCGTCAGAATAAGCTATCAAAAACTTATTTACCCTAAGGATAAAGGTGGTCTAGGTCTCCCAGATTTTAGGCTAATGTATGAAATAAATAGAAGCAGTAGAATAATTAACATTGCCACTTTCAGAGAAGAATTAAATGCCTGGGTTCCATCTTGGGTCAAGCTGTATCACAATTATATCAAAACGCTTTCCTTTAATCCCATGGCACTACCTTTCTTAAAGAAAGTATAAAATTCAAAATGATTTATGGTCCCAAATCAAAGATACGCAAAACCTGTTCAAATCCCTAAGTCTATATTCACCTTTTCTTCTTCTCCAACCTTTACACCTTAATCCTAACATTAATCTAAATGAAAAGCTGATTAACTTGAATTCATTCCCCCTGATCAAAAATAAAACCGTTCTGGACTTCTTTTCACTCAAGACGGAAGATACTTCTTCCATCAAAAATAAACTTAAGCTTCCGGTCAAATATACCATCATGATTAGACAATTAAAAGACATCTGTAATAAATTCTGGAGGGATATTGACATTCATGAACACCAAATAGAACTATGTAAGGTATTATGGAATCTACTAACTCGTAAAAAGAAAATGGTCTCTCAAACTTATAAACTAATTTCTACAATCAGATGCTCGAAAGAAGCTATCCGTTCTGATTTTTGGATAAAAAAAGACCCCTCGATTTCCTCTGAATCCATTGCCCAAGCCATCTGAAAATTTTCCAAAGCTATTCCCTGCTCCCCTAAAGTTC
This sequence comes from Protopterus annectens, assembly GCF_019279795.1. Classification (NCBI taxonomy): domain Eukaryota; kingdom Metazoa; phylum Chordata; order Ceratodontiformes; family Protopteridae; genus Protopterus; species Protopterus annectens. Next base: position 1,779,842,496 of record NC_056744.1, on the reverse strand, counting down.
AGATTTACCCAACTTATGATTATAAATAGCATACTACACCCCAACTTTACTAAACAAGATGTTCAATGAAGTCCCTCCCTTCTGCCAATTTTGTCCTACGATAGAAGCAGATATCATTCACATCTTTTGGAGTTGCAAATGCTCATACAAGCTCTGGTGTGCCCTCAGAGTAAAACTAGAAAAAATGGGCTATGAAAATCCACGCTTCTTGGCAATTAGCCCTCCTCACATTCCCCGGTGGGCAAAGACGTAGAATATACCCTTTCTTATAACATCCTTTATGCTGATAAAATATTATATCACCTTAAATTGGAAGGATAGATCGACTCTTTCTTGGGAAGGACTCAAACAGATAGCTGGGAAGCATATTTCTGCTCACAAATATTTGTGGTATTCCATGAGGCTAAACCCTTTACAGAGGGATACATGGAGAATGGCGTATGAGTTTATACTAACATAAATACAATGCATTTAAACCTTCTTTTTAGAAATAGATGGGTTCTGTATATAGTTAGTTTATTGTAAAGTGACTTCTGTTTGTATTTTTTTTATTTATATTGTATTATAGTTTTGTATGATTTGTTATGATATAACTAAAAGTCAATAAAAAGATATTTAAAAAAAAAAAATCTACTGCAAAATATTCCAAGACATTTTTTTATTATTGTCATTCCTATTTTGTCTTGTGGATGGCCTCGGTGGTGTAGTGGCTAGCATTATTGCCTCACAGCAAGAGGTTCTCCGATTTGATCCTTGGCTGGGGTGCCTTCTGTGTGGAGTCTGCATGTCCTCCCTGTGGTCGCGTGGGTTTCCTCCGGGTGCTCCAATTTCCTCTCAAAGACATGCTGCAGGTGGATTGGACACTCTAAACTGGCCCTAGGTGTGAGTGCATGTGTGTGTGCCTTGTGTGGAAGGCTGGGCACTGGGCTGGCAACTCGACACTGTAAAACTCCACTGCCAATCATGAGCAGACAGGTGATCCGCTGTGGCGACCCCTAACCGGGAAAAGCTGAAAGAAGAAGAAGAATTCCTACTTTGCCTTGTCCTCAACCCATTAAGTTACTGGATACAGCCTCAATTAAAAAGAAGAAGAAATTCCTCAGGTAACATCATACAAACACGAGTGATTAAAACTTTTTCACATTGCACTCAATAATCATCTGAAAGCAACAGTACAGCAAGAAAACTGATGTATCAATAAAATAGTCCGGGAAAGAGGCATATAAAATAAACTGAATGAATGACTAAGTATCTTAGACTAAAGAGGGTTTGGCAGTTTAATTTGAAAACTCAAAATAAAGTTTACTAAAGAAATGTCAGAAAGTTAAAATTAATGATGAAAACTGCCCTGATGTGTTTGAGCAAAGTTCAAGCTATAAATTAGCTGACCTTACCATTATATAATATTGCTTGATGTGATTTACTGGCCACAAGAAAAGCTAGACCATTTATTTATTTGTTTATTTATTGCATTTGTTTACCAGGTTAGTCTGACTGGGCAGAAAGCTACCCATTTTCAGTGAAGGCTCAGGGAGAAATGCTCCTGAAAAATTACATTACATAAAGAACATAATAAACAGAGGTTTACAAGCAATCATCAAATGTGCAAAATTTAAAAATTGTCATTAATTAATAGCAGCATTATATAATGAGCTATGAAAACATCTGGAAATGAATTTGGCAGTAGTTAAGAAAAGGAGGAAACTGGGGTTAGTATTAAGAGGTGAGAGAGGAGAGGGAGAGGGAGAGGCCACGGAGGAGATTTTGGACCAACAACTGAAGATATAATGCTTGGAAAGTGCAGGAGGGAGGAAGGAAGGGGCAGAACAATCGCCATCTGGAAGTTGTGCATGTACAGACACGTATCTGTTAGGTATTCTCTTGTTTGTGCCTTATAAGAGTTGATGTTTACTGTGCTTCATAGAGTGAGAGGAAGGGAGATGCAAATCTTTTTGCCAACAAAAAGGAGTACAAAGACTCACCAGCTGAGTTGTTAGCTTTTGTAACAATAACATTTTTGTCTTTGAATCTCAAGTTTCTTCTTGGGTTATAAAGGTTGAGAATATTTTTCGAACTAGGGCATTTGTCTGAATAATAGATGAGTTTTTGAGAACTGACTGAGGGAGTCTAAGTTACGGACTCACCTCTTACCATTGAAGTATTTGGGTCCATGTTTGGTTACTGAAAACTACAAAACTTGAATGGCAAAATATTGGACATAAAACAGCGAAATGTAAAATTATTGAACAATGACAACTTCAAAAATAAATTCACCAAATGGCCATAGTTGGCCAAAACCAGGAAGTAGCACGGCACATAAGGGAAGTGAAGGAAAACATTTTAAATATGCCCTATTCCCCACTCTAGTGTGATCTTGTAGTTGGTATATATAGTTGGGAAGGTGTGGGGGGCACAACCCCCCCCCATCTTGTTTGGTTGTGTTTGCGATGCTGGCCGACAATGGCAATTTGATGTATTTTTTTTCACTGTTATCTTTGTTCAATAATTCTCCCTTTTGCTGTTTTATAGTTGATATTTCAACATTTGAGTTTTGTAGTTTTCAGTACTGAACATAAACCAAAAGTATTCTTTAAGGCCAGACAATGATGTGTCCTATAATAATAATAATGATTAGTGGCAAATTTCACTATGTTATTATAGCACCTTTCCAAGAGTGAGAGTTGAGTGAATTGTAGGTTAATCAAGATGGGGACAGCTTAAAGTAGTGTAGGGATGAGAAGGAATTGAGTAATACGTTTCTGGCATTATCTGTCAGGTATTGCTTGACTCTACAGTGTGCACCTAGATTTTGGTGGGTGTTTTTACTGCTTGTTTTAAATTATCAGATTTTAAGTTTTCATCACTAGTGACTTCTAGCACCTTAGTTTGACTTATCAGTTCTGTGTTGGTGTTATCACATGAAGTGATTTTGAAATTACTTTTGTAATCATGTGAATGCTTTTAGGTAAATAGGATCAGTTTTGTTGTTAGGGTTAACGGCCAGCTGTGCATCAGACAGACATGCCTCTGTGGTGCAGAAAGACTCTTGGATGAGTATTTTTAATTTATCTATGTTTTAGCAGAACGGGTGATTATTGAGTCATCTGCACACTACATGATAGTGGCCTGCTTAGACCCCAGGTGGAATTATTAATGACTATATTGAACAAGAGGGGACATAAAATAGATCCTCAGGAACACCCACTATAATGGGAAGGAAATGGGAGTTACCGTTTTGCTATATTACTGCTTGCCGCCTATTTGAGAAGTAGATGGAGAACAAATATAGTTTTATGTATTCCTAGACAAGCTAGTTTTTGAAGAAATTTCTACTGAGATACCATGTCAAGAACCCTGAACAAATCTAAGAAAAGTGCTGAGACTAAGTTGCCAGAGGTCTATATCAGGACACTGAACGTTGAAAAGAGTGAATGCTCTTACATCGACCCCTGATAACTGAAACCACAGAATGTCTGGGAAAAAATCTCTGGGCCAATGCCAGGACTTTGCCGTTTCCTCCACTGTGGTACAATCTAAGAGTTGGTATATTTAAGTAGGGGGGGTGTTTGGGGGTGAAGTCCCCTAGTTTATTTTGTTATTTTGTCTGTGGATTTGTTTTTTTTTTTTTTTTTTTGGAGCAGCGATTTTTTTTCCCTGGGAAAAAAAATTGCTGTTCCATATGTTCGACATTGTGTGGTTTCGGTTATTCAATGTTCGACTATCTAAGATAGACCCAGTTGCCAGAGTTTTATACTAGTTAACAGATGTTATAAACTGAAGGAGAGCTGCACATGTACTATTAAAAGGATGGAAACAATTCTGTATAGGAGAAAGGAGACAACTGTCAGTGAGAAAGCTGAGGACTTGAAACAGGATATACTTTTCCAGAATTTTTGACAGTGCAGACAGTATGGCTATAGGCCTGAAGTTTGAGAGCTCATTTAAGTTTCCATCTTTATGGAGAGAAAGAACATAGCACCTTTTCTTTATGGTTGGGACATAGCTTTTGGTGATGAAGAGGTTGATTAGGACATAAATAGGAAATGTTAAGGCATCATCATCGTTTTTATGTACTCACATATTATGTTATCAGGGCATAGGTGGTAGGTTTTAAGGTTACTTATAGTTTATTTTTTTAAGTGCAAGTATTTTGGGAGCTAACAATGGAGAGGTATCTGCCTTTGTCAAGGGTTTAATAAGAGCGGTTACTGTTTGGATGAAGTGAGTATAGTACTTACTGGCTGTGCTGACAGCTTGGTTAGAAAAAGCAGGTATAGGTTGTGCTGGTGTACTAGGTTTTAACACCTGGTTGTTTGTAGTTCAAAAAAGATTTGGAGTTGTTATAATTTCAGTATAAGAACTAAGTGGAGATGCACGGCAGGAATAAAACTTTTTAATAAATGGTTAGTGCTTTCACATCACAGATGCTTCCTCAGACGATAAAACACATTCTATCTGACTCACTTATATACCCCTTAATTACCAGTTATACAATTAATCAACAAATCAATATATAAACCAATTAATCAAATTAATGATAAAAATACCTTCACACACCATATATCATATACATACCATTAAAATGTGTGCAATATATATCAGTAAACACTGAAATTTAACTAGAATTAAAAATGAACAGTATAACACATCATACACGTCTCATTTTCAAATATGGCTTAATTGATGTTCTGTCATTCAACCCTGGTTCCTTCTCGGCCTGCAACTCAATTATCCACCTAAGTTCACTCAACTCAGTTTTACTTTTTATATCCCCCCCAGTCTTACATCCTGATGGATGCATTCAACTACCTTAAACAAAAAATTATGTGTTGTGTCATTACACATGGTATGTTTTGCCAGGGCACTCCTCTCAGGTTCATCATTTCTAATGGCTGCTAAATGTTCTCTGACCCTCTCTCTAAGTTAGCGCGTTGTCATCCCCACATAGAAAGAAGAACATGTTGAGCAGACTGCCAGATAAACTAAAGTCCTGATCTTACAATTAGCTTTCACTTTAAATCTATACCTTTTCTTTGTCACTGGATGTATAAACACCGTGTCATTACTTAGCACTCCACAAACACTACAGTGTCCACACCTATTTAAGCCATATAATGTGTTTCCAACATTTTTGGGCTGACATAATAACCTCTTGAGATTGTTCCTATTTTTATAACGGAAACTGAGCTTAGTACCCACTATCCTAGCTATCTCAGGATCTGATTGTATTATAGACCAATTTAGTAGAGACTTGTTACAACAAAAGTATAAGAAAGATGAGATAGATGAAGGTCTTAACCTAGTTAGGTCACTGAGAGGAGACAGGGCTAGACCATATATGCTTAGAGATAACCATGCCCACTTTCATAGTTTCATAGTTTAGTACTAGGCTATCTGCCCTGGGGCATTTGTAAGCCTAGCCATAGTGATGTGGCTTTCGCCACCCCATGAAATGGTACAAAAATGCACAGAATAGATTTAGAATACTGTGCCTCTGTCTAGTAGTGACACAGTGAAGGTCCCCTTATATAATAGAATTAGTTTACTGTGCCCCTGTCTAATAGTGACACAGATGTGACCCCTGGGGTAAACTTACGATCTCCCATCCACTCATCAAGATTTCTCTTGAAGAGAGTCAGTGAGGGGCTCTGCCTAACATGAACTGGGATCTTGTTCCAGAGCATGGGAAGCCTCTGGGTTATGAATCTGTCCCTCCAGCATGTCCTATTCATACTTGTGCCGAGGTTTAAGTCTTTAGCTCTCATGGTCCTGATGGATTTGGATTTTTTGAGGTGGAGCATGTCCATCAGTTCCTGATTGGACATGGCCTTGTACGTCAGGCAGAGATCACCTCTGAGCAGGCGGTATGCTACTGAATAGAGCTGGAATTTCTTTAGTCTGGCAGAATAAGACATATGTTGAAGACCCTTGATCCTCTTGGTGAGGTACTTTTGTGGTCGCTCCAGCTGTTGCAAATGCCGGGTGAGGTACATACCAAATGGGGCATTGTACTCAATCATGGGTCTGATGAGGGAGGAGTATAGGGGTACAATGACATCCTTGGATCTGGATGTGAATCCCTTCATGATAAGGTGTGCAAGGTAGAATGTTTTTCTAACCACTTTGGCAACGTGGGTGTCAAATGAGAGGTCGCTGTCGACTTCGGTCCCTAGGACTATGATTACTTTTTCTGTACTCAGTGGGTTGCTGTCTATGTGATAATTTGTGGGTACTTTGTTTTTCCCAAAGGGGATGACTATACATTTTTTGGCATTTAGTTTAAGGCCATGACTCCGGCACCAGTTGTCCGTTTCTGTGAGGCCTTTTTGTAGGATGTATGTGTCTGCTGGTGTATCGACTATGGCACCTAGTTTGCAGTCATCTGCAAACTTTGTCAGCCACAACCCTCCCATGTTTGCTTTAACATCTGAGAAATAAATGCCGAACAAGAGGGGTCCCAGGACAGATCCCTGTGGGACACCACTTGTGACTGGCTTTGAGTCTGACATTGCTCCAGTGATTTTAACTTTATAGGTTCTGTCCTTTAGCCAGTTTGCAACCCATCTAGTGACATAAGGGTTTACGTTTAAGCTGTTGAGCTTATCTGTGATGCCTGTGTGGGGTATTGTGTCGAAGGCCTTAGCCAAGTCCAGGTAGGCTGTATGGACTGCTTTGCCCTCATCAATGGCTCTAGTGACTGTTTTGAAAAAGTCAACCATGTTCAAAAGGCAGGATCTGCCCTTTACAAAGCTGAACTGGATGAGGTCAAGTGTCTGTAGGTCCCCAATGTCTCTGTTTATGAGTTCCATAATGATTCTTTCCATAGCTTTGCAGACCAGGTTGGTTAAGCTTATGGGGCAGTAGTTCCCAGGGTCTGTAGAGGTACCCCCTTTGTGGAGTGGGACCACTGTTGCTGTATGCCAGTGTTCAGGTACATATCCTGTAGTAAGGCTAAGGTTAAATAGCATTTTTATGTGCGGGTTTAGCTCCTCTTGGAGTTCACGTAGCATGCAACCCGGGATACCGTCAGGTCCCATTGATGCTGTGTTTTTAGCTTTGTTGAGGGCGGTTCTCACTTGGACATCTGAGATGACAGGGAGATTACATTCAGTTGGGATAAGTATTTCTTTTTTTGGGGGTGAGGGAGGGGAGACATTTGCACTGAACCTGTCAGTCAGAATGTTGGCAATATTTGTGGGTTCAGTGTATTTTTTGTTGTTGTGAACTAACTCTGAGCATATCTGAGTGTTTCCGCCCAGGTTTCTAACATAGCTGAAGAAGGCTTTGTGGTTATCTTTAGTGTCCTTAGCGATTTTTCTCTCAAAGTTGGCCTTGGATGTTTTTATGAGAGAACGTAGTTTTCTGCTAGTGTTGATCAGGGATGTCTTCCCTTTATGGGATTTTGCTCTGTCATGCAGTAGCTTCCTTCTTTTGTTATACAATTTGTTAATGGCTGAGGTCCACCAGACAGGATGCTTGCCTTTGGTGGAGAGGGACTTGGATTTATTTGGGATTGCATGATCCATGCATTCTTGGAGATGTCCATAGAAAGCATTTGTGAAGGATTCGGCATTGTGGGATGTGGTATCCACTGGCCCAGTGGGCTTAAAGGATACCATCTCAGTCTTAAGAAGAGTGAAGTCTGCTTTTGAGAAGTTTTTCACTGCGGTTTTTTGTGCTGGGGGTGGAGGTGGGATATGTATATCCAGGGTGATTAGTTTGTGGTCAGATCTCACTAGTGAGAGGTATACCTCCAGTGTGGAGCATTTTGTCCCCATGTTTGTGATGATTAGGTCTAGTATATTATCTCCCCTAGTGGGAGAGGTGACTAGTTGTTCCAGTGCATTTGAATTTATGAATTCCAGGAACCTTTGGGCTAGGGTGTTAGGGCTAGAATAATGTACACAATCTATGTTTGGGTAGTTGAAGTCTCCCAGTATGATGGTATTTTGTGATACATTCATATCCTCCAACGTCTTCAGGAAGGCTGAGTGGGGTTCCTGAGATTGGGAGGGTGGTCTGTAACATGCTACCAGTTGTATAGCAGTTTTGCCTATGGTTAGTTGCACCTGTATGGTCTCTGATGCTTCATGTGTTGCTACTAACCTGGAGGTGTGGGTGTCCTTGATGAATATGGACACTCCCCCTCCCTTTGTGGTTCGGCCCGGGTTTTGGGGCCGAAAAGCATGATATGAGGTATAGCCTGGTAGTGCTGGGGTGCTCTCAGGAGCCTTGAACCAGGTTTCAGTTACTGCACAGACGTCAATGTTATCCATACTGAGGAGTGCATCGAGTGCCTGCATCTTCAGATTTAGACTTCTGGCGTTGAGCAGCATTACCCTTAGTTTTTTCCATTTTTGTTTTCTAAGGAGGTGGGTTTGTCTTTTGAGCCTTGCCTAAAAAAGGCACTATGGGGGTGGCAAGATCCTTAGCCAATATCCGGAAGCCCAGTGGTGACAGGTGCAAGCCGTCCCTTGTGAAGCAGCGTGGCTTGTCCAACATGTCATCCCAGGCAGACAGACATTGGATCCCCTTAGAATGACACCAGTACTTGAGCCAATTATTAAAGCTGATCATCTTGTCTTTGTATTGTGGCATCATTCTTGGTGAGGGCAAGATGCTGCTCAGGGTCAGGGTCATACCAGCCTGGGCTACATAATCAGAGAGCTCCTCTATGTCTCTTTTCATGTAGTCCAGGGAGGTACGTCTCAGGTCATTCACGCCAGCATGGACAATGACGGAGTCATATTTGTACTTGCTTTGGCGTGACCTGAGTGCGTGTGTTATGTGGCGGATCCTAGCTCCTGATAGGCAGCTCACAGTCACCCTCTCCTTGTTCAGCCTGGTAAGCGGGACATCAGTGTGTCTGACTATAGAGTCACCTATTACTAGTGTATCAGGCATGGTGTTTGGCCTTAAGGGCTGTGATTGATTGACACACTGATTTATTGAAGTATGTGTTGCATGTGTTTTGTTTTGAGGTGGTGGATTTTTGGATGTCTGCTTTAGGAGCCTCTGTTGTTTTGGTAAGTTTTTTATTAGAGCCTCTGAGTATGTCTTTGTGTTTTTATGTGTTTGGTTTGCAGTTGTGGTAGGTCTATGTGGGACTGGGTTTGTTGTGTGGGTGGTTACCATCTCCTCCTGTCTGGTCATGCCAGCCCTGAGTTGAGAGAGTTCAGCCTCCAGTTTGGCTATATAGTTGCATCTCTCACATGTATTTGTGTTTGTTGGGAGGAGGAGAGGGTTGTCTGTGTACATGAGACAATTGTAGCATTGTCTCAAGATACCCAGATTAACCAGCTGAACTGGAGAGGACGCCAGTAATCTACCACTTGACATGCTAGAACAGTATAAGGGAGTGCTGTGCCTTTAAGGGAAGTGGATATTCACAGGGGTGGTAGGTGGATGTAGTGCTTACTTAGTACGAGAGTGCTTACTTAGTAGAGAAGTTTTGAGAACAAGTGCTAGGCTTATAACCACAAGGGTAGATATAATAAAGAAGCTGTACTTATCAGGCTTGATTTTGCGGGGAATATTAAGAAGGTACATGAGATTATCTACAGTAATGGAAGTGTTGGAAACTAGATGTGGGAAAAACAAATAAAGTAACTATGGAAGAATGAGCAAAGATATTTTATTTATTTAAAGACTAGCCACACTGAAGTGAGAACATTGGGTCTAGATAATTGTCTCTATTGTGACACTCAACTCCATTTGCAGAAATGGAAGAAAGGGTTGTGGATGGACAGATGGATAGATAGATAGATGGATGGATGGATGGATGGATGGATGGATGGATGGATGGATGGATGGATATATGGATTTAAATTTGTTAACCAGGGTAGAACATTGATGACAACTGATGAGTTTGTGGCACATAATGTAAATGGAAACTTTTGCAAATGGAAGCCATCCTGACATCTCAGGTTGTAAGACACATTTCTAATAAGGAGGCTATTTCTAAGCAGTAGGCAATATCTGTCATTCAGTACTTTGATGATGAAGTTATTCAGTAAGAAATTATCCCTCATCTCTATCCAGTTAATTTTCTGCTAGTGGTTATGGTCCAGGTGTGTCAATCTTAGTATTTCTATAAGTCACCTTTGGGACTTCAGTTAACTGCCCCATCCCTTCAGTGCCTCATGTGCATATGTGTTCTGCCAGTTTGTCTCATACCTCCCCAGACTTACTCTGGTATTGCTGGGGTTGATCATGGATCCTAAGGGCATCCTGTGGGCCCATCCATCTCCACTACTGGCCCGGGGGGGTTCTTTTTATACCCCAACCCCCCCCCCCTGCCCTGACTCCCATGCTTATCGATTACATTTGAGGACAAATCACCTCTTTGAAACATGCCTCCTGTAAGGGAGTGTTATCGACAACGACCCTCCTACCTGAGACAGGCATCCCCATTCCTCCCTGCCTCTTTATCAGTAACCCAAACCAATAATCAAACCTGGATCACCTGTGCCATACTTAGGGCTTTATCCCTCTACACCTTCAGACTGGTCAACAATGTTAGTAACTTATCTGTATTGTGAGGAGGTTGGAGTGCTATACAAGGCAAAGCATATTCGTGTCTTTTTAGCAGTACATTGATTGGGACTGCCCATCTAGCTTCAGACAATAAAGGATGAAGTATTCTGTATAACACTTCCAGTTAGATAAGGATTTCACTCATTTATAATTCTATCTGTTTTGTGAAGATCGCTGTTTGGTCTATAGTAATGTTCACATCTCCTTGAGTAATGACACCATGTTTCAATTCTTAATTCACAAATTATGTGATTAGTGAGGAATTTTTATAGGTGGCAGAGTGGTGCAGAGGTTAGCATTGTCACTTCACAGTGAGAGGTTCTCCAGTTCGATTCTTGACTGGGCTGCCTTCTCTGTGGAGTCTGCATGTTCTCCCTGTGGTCACATGGGTTTCCTCTGAGTGTTCTGGTTTCCTTCCACATTCCCAAGACATGCTGCAGGTGGATTGGACACTCTAAGTTGGTCCTAGGTGTGTGTGTGTGTGTGTGTGTGTGTGTGTGTGTGTGTGTGTGTGTGTGTGTGTGTGTGTGTGTGTGTGTGTGTGTGTGTGCATATGTGGTTGCTTGTGGGTGTCAGTATGGTTGTGTGTGTGTGTGTGTGTGTGTGTGTGTGTGTGTGTGTGTGTGTGTGTGTGCGCGCGCTGTCTGAGGAAGGTTGGGCTCCAGGGTGGCAACTCGACACCATAAAAAAACTGTACTGCCTCTTGTTTTGTGGACTATAGATCCATTGTGGTGACCCCTAATAGGAGCAGCCAAAAGGAGAAGAAGTGAAGAATTTTTTATGTGCTCCAGACAGTATTGATTAGATAGTATTGATAATGGGTCTGTTTCTAAATACCCAGTTCTAAACATTAGAGAAATCATTTTGCAGATTAAAGTTTAATTAATAAGGAATTTTGTAAGTTATCAGTTCTACTAGATTATGAGTATTCAACATATTATCTCTGTTGGGTAGGCATGATGAGAAGTCATTAATAAAGAGTGAGAACAAAAATGGTCCAGGTACAGATCTCTGTGGCACACCTTTTAATATAGTTCCAAAGTCTGAGTTGTCATTACCTGTGTGAGACAGGTAGCTATCCAGTTACAATACTGTGTCATTACCTGTGTGAGACAGGTAGCTATCCAGTTACAATACTGTGTCATTACCTGTGTGAGACAGGTAGCTATCCAGTTACAGTACTGTGTCATTACCTGTGTGAGACAGGTAGCTATCCAGTTACAATACTGTGTCATTACCTGTGTGAGACAGGTAGCTATCCAGTTACAATACTGTGTCATTACCTGCGTGAGACAGGTAGCTATCCAGTTACAATACTATGTCATTACCTGTGTGAGACAGGTAGCTACCCAGTTACAATACTGTGTCATTCCTTTTGTGAGACAGGTAGCTATTCAATTATCAAAATGCTTTGCGAGCATAACTAATGTTTTTTAGCTGTGCATATGCAATGCTGTAATAACATATTCAAATGGATGTTTATAGACTGAGAATATTGCTCCTATGAGTTCATCATTTTCTATATTCTGATCGATTTTCTAAGAGGCAGTGACAGCACTGCTTTTGGATCTGAAGCCATGTCATCTGTCACTAAATGTAATATATTGATCACATACCAATTTCTCAAGGATTTCCCCCAGTGGATAAACTTTAGCTATGAGCCTATAATCCTTAAATGAGGTTGGGTGAAAAACTTTGGGAATAGGTTTTATAGGATAACGCTTAAGACTTGGTGGGACAATTTTAATTGAAAAAGTGAGATTGAAAATGTGTGAGAGAGGTCCACTTAGAACAAACTGGACAAATTCCAGCATCCTAGGATGTAATGTGTATTGCCTAACAAGTATGTAAGTGATTTTCTGGTGATGGTTCTAAACATAAAGGGTGGGCAATCTAGATACCGGTGTAGTCTGATTGATAGTAGGTGATCTATATTAATTACTTTATTTATTTATTTATTTGCAGTTGGTTAACTAGGATAGTCCATTGGGCCAATAAGAACCCGTTTTCAATGGAGTCATGGGGAGAAAAGCTCCAAAACAAAGGTTACAAAAATTATTACAGCAGCTTACAATTTCAAATTATTAGTAGGTTAAACACAAAGGTTTAAAGCAGTGGTAACAAAAGATTGCAGCAGTTTATAATGTCAGTCATTTGTGGGTTGCAAACAAAATAAAGATTAAGCTGTTACAAAGTAATTTTTAGGTTTTATTTTGTAGAACAACCCAGATTTAAGTAGGAGCAAAGAAAGAGTTTAGTTAAAAATGTTTAGAAAAATAAAGCATTGTGGTAGTATATATATAGTTTCTTCAGAGGAATAGTAGGGTTATAGAACTACAGTTGACTTAATTATTTGGTGTCTGGTAATATATGAATAAGTTGAAGGTAGTAAGTTGAGAATAGGCTATGAGGGGTGGGAGCAGGAGCATTCCCAAGAGGATATTAGATGTGAGTGCAGTGATTTTTTAAAAGCAGGGAGGTAGGTGGTGATATGGATGGAGGGAGGAAGGGAGTTCCATAGTTGTGCCAGGGCAAAGGACAGGAGGTTTTTTCCTGGAGAGTGAAGGGGTTTATACAGCTCAATTAGGTTTTGGTTATTAGATCTTAGAATTCTTTGTGGCAGGTGCATTTTAAAGGTAGAGCTGAGAGAGGGACAGAGAGATGGATGAAAAATTAGTTTGTAAACAAAAGTGAGCTGAATATAGAAGAGATAGTTGGGAAGTTCTAGCCAGTTGAGTTTGTGAAGAGATGTACAGTGATGGGTAGATGATTTGTTACTAGTGGCAAATTTGGCAATTTTATTATAACAGGAGGACAGTTTAGTTTTGAGAGATGATTATAGGTTTGTTAGGAGATGGGCACCATAAAGAAGGGAAGGGATGAGAAATGTAGTAGCAAGAGTGAGTTTAGTAGATGTAGTGAGGAATCGATTGTGTCGGTAGAGCATGCCAAGTTTTTGGTGTTTTTTTTATGTTTAGTTGTAGGTGGCTATTGAATTTAAGCTGATTATTGGTGTTTTTTTTATGTTTAGTTGTAGGTGGCTATTGAATTTCAGCTGATTATTGGTGTTTTTTTTATGTTTAGTTGTAGGTGGCTATTGAATTTAAGCTGATTATTGGTGTTTTTTTTATGTTTAGTTGTAGGTGGCTATTGAATTTAAGCTGATTATTGGTGTTTTTTATGTTTAGTTGTAGGTGGCTATTGAATTTAAGCTGATTATCTATTTGGACTCCTAGTAGTTTAGTTTCAGATACTAGTTCAAGAGGTGTGTTATTCTGGTTAGTGATGGAGAATAGTTTTCTATCAATGGTGTTAGTTATTGAGGGGGTAAATACCATAAGTTTGGTTTTTGATGCATTTAGTGCTAGATGATTGTCCTTCATCCACTGTTCTGTAGTAGAGAAGGCGTCTTGAGTCAGTTTTAGGAGAGCAGGGATGGATGTGGCTACACAGATAATTGTACAGTCATCTTCATGTTGAATAAGTTTAGCATGAGGAATTGAGTGGAAGAAATCATTAATGAATATATTGAAGAGGAGAGGACCCAAAATGGATCCTTGGGGGACACCAGTGGGTGTGTTAAGGAAAGAGGAGGTGGCGTTTTTCCACTTGACAGCTTGTTGCCTGTTAGAGAGATAGCTGGTGAACCAGTTGAGAGAGGAAGGGGATAGGTTTAGTTTAGATAGTTTAGTTAGGAGAAGGTTGTGAGAGATAGGGTCAAAGGCCTTAGAGAGGTCAAGAAAGAGAGTAGATACAGTAGAACCAGAATCTCTGGCTTTATTTATGGTTTCCAGGAAGGATAGGAGGGCAGTCATGGTGCTGTGACTGGGTCTGAATCCATGTTGTGTGGAAGTTAGCAAGTTATTATCTAAGAGATAGGGAAGAAGTTGAAGATGGATACATTTCTCTAGGAGTTTTGATATGGGAGAGAGGATGGCGATAGGATGAAAGTTAGTAATATTGTAATTATTGCCTCCTTTGTGTAGGGGAATGATGAAAGCCTTTTTCCAGAGTGTTGGTACAAGACCTTCTTGGATAGAGCGATTGATAAGGATGCTGATGGGGAAGGCAATGGCTTCAGCTGCTATGCTGAGGAAGGATGAGGGAATGTTATCGGGGACATTGGTGCATGGTTTAAGCCTTTGCAGGAGTTTTCTTATGGTAGAAGTAGGAATGGGTTTTAGGGAGAATGGTGGGAGTTGAGAGACTGGGGATGAAGGGGGTGATAAGTGGGGGGATGTAGAAGTAGGAGGTGAGGGATGATTGGAGAAGGATGAGGTTAGTTTGGTAATAGAGTCTGTGAAGAAAGTATTGAATTGGGTAGCCAGATCTATATCTAGTGCATTAGGGTCTGGGCTAGGGTTATCAGTGGAGACAGGTTTTAGGAGGGTAGTGATGCCTTTCCAAAAATTTTCAGGGTTGGTTTTGTGATTGTTTTGGAGTAGTGAGAAGTAATTCTGTTGATCTACTGTGATAAGCTTTTTAACAGCATTGCGAAGTGTTTTGAATTCATTTAGGGTGATGGGAGTTTTGTTTCTTTGGTAATGTGTCCAGGTTTTGTCTCTGAGTCATATTGCAGTGAGTGTATTTCTTGTTAGCCAGGGAGTGGTATTGTTTCTTATTCTTTTGTTTTTTATGGGGGCAAAACTATCTAGCATGTTTAGGAAGGTTGTATTGAAGTGTACAACTGCATTTTCTAGGGGTAGAGTTTTTAGTGAGTTCCAATTAATTGATTTTAGGGTTTCTGAGAAGGATATTGGGTTGAATTTTTTAGGTAGCGAGTGGTGATGTACTTATGAGTTACTTGTAATGGAGATGGAAGGCATCTGGTAAAGATGGGGAGGTGGTCACTGAGGGAATCAGGAAGAGTTCCACTATCAGAGTAGTAGTGGGGGTGAGAGACTAAGATCCAGTCTAGGATACTACCACTGGAGAAGTCTTTAGAGGGTCTGGTAGTGAGGTTGATGGTTGATGAGTTGAGAGTACTTGTATAGGTTGATGTTTAGGGGGTGAGTAGGAGAATGAATGGAAGACCAATTAATATTTGTGTCTCCCATGATAATGGTTTCATTGCTGATATTGGTTGACAGCCAGGATAGAATATCCTCAAGTACTGAGGTATTGTCTCCAGGGGGGAAGTAAAGTGAGGCTATGCAGATGTGTTTGTGTTTATTTAACTGAAATAGGGCTAGTACTAATTCTGCATTGGAGAATTGAGGAATGGGTGTGTTATAGGGAGTAATGGATAGGGTGGATGAGTAGAGTATAGCTACCCCACCACCCTTTTTGTGAGCCCTGTCTTTTCTTATGATAGAGTAGTTTGGTGGAACTATTTCAGCATCTTTTATATGAGGTTTTAACCAGGTTTCAGAAATAGCTAAGATGTCAGGTGTATTGTGGAGAAACCAGGCATGGAGGTTGGGGATTTTGTTAGCTATACTTTGGGCATTTAGAGCAGCCAATAAGATGGATTTAGATCTAGAGGAAGTTGTGTTTGGGCCTGGGTTAGGGTGTATATCTCCAGATAGATGTATGGTTAAGTGTTGGATTATGCTAATGAGGTATTTTGGTTGCCTTGTATGTGTGTTGTATTTTGTTAGGTTTGTGTGAATGTAGGAGGAAGGAGAGGGGCTGAAGAGTTTATAAGTAGAGTTTAGTTTATAGTGGAAAAATAGATGGATGTTAATGGGATACAGTGCAGGGGAGATTGAGACAAATGAGTGTAAGTGAGTTGAGGGGAGTGAGCTGGTTGTGTGTTGAAATGGTGTGTGATTTATGGAGTTGGGCTGGGTGAGGTAGTGGATGTAAGTAAAGTTCAGAAGTAGTAGTAGTTGGATTGTGCATGATATACGTTTTGTAAGCATGTTGAGGCTTTGATAAAGTAGTATTGTGTTGTTAAATTTGAAGGGAGGTGTGAGGAGATGGATTATAGGGGGAGGGAGTAGGAAGAAGATTGTGATGAAGGGGGAGGGGTGTAATTGGTAGGGAGGAAGTAGGAGTGGTTAGTAGAGTATAAGAGTAGATGCACTGGGGGTGGGTGGGATTTGGGGGTAGGGTAGGGGAGCGGAGTGAGCCCGCAGGGTGAACAGAGCGGGAAGAAACAAGAGAAGGAAGATGCAGCCAGAAAAACAATCAGTGAAATGCAGAGTATGCAAGGTTAGTAAAGTTGTGAGTGGATAAAGAGTTTAGTGAAAGTGGTTGGGGGTAATAGGGGGATAGGAGGGTACTAAAAACTAGAAGTATCAAAGATTGGACAATAATTGACAACCACTTCTAAGGCCTGAAGCTGTGAGGTGGTTGGGCTATGAATTCATAGGATAGGTTTGAGAAAGGTAGGACTAGGTAAAAGTATCACCTAGTGGACAGAAACTATGTAATAGAAGGTGAGTTGGAGAGGGAGAAGACTGGTCTGTAATAGAGGTGATAGGGGCAAGCAGTTAAAGGGAGGGTTATAGTATTACAAGGGAGAGATTTGTCAATGTGGATGCGGGCGTGGAAAATCTTTATACTAAATATTTAAATTATTCTATATGTATGCCTTTTTCCTGACCAGGTTGGAAAATCATTTGTCTGCACTGATTTGTTTAATAGTTTGCAGGAATCATTGAGATTACCCAAGCCGCACTTCTTGACTCTGCCTAAAGAAGGCTGCATTTGTGGTGTTGGTAGCAGTTCTTGTTTCTCTAGTTAGTTTGAAGAGATATCATGTACTTTGATCAGAATGGTCAGTTTTCGAAGTGGAAAAGACTTTATCTATGTCCCTGATTCAGGGGTACACTGTGCTGCATACAATATTACTACAATTAAACACACATATAATGCTGTGTGATCCTTGTGGTCATTTGGACCGGTTCATGACTGAAATGGTTCAATGTTTAGTACCTGTCCATTTACCTGCTTAAAAAGGAAATAAAATATGGAAGCACTGCCTTTCCTATTTTAGTAGAATACAGAATAACATCCCGCTATGTCCATATCATACTAGATAAATGTCCTAAGGGCTGTTCTAGTTTAATAATTTATGGCACATAGTAAAATCTTGGTGTGCCCTTATTATTGTAGTTAAATGTCTGAAGTGCTATTGTACTCTAATAATGCAGGGCATAGAGTATCAGCCTGCTATACCTACATACAGTGATTAAATGTCCTAAGTGATATTGTAGTATAATAATGCAGGGCACAGAGTAGCATCCTGCTATATCCACATTACAGTGATTAAATGTCCTAAGTGACATTGTACTATAATAACGTAGGGCACAGAGTAACAACCTGCTATATCCACATTACAATGATTAAATGTCCTAAGTGACATTGTACTATAATAATGTAGGACACAGAGTAACAACCTGCTATACCCACATTACAGTGATTAAATGTCCTAAGTGACACTGTACTATAATAATGTAGGGCACAGAGTAACACCCTGCTATGCCCTTATTACAGTAAGTAAATATCCTAAGTGCTTTTCTATGCAGTAATGTAGGGCATAGAGTAACACTCTGCTACCCTCTAATCAATAGTTAAATATCCTATGTCCTGTTGTTGTATACTAAAGTAAGGCAAAGAGTAACATCCTGCTACTTCCTTATTGCAGCAGTTAAATATCCTTAGTGCTGTTGTAGTAAAATTATGTAGGGCACAGAGTAATATCCTGCTATGCCCACATTACAGTGATTGAATGTCCTAAGTGATATTGTAGTATAATAATGCAGTGCACAGGGTATCATCCTTCTATGCCCACATTACAGTGATTAAATGTCCTAAGTGCTACTGTAGTATACTAATGTAGAGGACAGAGTAACATCCTGCTATACCCACATTACAGGTGTTAAAAGTCATAAGTGTTATTGTATAATTATGCTGGGCACAGGGTAATATCTTGCTATGCCCACATTACAGTGATTAAATGTCCTAAGCGATATTGTAGTATAATAATGCAGCGCACAGGGTATCATCCTTCTATGCCCACATTACAGTGATTAAATGTCCTAAGTGCTACTGTAGTATACTAATGTAGAGGACAGAGTAACATCCTGCTATACCCACATTACAGGTGTTAAAAGTCATAAGTGTTATTGTATAATTATGCTGGGCACAGGGTATCAACCTGCTATACCCACATTACAGTGATTAAATGTCCTAAGTGATATTGTACAAAGAAAGAAGACCTTAGGTGTCATCCACAGCTTCAGGCTTCAGACTGTTAAGACACAATTTATTAATCGCTTAAAAAGTGAAGCTGACAGGATGTAAACTTCACTAGAATATGATGAACTGAAAAAAGTTAAGTATCCAAGCAGTTGTCATCCACAGCTTCAAACTTCAGGCTATTAAAACTCAATTTATTGAAAACTTAAAAAGTGAAAATGACAAAATGCAAGCTTCACTGAAATGCTGAAATAATTAGCCTAGTAATTAACATCCACAACTTCAGGCTTCAAGTCGTTAAAGCACAGTAAATAGATGCTTTGTAAGCAAAGCTGACAAAAACATATACTTCACTGGAGTGTAAAACGCTGATGAAATTGTCCAAATGATCCAAGCAGTTGTAATCCACAGCTTCAAACTTCAAGCTGTTAAAACTCAATTTAGCGCTTATCTTTTGGAGAATTTCATCAGCTTTTTATACTCCAGTGAAGTATATGTTTTTGTCAGCTTTGCTTACAAAGCATCTAATAACTGTGCTTTAACAACTGTGGATAATGACTAGGTTAATTATTTCAGCATTTCAGTGAAGCTTGCATTTTGTCAGCTTCACTTTTTAAGTTTCCAATAAATTGAGTTTTAACAGCCTGAAGTTTAAAGCTGTGGATTACAACTGCTTGGATCGTTTGGACAATTTCATCAGCTTGTTACACTCCAGTGAAGTATATGTTTTTTGTCATCTTTGCTTACAAAGCATCTATTTACTGTGCTTTAACAACTTGAAGCCTGAAATTGTGGATGTTAATTACTAGGCTAATTATTTCAGCATTTCAGTGAAGCTTGCATTTTCTCAGCTTCACTTTTTAAGTTTTCAATAAATTGAGTTTTACAGCCTGAAGTTTGAAGCTGTGGATGACAACTGCTTGGATAGTTAACTTTTTTCAGTTCATCATATTCTAGTGAAGTTTACATCCTGTCAGCTTCACTTTTTAAGCGATTAATAAATTGTGTCTTAACAGTCTGAAGCCTGAAGCTGTGGATGACACCTAAGGTCTTTTTTCTTTGTTCATTTGTCTACCCTCGGTGTCTTTAGTAGTAGTGAGGAGAATTTATTTCCTGTTAAGTGATATTGTAGTATAATAATGCAGCGCACAGGGTATCATCCTTCTATGCCCACATTACAGTGATTAAATGTCCTAAGTGCTACTGTAGTATAATGTAGAGTACAGAGTAACATCCTGCTATACCCACATTACAGTGATTAAAAGTCATAAGTGTTATTGTAATTATGCTGGGCACAGGGTATCATCCTGCTATATCCACAATAGATTGATTAAATGTCCTAAATGATATTGTTCTATAATAATGCATGGCACAGAGTAACATCCTGCTATACCCACATTAGAGTGATTAAATGTCCTAAATGATATTGTTCTATAATAATGCATGGCACAGAGTAACATCCTGCTATACCCACATTAGAGTGATTAAATGTCCTAAGTGATATTGTTCTATAATAATGCAGGGCACAGAGTAACATCCTGCTATACCCACATTACAGTTGTTAAATGTCCTAAGTAATACTGTAGTATAATAATGTAGGGCACAGAGTAACACCCTGCTATGCCCTAATTACAGTAAGTAAATGCCCTAAGTTCATAGGTTCATAGTTCATAGGTTGGTACTAGGCTATCAGCCCTAGGGCCTATACAAGCCTAGCCATAACAATTCCCTGGCTATTTCTTCTCACACTATTTACTTCCCTGGACCCCTGTCTAGCAGGGTGACTGATGTGATCATTGGGGAGAATTTCTTTTCTCACATCCAATCGTCAAGGTTCCTTTTATAGAGGGCCAAAGAGGCACTCTGCTTGACATGTATGGTCAATCTATTCCAGAGTCTGGGGAGTCTCTGGGTCAGGAACCTATCCCTCCAGCATGTTTTGTTTATTGTGATGACAAGGTTTAGATCCCTGGAGCATGTGGCTCTGAGGGATTGGGATTTATTTAAGTGTAGCATGTCCAACAGCTCTGGGTTTGACATGGCCTTGTATGTTAAGCAAAGATCGCCTCTGAGTAGACGATATGTGACAGAGTATAGCTGGAGTTTTTAAGGTGGTCAGCATAGGGCATCTGCTTTAGGCTTGTGATTCTTTTCATGAGGTATTTCTATTGCCTTTCCAGTTGTTGCAGATGTCTTGAGAGGTGCATACTAAATGGGGCATTGTATTCTATAATGGGTCTAATGAGGGATGAGTACAGTGGGACAATGACCTTCTTTTTTCTGGATGAAAAGCCCTTAGTGATGAAGTTTGCCACATAGTAGGATTTCCTGACTGTTGTGGCAATGTGGTTTTGAAGGTGAGACCACTGTCCACCTGTGTCCCTAAGTCTCATCACACTTTCAGTGTTTAGTGTACTGCCACCTATGTGATAATTCATGGGTACGTGTTTTTTCCCAAATGAGATAACTATACATTTCTTGGCATTGAGCTTGAGCCCATGGCTCTGGCACCAAGCATCTGTTTCTGTAAGGCCCTTTTGTAGAGTATCCACATCATTTAGGGATTTAATAATGGCTCCCAGTTTGCAGTCATCTGCGAACTTTGTTAGCCAGAGTCCCTTAGTATTGGTCTGTACTTCAGAGAAGTAGATGCCAAACAAGAGAGGTACCAGGACTGAACCCTGAGGTACTCCACTTGTCACTTGTCTGAAGCTGGATTTGGAGTCAGCTACTTTTACTGTGTGGGTTCTGTCAGTAAGCCAATTGGCAACCCATTGGGTGACGTAGGGATTAATGCCCAGCTTAGTAAGTTTATCTATGATTCCAGAGTGGGGAATGGTGTCAAAGGCCTTGGCAAGGTCCAGATAGGATGTGTGGACTGCCTTACCCTCATGCACGGCTCTGGAGACTGATTCAAAGAAGTCAATAAGGTTCAGGAGACAAGATCGTCCCTCCACAAACCCAAACTGGGTGGGGTGTTTTAAGGTTGCCAATGTCTTTGTTTATAAGTTCCATGATAATACGTTCCATGGCCTTGCAGATCAGGCTCATCAGACTGATGGGGTGGTAGTTCCCAGGATCCAAGGTGGATCTCCCCTTGTGGAGTAGGATAACTGTAGCTGTGCGCCACTCAGTGGCACGAAGCCTGAGGTGAGGGTATGATTAAACATGACACTTAAATGAGGTGCCAGTTCATTTTGTAGTTCATGTAGCACACAGCCCGAGATGTCATCTGGTCCCATGGATGCTGTATTCTTAGCTTTGGATAGTGCGTTTTTTACCTGTGTGGCCGTGATTACTGGAATTTGGCAATCTTTCAGTGCTTTTCTATGCAGTAATGTAGGGTGCAGAGTAACACTCTGCTATCCTCTAATCAATACTTAAATATCCTAAGTGCTGTTGTAGCATAATAATGTAGGGCATAGAGTAACACTCTGCTATCCTCTAATCAATACTTAAATCTCCTATGTCCTGTTGTAGTATACTAAAGTAGGGCATAGAGTAACACTCTGCTATCCTCTAATCAATACTTAAATCTCCTATGTCCTGTTGTAGTATACTAAAGTAGGGCATAGAGTAACACTCTGCTACCCTCTAATCAATACTTAAATCTCCTATGTCCTGTTGTTGTATACTAAAGTAGGGCATAGAGTAACACTCTGCTATCCTCTAATCAGTACTTAAATCTCCTATGTCCTGTTGTTGTATACTAAAGTACGGCAGAGTGTAACATCCTGCTATACCTATATTACAATAGTTAAATCTCCTATGTCCTGTTGTTGTATACTAAAGTAGGGCAGAGCGTAACATCCTGCTATACCTATATTACAATAGTTAAATATCCTAAGTACTGTTGTAGTATACTAATGTAGGGCATAGAGTAACACCCTGCTATCCTCTAATCAATAGTTAAATCTCCTATGTCCTGTTGTAGCATAATAATGTAGGGCACAGAGTAACACTCTGCTACCCTCTAATCAATACTTAAATCTCCTATGTCCTGTTGTTGTATACTAAAGTAGGGCATAGAGTAACACTCTGCTATCCTGTAATCAGTACTTAAATCTCCTATGTCCTGTTGTTGTATACTAAAGTAGGGCATAGAGTAACACTCTGCTGTCCTCTAATCAATACTTAAATCTCCTATGTCCTGTTGTAGTATACTGAAGTAGGGCATAGAGTAACACTCTGCTATCCTCTAATCAATAGTTAAATCTCCTATGTCCTGTTGTTGTATACTAAAGTAGGGCAGAGTGTAACATCCTGCTATACCTATATTACAATACTTAAATATCATAAGTGCTGTTGTAGCATAATAATGTAGGGCACAGAGTAACATCCTGCTACTTCCTTATTGCAGCAGTTAAATGTCCTTAGTGCTGTTGCAGTAAAATTATGTAGGGCACAAAGTAACATTCTGCTATGCCCATATTACAATAATTAAATATCCTAAGTGCTGTTCTTGCATAATAATTTATGGTACAGAGTAACATCCTTGCATGCCCTTATAACACTACTTAAATGTCCTTTGTGATGTTGTAGCTTAATAATGTAGCACACAGAATGATGTTGTGCTTGTCAAATATTATACCAGTCAAATATCTTAAGTGTTATTGTAATATAATAATGCGTGGCAAAGAGGAACATCCTGCTATGCCAATATTACAGTATTTGCACAGCATAGGTTCATAGATTAATACTAGGTTAACTGCCCTTGCAAGCCATTTTAAGCCTAGCCAATTATCCCTTGTGAGACTCAAACCCTGCACTTTGTGTTTGTAAGGCAAACACTTTAACCATTAGACCACTCTCCCAACATGACCTAAGGGTAGCTGTAGTATAATAATGTGTGGCAAACAGTAACATCCTGTTATGCCTATATTACACTAGTTAAATATCCTAAATGCTGTTCTAGCATAATAATTTATGGTACAGAGTAACATCCTGCTATATCTATATTACAGTATTTATATGCCCTAAGGGTTGCTGTAGTATACTAATGTAGAGCCCAGAGTAACATCCTGATATACCCATATTACAATAGTTAAATATTCTAAGTGCTGTTCTTGCATAATAATTTATGGTACAGAGTAACATCCTTGCATGCCCTTATAATAGTACTTAAATGTCCTTTGTGATGTTGTAGCTTAATAATGTAGAGCACAGAATAACACCATGCTGGTCACATATTATACCAGTTAAATGTCTTAAGTGCTATTGTAATATAATAATGTGTGGCAAAGAGTAATATCCTGCTATGCCAATATTACAGAATTTACACAGTATGTCCTAAGTGTTGCTGTTGTATAGTAATGTAGGGCACAGAGTAACATCCTCCTACACCATTATTACAGCAGTTAAACATCCTTAGTGGTGTTGTACTATAATAATGTAGGGCATATAGTAACACCCTGCTATGCCCTTATTATAGGAATTAAATTTCCTAAGCACTGTTATAGCTTAATAATGAAGAGCACAGAGTAACACCCTGCTATGCCAACATTCAGTTGTTAAATTGTCTAAATGCTATTGTAGTGTAAAAATTTTGGGAACAAAGTACCATCCTGCTATGACCACATTACAGTACTGAAATGTCCTAAGGGCTATTGTAGTATAACAATGTAGGGCAATGAGTTACATCCACTCAGTCTCAGATAATGCGCAGTCATGGAAATGCGCAGTCTCAGATAATGCACAGCTGTAGAGGCACTCACTGTCTGATTTTCTTCACAAAACCAGTCCTCCTAAAAATGCCTGTATGAGATGTAAACCTATACCAAACCATAGACAAGATCTGCTGTTAGGATAGGTCCCTAACACGCTATATTCCCAGCCTATGGAATAAGTTGCCACTGCAAGTCAAATAAAGTATTACTTTGGCTGTCTTTAAGGCTAGACTTGATGACTGGATAAGTAGATGCAATTCTCAACAGGCTTATCATGCAATGTGTTATTCAATTTGGGAGGTAAGTAGCATTAAGTGCTTGAAAAAGGTCGCAAGAACTTTTAACTTTGTCTTCTTAAAAATGTATATGGGCATACATCTAATGGTCCCCATGATCACTTTTCTTAGTAGTATTTCTATGTTCCTAACATTTTCAAAGCCATACAGCTTCAAGGGAGGTCTACATCTTTGAAGGAATAGTCTGTAAGTCTGTCAAGATTAAATAGAGTATAATAATCCCCACCTGAACAAACTCAAACCCCTTCACAATATAGAGGAAGTTGTTATTTAGAACCA
Source organism: Protopterus annectens (assembly GCF_019279795.1). NCBI lineage: Eukaryota > Metazoa > Chordata > Ceratodontiformes > Protopteridae > Protopterus > Protopterus annectens. Next base: position 1,779,817,571 of record NC_056744.1, on the reverse strand, counting down.
CTGTTTCTTAAATAATTTAAATGATAAGTTCATCACAAGGCAATAGATTCTAATTACAAAACCAAAACATAGAGACCAGGAGAAAACTGTTGAATTCTTGTAGCAAAGTCCTGACACAACTGGGAGCATACTGAATGAGGATAAACCTATAGTTTATACCTGTAGGTATGACATCCTCAAAGAAATTTGTATTTCTACTGGCAAATGGGCCATTTTAAGCTCTAATCTGCAACCAATGTCTATTCCCTAAATTCCTATCTTGCTTGGGGCATGCAGTAATTGAGATACCTGGAGGAATAGCTACCAACAAATGTTGGACAAAGTTTTCATTCAAGTCAAGTCACCATTATGAATTCAAGGTGAATTTCATGTGACAGGCTGGAATTAATCCCAGGCATATGATGGATGGATCTTGCTTTCTTATACAGAGCCATATGTAGGACCCAGGGAAAAGATGTGCCATGAACCTGCATCAGATGGGTACAGCATGAAGAATGGAAGGTCAAAGCTCACTGTGGTGTACAACTAGCAGAATAGCAGGGAAAGGACAGGCGTGCCTGTCCTTGGTGAGAGAGGGCACTTGTTGATATGCTCCCTAAGGAAAGACATGGTCCAAAAGAGGGGAGTTACCCTCAGATGCAATCAATGAGCAGGGATGGGCAGGAAAAGGGAGTGGGTAGATCATAAACAAAAAATACCTTTTCCCCAGACAGAAGAACAGATGAATTGAGCCTTCAGGGTGTCCTTAAGATCCATGACTGGCCGAAGCAACACTGGAGTAAGTTCATGGGGGGTTGGAGGATAGGTGGTAGACCAGATGTGGATGTGGGACATTAGGAGCTGGGCTAGAATACATAAGAGTGATCACTGGGAGTTTTTTCTGTATAGGGCTATGAATAGGTGGCAGTAGTCATGCATTTTGCTGAACAGCATGTTAGTGGTTGGCATCAGAGCCAGTACCTGCAGAAGGTACTACCAATGCCTTACATTAAGCAGTCTGACCCCCCCCCCCATGCACACAATATCATCAGTGTAAGACAGCTCTCCTATAACTGAAATCCCACACAGGCAACCTATTAGCCTACAGCTTACTCATCATATTCTATACACCCAGTATCAGTCTGTGTCCATTCTCTGCCAATCTAACCTTTTAGTGTACACCACTCCTATCTGTCTGTCTGCATTTTATATTTGCATGTCTACCCCTGCTATCCTTTCACTAAATGTTCATCTCTATCTATCTCACAAACTCTTCTTCTTTTTATATTGAAAATGTGTCTCTCTACCCTACAAAAAAGTTTCCTTCCTGATCCGCAGTCAGTTATCTGGATTAGCACCTATACAGGGATACAGTGCATGTGTGAGCATGCATAGGCTGTGTCATATTAAGAAGCAAAACAAGGGTTGGAGCAAAGAGGACAGCTATACTGAGTACAAGTTGCTAGGGCATATGATTCAGAAGTGCAGTTCCTGCATTCTTTTCTACACTGGCATTTCTGAATATATTTCACTGCTTCAGCACTTTAAGTCGCTGTGCAAATAACAGTTTAAAAGTAGTCTGATGTCCTTTTTTTGCTTGTTGTTCAACTGAAGAGATGAGGGAGCAGAGGAACTAGCTTAGACAGGCAAACTAGGGGAGTAGGCTAGGGTATGACCTAACTGGATCTCTGGTCTTTCTAGTTTGCCTTGATAGCAGTATCTAGCACATTGGTCATGCACCTAGCTGTAGCACTAGTCACCCACTACAACAGCCTAATGCTGCTCTTCTTGTAACATGTTAACTCTGCTTTACTATGTAGTCCTTGGAATGTTGATGCTATGCTGGCCCTAATATAAATACCCTTAACACTGAGCCATGTCTCACACCTGCTTCATACCATTTAATATTGAACAGGTGCCCAATACTTCTCTATGTATCCCAGCAAAGGTCAAATACAATACTTAGAATAAAATAAAATTCTAACTCAGTAAAAACACAAATAGTTTAGCTCTTATAAGCTAGTTATAAGAAATTATCCTTGTGCTAAAACATTGGTAACCATGCTTTCATCTGTGCGCAGTTTTTTCCTTTGATCACTGTGTCCTAGAAACTAGTTAAGGGTTTTGCTGATGAACCACCCCAGAACCTGCATTAAGTCTGATAACCTCATCACTGTCCACTTATATGATGAACCACCCCAGAATCTGCATTAAGTCTGATAACCTCATCACTATCCACTTATATGATGAACTGCCCCAGGACCTGCATTGTCTGATAACCTCATCACTATCCACTTATATGATGAACCACCCCAGAACCTGCATTGTTTGATAACCTCATCACTATCCACTTATATGATAAACTACTGCAGAACCTGCATTAAGTTTGATAACGTCATGACTATCCACTTATATGCTATTATGTCAACAGTCACATTAAAGAGTAAGCTAAATTAACAATTACTTTCTACTTTAATGCCCTGTTTATCCATGATCCTCCTTCTATAAATGTATGCTACTATGGACACTGTTCCCCTAATGGCTTCCAGACATTTCAAAATTATTTTCTTCAGGAGTTACTCTACAATTTTTCCTACAAATAATGACAAACTAGCATGTCTCTTAAATAACCTCTAAGGCACATAAACTAGCAGGATACAGCTGTGATATTTAACTAGGCTTATAAAGACACCAGTGGTCGTAGTATAGCCCTATGAAACTACAAACATATGAAAATCTTAAAACTAGAACCTTCAAAAAATTGAATAATATGCAGGTATTTATTTTATACAGGATATAAAGCCAAAAATGTTTAATTATCATTTGCAAACTAGATGTCAGATACGCAGTGGTCTGGGAAAAGCAAGAGTGCTATTTTTAATATCTCTGAAGACAATGTCATTACAAGTAAGTTAATTTAGGGGAATTTGTGCAGTTAAATAAGAATATCAATTATAATTATACAAATTATAGAGGAGCGCAACCACATTTTATATAAATGAAAGTGAAGATAACAAATCTGCATTTTATTCTTTTTATCAAGGGAATTAGGAACTAAAAGCAGTTATCTCCCTGAAGGTCTGAAAAGTCACACTTTTAAACCAAAATTCACTATTATTTGGTTTTACAAAACCATTGGGTATATGATGCAATACAATAAAAACATGTGTATTTGGTCATTAAACTTGTTTACTATTGTACCAGGTTATGGATAACGTGCATATATACTAACCCTGAAGCCTCACTGTTACACAGGTTAAAGCCTAATTATTTGTTTCTGTGCATATTTATATATATGAATGGTTGTAGAATCATGGATTTTCGAATAAATGTTAAAGGTGGCACAACAAATAGTAACAAATTTCAGTTTCAGGTAAGTGCTTACCTGTTTCCCTGGCAAAGGAATTTAATTCCCTTCATTTTTGTCAGAATCCCAGAACACATGGTACAGATCAATAATTAATACTGATAGTGACGTAAATAAGAAATTAACAAGACGTAACTAATCGTAAATGATAAAATATATTGCCCTTAAACTTATCACACTAATAATTCATGTATATTAACATAAATGTAAATGGTAATTGTTTCCTTTTTTTAATTATTTGTGTGCAGTACCATATTTAAGGAGACAAACCTGACAGGAGCCCTTAACTTGAAAATGCTGCTTTTGCTGTTAGCACCATTGTGGCTTCATGTAACAACTGCCTACTACAGACAAAAGACAGGATGTAGGCTCATGGGACCCAAAGATAACTCCTTCTGTAATGATGGACACATAATACTAGGTGGTTTATTTCCTGTTCACCAACAAACTTATCAAACTGAAAATGATTTCAGAGAGCGTCCAGATTCAGTCAGCTGTAAAATGTAAGTTGGACTTTAAAACTAATACTTCAGTTGTTATAGTTGCAGAAAAATAAAGCCTTTGTTTGACTCTTGAAAATGTATGGTAGCACACTTCAGCCTTGTACCTCCAACGATCTGGGTTCGAGGTCGATCTCTCAGCAATACCTTTGTGGAGTTCATGTGTTATTTCCCAGTCTCTGCAGATTTTCTTTAGGTGTGGCAGTTTCTTTATACTTCACTAAAATATACCAGGTGTTTATTTGCTGTAGAATTATATCTACATATTTTGCATACAAGCCTTCCCCTTATCACCTTAGTTATGACTAAAATGGGCCTGAGAAGGACCTGAGTTCATTGATGCTGTTACTAAACTGAAAATATAATTTTGCAAAATCTCCACATTTGCAAAATGATAGCAGAATGACATAATATTTATTAAACAATGACTGGCAATTAATATTCAAAAATGAGCATGTGACTGGCCAGCCCAACCAGCATGTCTGTTGTAAATTTGAGAGTATACTAACGGATAAAGTTCCGGTCGCCTGGACTTTTTCCCATTAGTATAGCTCATAATTTTTATACTTTTACTTCTTTTTATGAACAAATAAAGAATCCAGAAGACTTGAAGCAAACAAGGGAGACGGTGCAGACAAAAATAAAAGGATAATCGGGTATGTTCTACAAAACCTAAAAAAATTACCTGATTATCCATTTATTTTGTCTGTCCTAATTCTCTCCAACGTAAAAAGTCTCTCGGTTTCTTTTTTATACTAAATAAAAAAAAAACAAAAAAGAAGAAGCAACAGAGATCGTCCTTTCTCCATTGCAACCTTTGCACAGCACTGATGCACTGCATAAGTGTAGGAACACAAGTCCCATATGCATGCGCAGTACATCAAAAAAGCCCCAGGATACCTTCAAGATGCAGAAGGGCAGCACGGATGCATTCTACAAACACATTATTTAAGAAAATAAGCTTTTTTTTCTTAAATAATGTGATTGTATAATAGCAATAACCCACAGCTGGGTGTGGGCAATGCTGGATTTACCCACGGTTGGCTTTGTTTTGTCACTCAGGCTTCACTCTTGTGACCAAACCACACCAACCATGGGTAAATCCAGCAATACCCACACCCAGCTGTGGGTTATTGCTTAATTAAACAATGTTTGCTTAGATTTCCACCTTGCAACATAGTAGGTCCATGAAACAGCACAGTGGCCAAATTGCTTTTAATGTTATAGTGCTAAAACAATTCAAAACATCAGAGCAGTAAACACATCATTCTTAAGCAAGTACAGCTACGACAAAAACTTAGTTATAAAAATGTAACTAATTGCAGTCTGTCCAAGTTTTGTAGTTACTTCTCTTCATCAATGGAAACCTTTTTAAACTGACTTATAATGTGGAAAATATGCAAAAGTAATTATTTGGCTACTATTCATGCATTATACTATACAGCAAATGCATATCTGCATAATAATATTTCTTAACCGTAGTAAAAATGTAAAGTTCTGTTGGATATATTTCCTTAAGAGTTTGTGGAAAATTAAGTTCTTCCTGTAGAGTCTTCCATCCCGCGTTAGATGTTCCTAAGACAAGGATCAAGGTTTTTATCAGGACAGAGAATTTCTTTATCTCTTATAATCTATTCAGTCTGTCAAATTCAGAGTTATGCCTTAATCCAAACTGTATAAAACCAGAACTTAGCATGTAATAAATGCAGCTGTCATTTATTATTGCATGCCAAATGCTTGGAAGCATCACTGGCAGGAGCAGACTTCAGTGTCTTTGTGTACTGCTGATGATAGATTTTGTACTAGATATTTACATTTCAATCAAGAACAACAGATTATGAGACAAGAAAGTATAGAATAATTTTATATAAAGAGGCATTCAGGGACTGAAGTCACTGCTGTGTTAGATAGTGAGTTAGTTAGTGAGTTAGTGAGTTAGTGAGTTAGTTAGTTAGTTAGTTAGTTAGTTAGTTAGTTAGTTAGTTAGTTAGTTAGTTAGTTAGTTAGTTAGTTAGTCAGTTCATTTATTTATTTGTTAACCAGCTAAGCCCTCTACATAATTGTTAATTTCAAGGGTGATGTGGGAGCTCTTTGTGGTTAAGTGACTTGCTTAGTGTTCCACAGCAGGCAAATGGAGATACACTGAAAAATGTATTTGATTTCCTACATGTGACGTGACTCAGTCCATGAAAACCCACTGCTTTTAGGTTCATATGTTCATAGGTATGTACTAGACTAATGGCCCTGGGACCTTTACAAGCCTAAGCAGAAAATTGACCAGTAGACTGTGGCAAAAAAACAATATTTATTATTATGTACTAAAAGCACATAATAAGGAGAAAGAAACAGACCGGTTTCAGCTTAGTAGATCACATAGCCTTCATCAGTGTCCCTCTAAGTAGGCGATATGAGACAGAGAATAGTTGGATTTTTTTGAGTTTGTCAATATAGGACAAGTGTTTAAGGCTTAGGATCCTCTTTATGAGGTACTTTTGTGGCCTCTCCAGTTGTTGCAGGGGTCTAGTGAGGTACATGCCAAATGGGGCATTGTACTCAGTGATTGGCCTAATGAGGGAAGAGTAGAAGGAGACAATGACCTCTTTCTTCCAGGATGCAAAACCTTTAGTAATGAGATCTGCCACATAGAAGAACTTTATGACCACAGTGGCAATGTGGTGATCAAAAGAGAGGTTGCTGTCAACCTGTGTTCCCAGATCTCTTATAACGTCTTCTGTGTTCAGTGGAATACCATCAATGTGGTAATTCATGGGAACTAGGTTTTTCGCAAAGGGGATGATGGCACATTTTTTGGCATTGAGGTTAATGCCATGGTTCTGAACAAGTCATTGGTCTCAGTGAGGCCATTCTGCAGGATGTCAACATCACTTGGGGAGTTAATAATAGCTCCCAACTTGCAATCATCTGTGAACTTTGTCAGCCAGAGTCCCTTCGTGATGGCCTGGACTTCAGAGAAGTAGATACCAAACACGGGAGGACCCAGGGCTGAACCCTATGGGACTCCACTCATGACTAGTCAGCAGTCTGACTTGGAGTCAGCTACTTTCACACTGTGGGTTCTATCTGTGAGCCACTTTGCAACCCACATAGTGATATAGGGGTTGATGCTTAGCTTAGTGAGTTTTTCTATTATTCCTGAGTGGGGAATGGTATCAAAAGCCTTGACCAGATCAAGGTAGGCTGTATGAACCACCTTGCCTTCATCCACAGCTCTGGTGACTGACTCAAAGAAGCAGGCATGATCTACCCTTCACAAAACCAAACTGTGTGGGATCCAGAGTTTGGAGATTCCCTATATCCTTGTTTATTAGGTCCATGATGATGCTTTGCATAGCTTTGCATATCAGGCTCATCAGGCTAATGGGGCGATTGTTCCCAGTGTCTGTAGTCACTCCTCCTCTGTGGAGAGGGATGACTGTAGCAGTGCGCCATTCATTAGCGACAAAAGGCTGCATACTTGACTATGAGCTGTTAGTCCCAAGTTAGATATTAATGAACAGAATATTATTTTTATGTGAGATGTGACGTGCATCTGTCTCTTTGAAGTAGGTTTCATGCTTTTTATTTTACTAACTACAGATTCAGCTCAGACTGGCACAGAATGGTTTTGCAATATACTCAAGTCCTTGAATATGTAACTAAATGTCCAGTATAAATTCTGATACATCAATTAACTGGACAGCAAAGTAGTTTTTAGCAGACTCGGCATCTCTGCTGGCAAGGGTGTTGTTACATGTGAAGGATAAAGGTCACAAAGCAGAAGAGTTTGTCTTCTTGCAAGAAACAACTGAAATGTCATAATCTCACTTAACTGGTAATAAGAAGAGAACATCAAAAGAACTTGTGGGCACTCTTTTATTACTCTGTAGCATGACTACCCATCTCAGAGTAATTTCCATGTTTTATTCCAATGTAAATATTGTAAATGCATCATAGGATAGACTGGGCTTATGCACCTGTCATACTCTGGAGCATTCTTGGTTTAGCTGAGATTTGTCTCCTAATAGCTGTATAATACAATTGGTTAAAATTCTTATGGACAATAAAAGTCTTGGAATTAATCTGAATGGTTCACAGTTTCATTTCTCACAGAAGTCCTGGCAATATCTATCATGTCACACAATGTGTAAAGAGAGATACATTTATTTAACAAAGAATGCTGCATTTATAAATTAATTAATTCATTTTCTCAATTTGATTATAAGTTGCATTCCAAACCTATATTAGACATTGTGTGAGAAATTTGAATTGTTTACCTGATAAGTTAATGACTCCTTCAGGGCTTCATCCTGTAAGTCTGGTACACACTATGAGCTAAGACCAATGTCAGCTTTATTTATTTATTATTTATCTGAGTCTGATGATTGAGTGAGTGAGCTGGTCTGAGCACACTTTTCTGTCACATACCAGGCCAAAAGCAAAGATAACTAGATACACACATTGGAAAAAATCCCATATAATGGGGTCCTTACACTGAAATATTACTAAAACATTATATTTAAGATAAAAAGTTGCAGAACAACTTATTGTATAGTTAGTATTACCACATGCACAGACGCATGCATGCACATGACACACTTCTATAAATCATGTATATAAAATCAAAAATTAAAAAAATATTCAATTCAACTGTAGCAAGCAGAACTACTCAAAACTCCAGTTATAAAAAAAAAACACTAAACATTTTTTGTGTGGGGGGGACGGCAAACCTAATTGCACCTCATTGCTACTTAAATATACCAACTCTGAGATAACTCTACCGTAGGAAAGAGCAAATACCCTGATCTCTGTTATCCTGTAATCTTGCAGAAAAAATAAAAGATGATAAAACTTTTGATTAACTGTTCCAACCACCTGAATTTTCAATAACATGTATGCATACCATAGACAGAGAGACAGAGAGAAAGATGGGAGACTATTCATGAGATAAGATCAGTGTTAATAAGAAATCAACTTAAAGTAAAACTCTAATTTAGAACTAAAAAATCTATTTTTTTCACTTTGTCTCTGTTTTCTGAGTTATTCTAACATCTCAAAATCAGTCTAACTGCTTCTTATGGAATTTTAATAGGTTTTCTGCAAAATGGCTGTCAATGAGGCTTAACATATCAGCATGATCTTATTTTTCTTCAAATCTATCTCTTTCCCATAATCCATTTCAAATCTGCTTTATATGAGTCATGCTAGACACAAGGAAGCAGTGGTGTAATCCTATGCCATTGACATATAATAGAATTAGCATCAGTTGCTGTCACCTTATATACTGGCTATAACAGGCTGCTTCTTTTATTTCTTGAATGGCCTTCATTTCTGTGCATCTCATGGCTAGTTTTATTTATTTATTTGTTTGTTTTACAGTATGCTAAGGAATTATACAGCTGTTAAATTGCAGGCCTTTGTTCAAAGTATATTTTTGTAGTCCAAGATGAATTGACAGCCCCTCCCCCTACACTTTGGTAAATGTGATGATACTTTACAAGAATTGCAAGAAAAAATATTTTCTGACTTTTCTCTAAATGTCACTGTGAAGACTGGTAGAGATAGGTGAAGGCTGCCAGCCTCACCAGATAGAATTTTATAGATAATTCTGGCATTTGTAAATATCAATGTAATACACAGGCTGGTTTTCTTAAATGAAAGAATAGGCTGTTTAATATTGAACTTCAAAAATGTGGCAACAGTGCTCTCTACTAACCCAATAAAAGCCTGTATTGACCCTTTGAAGGGCAAGTGGTACCAAAAAGTCTAGATGAATAAATTCGTTCTGTTGTTTTTAACCAAGAGTTAAATTTCTAGATTTAAACATGCACATGTATTTTTATTGCTCTGTTCCTGACCAGCTGCAGGATAACAAAAGGGAGATGTTAAGAATGTAAATGTAGTTAATGTGTAGCCTGGGAACACCAAGAAAGTGTAAAAGATGATGTAATTAATGTTTATCAGAACTGGAATAGCAATTTAAACAGTGAGAACCAGAGATTATTAAGTATTTTTGTCTAGATGTCCAACTCATCAGCACTCTGCCTGTTGTCTTATGTAAGTTATCTTAGACTTGTGTTTTCTTTTAGGAATAGCTAGGAAATATAAAGTTTAGACTAAGTGTTTTTTGGTGATGTCAGAAATGTACTACTGATTTATTTTAAGTATTTCTGTGTGATCTCTGAACTCTTTTGACTAGCACGGTATAGTAGAAAGTATTGTCTTATGGTTTTAATTATTTATTATTAAATATTTTAAAACTTTTTAACTGTGGCTGTTTTGTGTAGTGATAGTTTAAGCTCTAGAATACATTGCATATTTATAGAGTTTACTGTCCAGGTCACTCCAAATAAGCTTTGACTGTTTAGTCACATCTACCAATTGGATAATAATATTGCACAGTAATAATTGGATACCCCTTTAAGGGCCTTTGAGTAGCTGATAATTATTAGCTGGATGGTGGCAGGGTACTATTGTATAGTCTGGGTAAAAGGAGCACAGCTGGAGAACCTGTGCCAGCCTTCCCCAAAAGTGTCTGTGTGGTTGTGTAAACTATTATCTCAAAGTGTGTGTGTGTGTGTGTGTGTGACAGCTATTTGGGCAGGGACACGAAGCACTGGTTCGACAGAGAGGGTGCTGGAGATTTTAGCTTGCCCAGCTAGGCTGAGATCTGGACCCTATAGCTGTGCCATTGGGGAGTCTTACTGGGGACCTGGGTAGCAAGGGAGCAACCAACCCCGGACTGACTGTGAACTCTGTGTGCTCTTAAGGGACATTGCACTTTACTGTGTGTATTTCTTATCCTTTCCTCATATATGAGACACCCTCTCTGGTGTAAGTGGTGAGGAGTGAGACTCCTTGATTGCTGGGCCAGGGCATGGGCGTCATAGTCACAGACATCTTTGATACCATTTTAAGTCATCTTAAAATGTAAAGTGCTATAAACAGCAAACATTTCAAGTTTAAAGGTGAGTATTTCAATACTGTGATGTTTACATAAATTTGGCAGAAGAGGTGACAAGTGCCTTTGTCCCACTGACTGATTTAATTGCTTTTTTTTTGCTCTGAAAGGCACAGCTACATTAGAAACAGCTGTGAATCATTGTATGTTCTCTTCCTCTTTGCAATAAAGACAATGGAAAACAGTTTCACACCTCTCTGTCTTGTTTACAGCAGCTTGAGCTCCTGACTACAGATTTCTCTGTGTCTGTGGTATATCACACAAGTGTAAACAAATTCCTCTGTAACTCATGTGAGAAGTTAAACTTAAAAAATGTGGGTGGTATTTCCCTTACTTTGATACCAAAGTGAGGAAAAGAAAGCTTTATACAGTATAAGCAGATTTCAGGTACCTACACAGTACTGGAATCATATTGTAGGAAGAAAAGCAACATAAGAGCTGAGTTAAACTGTAAAATAAGGTTGGAGTTTTCCTTTAAGTACTGTTGCATAGTATAAGCATGCAAGGTCAACTAAAACCTAGCAATACAGTTTATTTTAATTGAAAGTACAGAAGTATATAGTTATTGTTGAGCATTTTCTAGAAAATATTAAAAAAGTATAGAAAACAGGTACTCAGAGTATTAATGTGCTGGACAAGGTCTGAAATATAGAAAACAGGTACTCAGAGTATTAATGTGCTGAACAAGGTCTGAAGCATAGAAAACAGATGCTCAGAGTATTAATGCACTGGACAAGGTCTGAAGTATGACAGGAGATTAGGGTATGGGATGAGAATTCAGCCTTTATCGATTTAGCAAGAGCATTTGGATTGTTTTTTTAGAGATGAAGCTTTAATTGTTTACCAACATTGTCTGATGAAAACTGGGTATTTCCTAGCCGAAAGCGCTTACAATAAAAAGTTTGTTTCATTAAGTATTCTTGACTGCTGCCGGCTTTTATGGTTTCCGTTTTGTTGTTACTAATGCTTCATTTTCTCTCACTATTCTTTAACTCCTGATACTTAAAAGTCTAAGACTCACTATTTCCTAAACTTGATGACATCTCATTAATTAAGCTGTCCCATTAAGCTGTTTTTTTCAACAAGTACCTTACCTTCTGCAACAAAAATGTTAAATTTTGATCTTCTGATGGTTCAAATGTTATGACTGTTTAATTCTGTTCGCCAAACTGTGTAACTTAATCAATGTTCTATAAATGTATAATGTTATGTAAATGCTATAATATTGTTTAAACTTCTACTGTTTACACTTTGTACTGTAGAGCTTTTCCCCCTGTGCCTCCTCTGAAAATGGGTTTCTAACAGAGTCAGAATTTCCCAGTCACCAAATGTTAACAAATAATAAATGAATAAATAAATAAATAAATAAATAAATAAATAAATAATTACACCCGATTAGACATAATATAAAAATATTGGTTAATAATACATACAAGTTATATGATAATGACTTAACAGAGACATTTTAGTCAGTTTGTAGAGAAATTAAAGGTAAGTTAGTATAATACAAACAGGAATTGCAATACAAAGTGAGAGAAAAGCAGGCTGATGGTATATTTAGAGAGAAAGTCAGAGGAGAGAAACTTATAGGAATAAGGAAGTGAATGAAGAAGGGACAGTAAGGAGGTGTGAGGTATAGGTATTTGTTCATATTTAGGGAAATAGCTTATCATGGTGTTTTGTGTGTGTGTGTGTGTGTGTGTGTGTGTGTGTGTGTGTGTGTGTGTGCATGCATGCGTGTGTGTGTGTGTGTGTGTGTGTGCATATGTATCTCTCACTCTCTCTCTCTCTCTACATATATATATATATATATATATATATATATATATATATATATATATAGGTTTACTATCATAATATCGAAAGTTATAATACAATGTGTACGTAATTGTTTCACTGAACGTACACATTTTTGTATGGCCCTAATGTCGAAAACAAGTGTTAATTGTCGAAAATGTCGCTCGCGACATTTCCGACAATCAACAGCACTCCCACCCGTCCTGTAACTCCCTACCTAACTAGTGTAAACTCACAGTTATGCAGGGGGGCAAGCCCCCCACACCCCCCCGTAACTTAATATTCCAACTCTGAGATCGCACTACAGTGAGGAAAGGGATGTATTTCCCTAAACGCACTGTACCGCGATCCCCTCACATGAGCAAACGTTATAATTGCGAATGCACAGTCCATTCGCAATGATAACGTTCGCTCACATAACCTGCTGAACTATGAAGTATTTGAACATACGTCATAGCCGTGCAACTGCACGTCAGCATTTTGATAGTAAACCATATATATATATATATATATATATATATATATATATATATATACATAATATATAGTTTCATATATATATATATATATATATATATATATATATATATATATATATACGTATAGACAGATAAATAGCAATAGAAATAAAAATAGAAATAAAAATATATATAGATAGATAGATGGGTTACTTGCACTCAAACTTGCCCTCATTTAATCAACCATCAAACAAATACCTGCATAACATCAGCACTGCAAAATGTCGACACATTAAAATATCTAAACACAAAATACTGACAAAATGGAAATCGCACTAAGGAAGGTTTATCCTCTTTCCCCACTGGTATGCTACCTCAAAGATGGTATATATAATTATCCAGAGATGATGGGAGTGAAGGAGGGAGCTTGCCCCCTACAAAAATATTGACAAATCTGCTGTGTTTTTTGTCGGATTGTTCACTGTTTTTCTATGAAGTTAAATTTTGTAACAACTTTCAGTGTTTTTGCAGTTTTGCTCTAGTTTAGAAATGATGTAGTCTTATTTTGACTGTCGATTAAATGAGGATTAGATTAAGTGTAGTTAACTCGTGTGAGTGTGTGTGTGTGTGCGTGTGTGTGTGTGTGTGTGTGTGTGTGTGTGTGTGTGTGTGTTCCACACTACACAGACATCTCTGTTGAAAGGTTTGAACTTTTAAAAGTTTGATCATATGGTGTAGACCATATGAAGTTTGAACTTTTAACAATTTGATAATGTTATATGCACCCGGCCACAGATATCACTTATCTGCCGATTTTAACAATGGATAACCTTTTGAACTAAGGTCCCCAGGTCATATAAGTTATTCAAAATATTCTTAACTTTTTCAGTATGGGGAGGACCTTTGTGTTTCCAGGATTTAGTGATTACTTCCTTACTTATTAAAAGCATCAACTGTAATAAAGCTTTATGAGGCCTTTCTAATAACTGGCCTGAATCTTGACCTGGTAAAAAATAAATGGTGGAAGGATTACTTTCCCACGGCTATAATATATTGCATCAGTGAAGCAACTCTGCTTCAAGACTATCTAGTTCTGGATAGTCCCAAAACATGTGTGTCCAGTCTGCAAGTGTATTATCTTCACATATGTACTCACATATTCACATTATATGTAATAAATCTATATACTGCAATTTGTCATTCATTCTCTATATTATATATATATATATATATATATATATATATATATATATATATATTCTCCCCATGCCATAAGTCATGGTCAAGGATTGATTTTTTTCTGCTATCAGAATCTGTACTAAATGAAATAACACTATATTCAACCAGTCCAAGATTCTTATCAGACCAATCCAAAACAACACTGAAACTTATCCCTGTAAAAATAGTCCAAATCAAAAAACCCTCCAGTCATGGTCCCTAAATCCAAATCTTCTTGACAATGAAGAAGTAGTAAAATAAATTGACAATGCGCTAGATGAGCTCAGGGCCAATCTTTCAACCTAAAATATGGTACTAGACATTCTATGATCGGCCACTAAAACAACAATTAGGGGACTCTCTGATTCAAAAAGCCTCCTACTTTAAAAAACTTACAAAAGAGAAAGAAATCAAAATTTAGCAGAAAATCCAAACATTGAAAAATCACTCCAGGAAAACCTAAGGCCTGAATTAGAAACCCAATTAATTAATCATCAGAAAGAGTTATACTCATTGCATGTACAAAATGAAACTCCATGCTAATTACTCTGAAAGGACTTAACCTTTCAAAGTACTAGCTAGACTCATAAATGTCCACCAGAACCCCCTAGGATTTTACAAATTAAATATAACAATGAAATACTTACAAATAACCAAGATATTCTGCTCATTTTTGAAAAGATATACAATAAACTATATGGCCTGCAGGATAAAATACACTCAGACTCCTGCAATTCCTTATTTAACAGTATCTCATTTCCAAAAAATTGAAAAGCATCAATTTAAACTCCTAGAGGCCTTTTTAAGAACAGAATAAATTGATGCAATAAAAAGTCTAAAACTAAAAAAGCCCCCGGTCCCGATGGCTTCACTTATAACTTTTATAAAAAAGTTGCATCAACACTATCTCCTATCCTTCTTAGAATCTTTGAATATATTGGTCAATTTGGCTTTACTGACCAATATCTCAACAACTCCAAAACTATCTTTATTCACAAAGCAAATACTAACAATTCTAACACATCAAACTATAGACCAATTTTACTTATTAATATAGTGATTATAATTATGTCAACAGCACTAGCAAATAGACTTAAAAAAGTTCCCCACACAATTATATCACCACATCAATCAGGTTTCATGAAGGGATGATAAACTTGGGAAATCACACTTACCCTAGATGCAACCATTCAACTTTCCTCAAACTATAAACTTCCCAACAATCTTATGGCACTGGATGCCACAAAAGCTTTTGATAGAGTCAATCATGAATTCTTATTATTGACTCTACAACAATTTAACTTCACAAATTAACTTCATAAATACAAGCAAAATCCTTTATAATTCCTCATTTAACACCCTAGTCATCAATAAACCATGTTCTTCTAAAATAAAACTAAATAATGGAACAAGACAGGGTTGCCCCCTCTCACCATATCTCTTTAACATATATATCAAATCTCTGTTTATATATTTAACACAAAAAACTTTCATCACATACCTAATATTCTGGGTAATAAGTTTATATTTTCAGCCTTCGCAGATAACCTCATCATATATTTCCAACTGCTTAATACTGATTTAACAAAAATTCAAAATACTATAGAAAGCTTCTTGAAAACTTCCAACTATGAAATTAACCCTTCAAAATCTCTTATTTTTCCTATCAACCTGAGCAGTCATAAAGACCCTCTCTTTCACATAAGCCAAATTAAGTTAAAATATACATTTAAAAACGTAGGGATAATATTTGACCATAATCATAAAAACTCCCTTCAAAATAATCTTCTCAAATCATGGACAAACATTGAAAATGATATAGCCAGATGGAAAAACATGAAACTTCCATTCCTATCTAAAATAGCAATTGTAAAAATGAACATTCTACCCAGAATACTATGCAACTTAATGCAACAAATATCAACACCCCTTTAAGCTTCTTTAAAAAAATAAACAAAACATTAACTGAATTTATCTGGTTTCCTAAGACCCCAAAGATCTCCCTATCAAAATTAATACTTCCCAAAACAAGGAGGGACTGGGAATAACAGATTTCAGATTATACTACGACATAGTCTGTGTCAACAGAATCATGTTAATTGTAGATTATAATCCAATTAATTCAACCCATTCCCCCCAATGGGTTGATCTTTGGCATGCACATGTAAAAATGTGTAATATAAATCCCAAAGCTTTACTGTTCATAAATAAATCTGTATTAAAAGACATTAAACTACATAATCTAATCAAATATAAAATTAATTCATTCCAAAAGCGTTTTTCTTCACTAGGCCTAACAAACACACTTATACTCATGCAGCCCATTCATTTAAACCCAAACCTAAAACTAGGTAATAAAATGATAAATCTTGACCAATTCCCCCAAATTAAAAACTTAACAGTATGGGATTTTTATGTAATTAAGGATAACTCTCTAAAGGATATCAAAATCAAATTTGAGATTAGTAACAAATATACAATAATTCTGCAAAAAATCAGAGACAGTCTCTACTTTGGGTAATTTCCTGAATGAGGTTCAGAAAGAAAGAAATATTGCTCTATCCTTCCTGAAATGTCGAAGAATTAGAAAGAAGATGTTACTGATTACGCATAACCTAATCTCTACCACTAAATACCAATCTTCTATTACATTTGCACATTATTGGAGAAATAAAAACTCCGAACAGACACGTAACCATCTTTCCCAAGTGATAAATAATACAATTAGATTTGTCCCCTTCAAGAAACTATTATATACCCAATAAATGATAAATAATAATGCTTATTATACCCCAGAGCATCTAAGCAGCTTCTTTCCAAATGTTTCACCTCCTTGTCCCTTTTTCCCCGCCGGCTTCCTGTATATCGTGTGGTACTGTAAATATGCATAAAATTTATGGAACTCACAAAGGATTAAACTTGAAAAAAATGGAGTATGGGAAAACTACTCTTTCCTGGGAATTTGCTATATAATATGTAGACCAAAAGGGTATACCCACTAATGAGTTGAGGATTCAGATTGCTCTTTTTATGCTAATTAAGCTATATATTACACAGAACTGGTTGATAGACTCTAAAATAGACTGGGAAAATTTTGCAAATATGGCATCCCAGTATATTTTACCTTATAAACTAACTACAGAAAATATTAGCAAATGCCTGAAATACCTTAACTTCTGGAGTATTACTTTAAATTATATACTGAAGTAATATTTATTCTCCTATACTAATACTATTGACAGTCCTTTCCTCCAAAGGAGTTAACTCATTCTCTTCTTTGATGTTTACTTATAAGTGTTACTGTAGTAACAATAATAATGTATTAAAGTAGCACTAGATGTAAATAGTTGTATATGTGTTGTGTTTATTTTATATTTTTAACTACTGATTTTCAATTTTGTGCTAGTAACGGTATATAGATTTAATAGAGTAGAGAATGCCATAGCTCTTCTATTAGTATGCATTCTCTCGGCATATTAAGAAAACAAGTCTTAGATGTATTTGTTGGTTATTTGAATGAAAATTGGCCTTATCTGTCTATGTATGCTGACCAGTTTCAGTAAAATAAGTTTTTGTAATTGTACATTAAAATAATGATAATAAAACCAAAATAAAATAAAGATTTGAAAAAAATGCATGTATATATTGTGTTTTGTCAGTTATTCTGTGTATATTGTCATTTGTCTATTGCATTTATACCTTCAAGTAAACGTTGATATTCACTTTATACATAAGATATGTATATATTGCATGTTGTCATTCACTCTGTATATAATATCATGAATCTATTGTGTTTTGTCAGTTATTCTGTCTATATTGTCATTTGTCTATTGCATTTATACCTTCAAGTAAACTCTGATATTCACTTTATACATAATATATGTATATATTGCATTTTGTCATTCACTCTGTATATAATACATGTATATATTGTGTTTTGTCAGTTATTTTGTGGATATTGTCATTTGTCTATTGCATTTTTACCTTCAAGTAAACTCTGATATTCACTTTGTACATAATATAAGTATATATTGTATTTTGTCGTTCACTCTGTATATAATACAGACACATATATAATACAGGGCGGCACAGTGGTGCAGTGGTTAATGTTGTCGCCTCACAGCAAGAGGTTCACTGGTATGATTCTTAGCTGGGGTGCCTTCTGTGTGGAGTTTGCATGTTCTCCCTGTGTTCGCGTGGGTTTCCTCCGGGTACTCCGGTTTCCTCCCACATTCCAAAGACATGCATCTGGAGCATTTCTACCCGGGCCTCCGCTGAAAACAAGCTCTGTGGAACCTAGTCGGACTTTCCCGGTCAACAAATGATAAAATAAATAATACATGTATTTATTGTGTTTTGCCATTTATTCTGTGTATATTATTTGTCTATTGCATTTATACCTTCAAGTAAACTCCGATATTCACTTTGTACATAATATATGTATATATTGCACGTTGTTATTCACTCTGTATATAATATCATGAATCTATTGTGTTTTGTCAGTTATTCTGTGTATATTGTCATTTGTCTATTATATTTATACCTTCAAGTAAACTCTGATATTAACTTTGTACATAATATAGGGATATATTGCATTTTGTCATTCACTCTGTTTAATGTCATGTATCTATTGTGTTTTGTCAGTTATTCTGTGTATATTGTCATTTGTCTATTGCATTTATACCTTCAAGTAAACTCTGATATTCACTTTGTACATAATATAAGTATATATTGTATTTTGCCATTCACTCTGTATATAATACATGTATATATTGTGTTTTTTTCAGTTATTCTGTGTATATTGTCATTTGTCTATAGCATTTACACCTTCAAGTAAACTCTGATATTCACTTTATACATAATATATGCATATATTGCATTTTGTCACTCACTCTGTATATAATATATGTATATATTGCATTTTGTCACTCACTCTGTATATAATACATGTATATATTGCATTTTGTCACTCACTCTGTATATAATATATGCATATATTGCATTTTGTCACTCACTCTGTATATAATATATGCATATATTGCATTTTGTCACTCACTCTGTATATAATATATGTATATATTGCATTTTGTCACTCACTCTGTATATAATATATGTATATATTGCATTTTGTCACTCACTCTGTATATAATATATGTATATATTGCATTTTGTCACTCACTCTGTATATAATATATGTGCATATTGCATTTTGTCACTCACTCTGTATATAGTATCATGCATATTTTGCGTTTACCCTGGACTCAGACTGAAATAGATCCAATGGGACTGGTGCTCTTCCCTGGTTAACAAATTCAAAATAAAATAAAATAAATAACATCTCCAACTAAACCAAGACACCCAGGGATACTAGCTGGAGTTTCTTAATGGAATATAAAACAAATATTTCTGGGAATTTGTGACATGCATGGAATCTGTTTAGCAGTCTGCCAGTGGAATGTCTTTTTTATCATATTATTTCTCTGATGTATTGATGTATTTATTTTTGTACTTACTGATGTATTGATGTATTTATATTCCATCTGTCAGTTTTATCAACAGACTGATGAAGTCCCTTTGGAAGCTTGCAGGACAGAAGCCTTAACCTGTGTGGTATTAATAAGACATTGAGGTCTCTATGGATTCATTACTGCTTTTGCTTCATTGTTTCTTTTAACTTTGTAGCAAGTGTTGTATATAGTGGGCTAGTTAATTTGTCAAGATGTGTGTGTGTGTGTGTGTGTGTGTGTGTGTGTGTGTGTGTGTGTTGTGTGTGGAAAAATACCTATCGCTCTATAAATAAAGATAGATATAGATGTAGCTATATATATATATATATATATATATATATATATATATATATATATATACATATACATATATACATATATATATATATATATATATATATATATATATATATATATATATATATATGTATGTGTGAGTATATGAGTATGTGTTTAAGTCATTTGATCTAAATACACAAAATCTAAATACAAGTGACTAAAATAAAAACGATTTAATACACATTTTGTCTAAACCTAGCATTACTCAAAAAAACAAAAAAAAAAAACCCCGAAAACTGTCTTTTTTTTTTTTTTTGCAGTGGTGCAAGTCCATTGCACTCCTCATGTGGGGAGGTTTCATCACTCGTGCACCCCCAACTTATATATACCAACTCCATAGTCACACTACAGTGGATAAAAAAGATGAACCACTGGAAGTGAACCACAAGCTCGCACGAGCGAACAAACTGCGTTAAAGCATACTGCAATATTACTTACAAATCTGTAAGAAAACTAACACCATTAATCCCAACTTATAAGTTGTCCTTATTATAAAAGCTGAAGGTAACAGCTGTTAGATCACTTTCTTTAGACCATTCATGCTTAGATGAAGTTATAGATCACTTGAAGATAACCAATATTAGAATCTATGACAGACGCTCGAGCCATCAAAATTTTGAATGACTGTGATATAAGTGAAACAGCCCAAATCACAAAGATTCGAAAAGACTTCAAACTGAATCACAATTCTTTTGTGGGAGGGGGCCCTCTCACACTCCTATGAATTATACATACCAACTCTGAAATTATACTGCAGTGTGGAAAGGGTACATTCTGTGATCGCCATTGTACCACAATCTCACACTTAAAAAAAGGACATTACGTGAGATCAGTTGATTTTCAATCAGCTGTACCAGCTTTTTCTCTCACTCAAAAAGTTTCTACTTCAAAGGGCTGAATGTAAGCAATATATATATATATATATATATATATATATATATATATATATATATATATATACATATATATATATATATATATATATATATATATATATATATATATATATATATATATACATACATACACACACACACACACACACACACACACACACACATATATATATATATATATATATATATATATATATATATATATATCCAACACCTTTTCCCATTTTTGTACATAGGGTCAGGGTGTCATTTCAACAATAACAATCATCTAGAGCCAAGGTTTACACTGCCAGGTAGCTAGCCCTGCTACAGTAGCTCTTCCACAGCACACTTGCATACTAACTTCTACGGCCAACTTAGAGTATCCAATTTACCTACTATATGTCTTTGGAATGTGGAGGGAAAGCAGATCACATGGAGGAAATGCACGCAAACACAGGGAGGACATGCAGACTCCATAATAAAAAAAAATATATATATATATATATATATATATATATATATATATATATATGCAAAAGCTATTTCTTTTTTTTTTTTTTGCAGTTGGACAAGTTTCCCTGTACCGCCCACAACCCCTGCTAATTATATAAATCAACTCCAAGACTGTGCTACAGTTGTAAAAGGTTAAATTCTCCAGTCTCCATTGCAACACAATTTCACACATCTAAACAGCAGCAATATTCTTAAATTTCATTTTCAAATACTGCACTCAATGATTCAGGAACCTATATACATATATATATATATATAAATATATATATCTATATATAGATATATATATATATATATATATATATATACATACACATATGTGTGTGCGTGTGTATAGACAGACATAGATATATAGCAACAGATTATATGTATATATATATATATATATATATATATATATATATATATATATAGACAGAGAGAGAGAGAGAGAGAGAGAAGAAGAGAGAGGTATATAAATATCTAAATATCTATCTATATATGGATTGCATGTTCTCTGATTATCCAGATTTTATCAAACCTCTGATTGTCAAGTCCAATTACTGCCAACCTACTCTTTAAATGCTTGGATTGGGGAAACAGGACTTGTTTCCTTTTTGGCACCTATGTTAAAAGCCTGTCTGCTAGGTTCACCGAACTTCACAGGGTCAGGTTTCTCTGGACTGGTTTTTATGTACTGTGACTCAATGAAACCTGATGTGACAATCTATTATACCCTCATATGTATATATGTATATATGTATATATCTATGTGTGTTTGTGTATGTGTGTGTGTGTGTGTGTGTGTGCGCGCGTGCATGTGCGTGTGTGTGTGTATCATCACCTGTTATGACCACGTCTGATTCATCTGTATCATTTAGTGCATAGAGCAAACACTGAGCAGTGTGTGTGTGTGTGTGTGTGTGTGTGTGTGTGTGTGTGTGTGTGTGTGTGTGTGTGTGTGTGTGTGTGTGTGCGCATGTGCACACGCACATATGTGTGTGTGTGTGTGTTCTCACCTGTTATTACCATGTCTAATTTATCTGTATCTTTCGATGTTTCAGTGCAGTACAGCATACACAAGGGTCCATGTTCAGTAACACAATTAACACAATTCATATTGTGTTATCTTTCCACTGAGATGGTTTTGCATCACTTTACCTAAAGAAGTCATTCAAAATATTATAATTTGCCCACCTGCACCAATACAGTTAATATTTCTGTTTTCTATTTTACAGATTTAGTCTACAACTTTACTTTTCTGTCCTAACAATGGTCTTTGCCATCAAGGAGATTAACCAAAACTCTTCTATGTTACCGAATATCACACTGGGCTTTAGCATTTATGATTCTTGCTACAAAGAGGCTAGAGCACTCCGTGGTACGATGTACATTCTGTCAGGACAGAGGGGTGCTGTCCCTAATTACTGCTGCCAAACAAGTACATTTCTAGCTGGGGTCATTGGTGAGTTACCGTCACTGTCATCCATTCCAATGGCATTTCTACTCGGACTTTATAGGTATCCTCAGGTATGTCAGAAGCTGTATTTGCATCTGTGCATTTGAAGATAAGAAGTAAGTTTGCAGGTTATCAAGAAATCCCTATGGCCAAGGGACTGTGAAATACATCTTTGAGCAGTGTGGCTGTTTGGCGGTTTTAGTACAGTTACACATTAACTACATAGTAATTGCACCACTTATGTATAGTATTTACAGTGATATTAAGTTCTCGGTTTATCCAAAATGCACAAGGACAAATACATGCAGTGTTTTAAGTGGATAAAAGATAGGAACCATCCTCTCAAATCTCAGTTTTTAGGAACATAAGTGGTTTGACAGCAGCATAATCTATCCCCTCCTGCATCAAATTCTTGTTGAGAAAAAGGTTGGCCTATGTAACTGAATGTATGAAACTAGGTAGGGGGGACAAATTAATGTCGGAGGAAGAAACTAGGTAAGAGGGGTCACATAACCAAGTAGGAGGGGTCACATAACTAAGTAGGAGGAGGTCACATTAATATTGAAGGATGAAACCTGGTGGGAGGAATCACTTAACTAAGTAGGAGGGGGTCACATAACTAAGTAGGAGGGGTCACATAACTAAGTAGGAGGGGTCACATAACTAAGAAGGAGGGTCACATTAATGTTAGAGAATGATATGGAAGAAGCAGTATATAAATTCAGAAGAGTGATGAAGGTAAAGGCAGGAAAACAAGATGGAATGCATTCCATAATTGTAGAGGACCAGTCAGAGATTCTTTTGCAATATTGTTTTTTTTTGTTTGTTTGTTTATTTCTTAGTGCATATATTCTGTGCCCTAGAGACTTGCATCTTGCATAGGTAGTGCTATTGTTTCAGTAAAGGTGCACTACGAATATGACACTAATTATAGTCATGTTAGTTTAATGTCATTTATAGGAAAACTAATAGAGACAATCATACCTCTCAAATATCTGGAATTTCACAGAATATCCAAATGTTTGTTTCATATTTTCAGTCTATTCCTAATAAAATCTATGGCTTTATGGCAAATCAGTGCTGACTGAATTCACTATATAATGACAGACCTTTGGGTTTCAGACTTCAATTCCTTCAGAAAAATACATGTAAATCCAAAACCTATTGTTCTGATAACTTTCTAAGTTTACAGAAAAAAAATTTAAAATCATTAGCTGATTTTAGTCATTTCTCCCCCTTTATTATTAATTTTGTCCAAATTTTTTGTTTTAAGAAGTTGAGAGGTCTGGAGAAAGTGCTGAAAAAGTGGCTGTGAGATATCACTTGCTGGTAGGGTCTGCTAGAACCCCATAAGTGTGGTTTTGTTGAGAATTCACATCATAAAACTAGACTTTTCAACCATATTATTAGGTAACATTTGGGATAGATATAATCACATTTTTGAACCCTTGAGTTGTTGGATTTTGGCACGGTATCTAAGAAAAGAGCAAGGCCCAAGAGGTGAAATGCATTTATCATGCAAAGATGACTAATATTGTTCCTAAATGGTAAGTTAGGAGACATTTTTTTATTGATGACACAACAGTCACTATTAAATATAGATTGAGTGGATTTGTTTATTTGTTTATCACATTTGTTAAAAAAGGAACCCCTCTGTATAAGATGCCCTTTCAAGTGAAAGCCCCGGGTTGCAGATGGCAGTGTTGAAGGTGAGCAGGTGCAGATGACACAACTGCATAGTGCAATACAGAATGTGCACAATCATCAAAATCAGGGTACGGACAGTGCAATACAGAATGTGCACAATCATCAAAATCAGGGTACGGACAGTGCAATACAGAATGTGCACAATCATCAAAATCAGGGTACGGACAGTGCAATACAGAATGTGCACAATCATCAAAATCAGAATGCGGACAGTGCAATACAGAATGTGCACAATCATCAAAATCAGGGTACGGACAGTGCAATACAGAATGTGCACAATCATCAAAATCAGGGTACGGACAGTGCAATACAGAATGTGCACAATCATCAAAATCAGGGTACGGACAGTGCAATACAGAATGTGCACAATCATCAAAATCAGGGTACGGACAGTGCAATACAGAATGTGCACAATCATCAAAATCAGGGTTCAGATCATGGTTACAGTGTCAAATGCATACAAAGTAAAGCATGTGAAAAGCCAAGTTAGCAAATGGATAGGCCTGGAAGTAGATAAGGCTTAATGACCAACAACCTAGAAGAGTACGTCTTGCATGCATTTTGTACTTATACTGAATAGCGTTCATAACATCAGTGAAGGCAGAGCAGCTGAGGAAGCTCGAGCTGATGTTGATGCAGCATCTGAGATGGGTAGCAGAATATACACTGTGGGACAGATGAAGAAATGAGGACAATAGATAAGAAGCCATAGTGTCTTGCATGCTAATTGTCTGTGCAGCTGATTAAATTTGTAGATTTGGCAGGTCCAATTTTGATTTATAATTATAGCAAAGCATTTGGAAATATATTTAAGGCATACTTACACTGTTTAAGCCTGTTAGTTAAGTTTATAATCCTTTATCCTTTGATGTCATCAATGCTTGTTATTTCATGACAGAAGTATTTGGGGAAAAAGTAGTAGTTCATTTTTGGGGGGTGAGGGTGTTGAGCATGAGTTGTGAGCTACAAAGTCATTTTTCAATGGCTATTAAAACTTTCTGTGTAATTTTTTTCAGGTGTGCCATGTTGTCAGATGTGCAAATGAGTGCAGAGTCACATGACTACTGTATTAGGGAGGCCTGTTATGTGTATGTGTGGAGGGTGATGGTGAGAATGTTAAAGAGAGGAAAGCAAGGATAAAGCCTATTGGACAGGTGGGCTGAGAGACATTTGAAGTAGAAGTTTGCTGTAACAAACTGTGTCGAAGGCTTTAGACAAGTCTAGAGATATAAGGAAGAGACTAGTTTGCTTGTATCTCTAGCTTTATTGACAGTCTCTATATAGATTAGAACACTGTTAGTACTCTGGGAAGGATGGAAGCCATGTTGTGTGGGGGATAGGAGTTCCCCCACTATATAACTATAAATAAATATAAAAATTAATATATAACACATTTCTGATCTAGCTAAACTGAAGGAGATTGTAAGATAGATGTGATATAATATTGCTTATTGGACCAGCTTTAGTTTTACACTTTATCCAGTCTTCAGGCTAACAGGAATCAGTTTCTGATGAAGGATTTCTGTTAGCTCGAATACTTGAGTGATTGCACAATCTATGTTGGTGCAATAAAAGGTATTGCAACACATCTGTGTTCCAGTGTGTTTGTGGTTTCTGTTAGTGAGCTAGCATGGCATTTCTTAATTTTTGGTTCAGCTAAGATAATTTTGTTGCAATCTCCAGAGAAACCTGTTTCATGTTTAGAGCATCCTACCTTAGGCCTGCAGTTACATTGTTTCCATGGGAACTTACAACTCTAGGCAGTTTCAGGTAGCCTTTCTTCCTGGGAACCCCTCCCCAGTCATCAAAACTCACCTCCAATTTATTTATTTTATTTATTTATTTTATTTTACATTTGTTAACCGGGAGAGTCCGACTGGATACATGTCCATTTTCAGCGGAGACCCGGGGAGAAAAGCTCCAGGTACATAACAGACATATGAACATTGTTAATGCAAAAAAGGAAGATAGTTGAGTTCTAAATACAATATAAAGATACATCACATCTTGGGAAAAAAATAACAGCAGCATATAAAAAAAAAAAAAAAAAAAAACATAGGTCAGTTACAAAGGTGAGGCCTTGTTAAAAAGCGGTTAAGGATAGTGAGGTAAGAGAAGGGTAAATGATAGTGGTTAATCAGGTTTGGAACAGGGACATTGCCAGAGAGTATTGAGATGGGGTTTAAGCTTTTTTTTGAATTGTAGGAGTGAAGGTTCTGAGGTGAGCATGGTCGGTAGGGAGTTCCACATTTTACCTACAAAGTTTGAGAATAGAGAATCCCCAGCAGAATTATTGGCTTTGGTAGTTTGAGCTAAGATCTTATTGGAGGAGCGTAAAGATTGCAGGTTAATATAGGGGTGAATGATGTTTTTCAGAGCTGGTGTTTTCTCTGGGTGATACTGTATCTGGTGAGCCGTTTTGAGTTGGTTGAAATGGAGTTGGCTGGAAAACTCTAACCACCCTAGTTGCTTCAAGTTAGTGCAGTGGTATATTCTAAAGGTGGAATTTGTGGCAAATCTAGCTATGTGATTGTAACAAGAAGCAAGTTTGTTAAGGGTTGTCTTGTTTAGGTTTGTAAAGAGGGAGGAGGCATAGACAAGAGTTGATAGTAGGTGTGTGCTGGCAATTGTAATTTTAGCGTGAGGAGTGAGAAAGTGTTTTACTTTATAGAGAGAGCCAAGCTTTTTACTGACGGTTTTGATGGTAAGATTGAAATGGGTGTCAAATTTAAGGAGTTATCAATGGTAACACCTAATAGCTTTGTGTGAGCTTCTGGTGATATAGTGATTCCATTGGAGGATGTAATAGAGAAGGTGGGGGGAAGAGTCTTGTTAGTGGGTGAGAAAGTAAGTAGTTTTGTTTTGTTGGGGTTGAGAACTAGTTGACAACTTGAGAACCATTTCTCTATTAGGTTGAAGGTGTCTTGGGTTGAAGCAGTGAGGTCTGCCAGGTTGGAGGCAGTGCTGATGATAGTCGAATCATCTGCATATTGAATGCATGTGGCATGGGGGTGATTGTGGGCAGGTCATTAACAAAGATGGTGAAGAGAAGAGGGCCAAGAATAGATCCTTGGGGAACTCCAAGTGTAACAGGTAGGCATGTGGATAATTTGTCCTGCCATAGAACAGCCTGTTGCCTATTGGACAGGTAGGATTGGAACCATTTCAGCGTGGAATTGCTGAGTGATAGTTTTTTTAATGTATGGAGGAGTTGAATGTGGTTCACCATATCAAAGGCTTTGGAGAGGTCTAAGAAAAGAGCAGATGATAGTTTATTATTGTTTCTGAAGTTATTGATGGTATTAGAAAAGGATAGTAGGGCTGATGTGGTACTGTGATTTGGCCTGAAGCCATGTTGGGAGTTGGCTAGAATTTTATTTTTGGTGAGGTGTTCCATCAGTTGTTTGTGGACACAAATTTCCATAATTTTGGCCAGGGGTGAGAGTATAGCTATAGGTCTGTAGTTGGTTAGCTCTAGTGAGCTACCACCTTTATGGAGAGGAATAATGTGGGACATTTTCCATATGGAGGGGATGAAGGCTTCTGACAAGGTACGGTTTATGATTATGGAGACGAGATAGGAAATGGCCTCAGCTGCTTTTTGCAGAAACTCAGCTGGGAGAAGGTCAGCTGCTAGCTTAGTGGGTTTTAGTTTTTTAAGAAGAGATGTTATAGAGGATATGGGTACTGAATCGAAGGTAAATAGATGATCTGATGTAGTTGTAGTATTCTGCTGGCATGGGTAGTGGAGTCGGCTGGTTGTTTGTTTGAATTGTGTGGCCAGGGATTGTATAGTTTCTGTGAAGAAACTATTGAATGTGTTAGCAATGTTTACAGGGCACTGTTGTTTGCAAGTTGTTGGAGTGGGGGTGGTTGCCTGGCCTGGGTGCAGGAGCTTGTTTAATCCTGCCCAGAGTTTTTGTGGCTTATTAAGGTGTTTGTGTTGGAGGTGGAGGAAGAAGTTTTTTTTATCATTTAAGATCATTCTTTTAGTTTTAATGAGGTGGAACAACAGCCTCCACTCAAACTCCAGTCTTCTGGTATACAAAGGCCTATCAGCACCCCCCTTGAGATACTAACAAATCTGCCATGGCTTGGAAAAGACCTCCTTTTACACCAGATTAAATCATGTAATTGGTCTTCCAATGACCCATTAACCCCACATGAAGGAATTTCTCCTTTAACTAATGCATTGCAATACCTGAATACTCTTACAAGAAGCAGCATTCTTTGTGTAATAGTTTCATCACACAATAGCAATTAGTTAAATTACTTAAAAATACAGTATATTTACTATATTTACATCACATACAGCATCATTCATTAAGCCATAATACTAAATACATACCAGGGGTCCGAATGAAGAGATGATAAGGAGTCTAAAAGGAGATGATACAATCAGCAAATCAGCAAGCAAAGCAGAGTCTTGGTGAGTACCTTCATGAGGTGGACCCTGTTTTTCACAAAGTCTGACCAAAACAACACTGATACATAGTTTGTAATTTATATACCATATATCATGGACAGAATTAGGTTACAAATTTGAAAAACACAGCTAGCTGCACAAATCCCAGGTAAAAAGTGTGCAATCCTGGTAGGTGCACTGGTGCCAGGACTGAAAAAAATGACAGCGTAGAATCCTCAAAAAATGGAAGCATTCCTACAATGGGGCTAGGCCAGGCTCAAAGTGAGAATGTCTCCCCACCCCCATTGTAGAAGCGAGTAGTAGTCTACAAAAGCCACAAAAACTGACATTCCAAAAAAGAGTCATACAGATGATAGAGTGGACTATTGAGCATAAGAAAGAAATTATGCAAGAAGCCCAGACTTTTCAGATAGAAGATATAAAAAAATTATGAGGGATATTAGGGAAAATAAAATACTTGCACAAGGAAAAAACTGTCAAAAGCTTCAGATGCAGATTTGTTTCATTAATACAACAGATTCATAAAAAATACTATATAGGCCAATAAACCTTGGGCCAATTAGAAAAAAGAAGTAACTGAGGAAGTGCAAAAATATAAAGAACAAAATCTGGCAGTTTTTGAAAGGTATAAAAAAGAAACATAGATATGAGGAAGAAAGAGAGATCTGATATTGTACAGTATTTATGCAAAGGAGGAAAGCCAAACTAATCAATACAAAAAAGCAGCTCAAAAGATATTGGAAGAGAAATACAGGCAAAAGCACCCAGATATGGAAAAGTTCACAATACAAAAAAATAGAAGGGTGGGCTGAGAGAGACTTAATGGGGGGAATGAGGAAGAGAAGATGAATAAAGTAGAAATTAAACAAATAGAAGCTGACGTTATGGAATACCTGTGAAATGAAATATTTAGTGTAGAAAGTCTAACACAGGTTATGTTACAGTGTGATGCAACAATGAGTCCACAAAGTAAGGAGAAACATGAGGAGCAGGAGACATCTGAAAAAGAAATATGGAGATGGGAAAGAAAAAGAGATTTAATATGGTGCAACATTTATGCAAAGGAGAAAGCAAAACTAATCAATACAGAAACACAGCAACAAAGATATTTGAAGAAATACATGCAAAAGCATTCGGGTATGGAAAATTTTACAATACAAAAATAAGAAAACAAAGGGGGGGAAGTAGAAAAGATGATAAGTAATGGAGAAGTTAAAGAAATAGAAACAGAAGTTATGGATTGCCTGTGAAGTGAGGGATTAGTATAGAAAATCCAACTCTGGTAAGAGCTCAGTATGATAGCATAATGAGTCTCCAAATTAAGGAGAAACTGGTTGAATGGAAAGTATCTGATCAGTTGCGATATGAAGATACGCTGTTGCCTTCAGTAGGAAATGGGTATAAAAGTTTAGTTGGAGTTGCACAGCAAGAGATGGAGCAGGAAATGGTGGCAACTCTGACATAGCCAATGCTGTGGAGTGATAAGCCAATGCTTTCCCATATGAAAGAACAATGGATGACACAGGATGAAGATGAAGACAATATGTCACAGGAAGATGTTCTGGAACATTCTGGAAAATACCAAAAGGAAATGGAGAATAAAGAGTGTGTCCTTAGTTTAGAAGAAAGTGATCTAAATAGTTGCTTGATTTAATCAGGATGGATAGAGATACTGAGTTCAATGAAAGAAACAGATTACAGAAAGTCAGTAAGACCCAACATGTTAGAAGTCTGAAAAAACAAATGAACACAGTAATCAGGACTGTTTACAGAAATGTATATGATATAACAGAAGTAAATAGGATATATTAGTGTAGAGCTAAATTAATAACAGGTAAAGTCTTGCCACATAAACACAGGGAAGTAAGGGAAAAGAAGGGAAGAAATGAAATGCCAGCATGGAAGTATCGAACAGATAACACTATAAAGCAATTAGGACCAAAAGTGTCACTGTTAGAAGAGTACAGAAGAGAGAACAGATTGATACAAATATTTATAAACATAGACATGGTAAATAAAAGCTACACACAGTATAAGGAAAGACCAAGATCTATCATACGCTATTGCAAATAATAAACTAAAGATATCAGCACAGGCAGAAAAATGTAGAAGATATGAAGACAAATATAAAGGAGAAGTACTAAATATTTTTCTGAGTTATATAGATTTTCACAAAATTTCCAAAATATATCTAGCACCTCTACTGTTATATGTTGCCTAAGCCTGGCAACAACCCTTTCTACTTTTTGTTGCCTGAGTCATTGTGCTAAAATGTTGTGTACTCTTGAGTTATTAAAAATCAATTATGCCAAGATTAGAGGTAGATGAGGCTTAATTACTAACAGTTAGGATAGGAGGAGATGAGATAAAAGTGGTGATATATAACCAATCTACAGGAAAGTCCCCAGGAATAGATGTTTTTTTCTGTGGAAGTTTGAAAGCTAGGTGGAGAAAAAACTGATAAAGATCTGGAAGGTTTTGTTTAACAGTATTTTAAGAGGAGGAGACGTACCAGCATCCTGGAAGAAAGCAGTGGTAGTTGTAATACCTAAAGATGGTAAAGATCCATCAGATCCAGCTTCGTACAGGCCAATTTCAGTACTAAACAATGATTATAAAGTGTTTGTGTCTATATTGGCTAAAAGAATGGCAAAGATAATGCCAAAATTGATAAATATGGATCAATGCGGTTTTGTAGAGGGAGTGTTGTTAGTGGGCCTTAATAGAGAGAAAGCATTTGATAGAATAACCTGGGATTTTATGATTAGGGCAATGGAAGCATTTGCATTCCCTGATAAAATTATAAGGTTGATTAGGAGAATATATGAGGGATCAGAGGTGAAAAATTGGGTGGGTTCCTCTCTGATAAGTTCTGTTTGAGCATAGGAATCAGGCAGGGGTGTCCTCTTCCCCCTTTGTTATTTGTGTTATATTAAGAACCATTGGCAAAGAAAATAAGGAACTCAGAAATTTGAGGATATAATTGGTATGGTAGTTAAGAAAAGCTGGCTTTATTTGCATATGATATTATTTCATACCTAACAAAAGCAGAAAAGGACATTTCAGTGTTGTGGAATATTTTGATACATTAAGTCTTTTCAGAACACAAAATTAATGAAGACAAAACAAAGGCAATAGCTGTAAACTATGTACTCACGCACAAACTGGTTCAGCAATACCCATATTTATGACAGCAAGATAAAATGAAGTGCTTATGAGTATGGATTAAAAAGGATTCAATTATGTCAGGTAAGGATGTGTGAAAAGAGACTAAACAAAAGATAATACAAAAACTGAGAAACTGGAAGCTTTGTTTTATGGATATGGATACCAAGGTACAAGCAGTCAAAATGCTTTTAGTCCCTTTAGTTTTATACACATCAGGCATATTTTTGTCAGCTAAAGGAAAAGTTGTGGATAGGAATTAGTAAATAATTGAAGGATTATATTCGGGAGGGGAAACATCTAGAGTCAAGTAAGCTAAACTGATCCTTCCTATAAAACAAGATGTTTTGGGATTACCTGATTTGAAGAAGTATTTAAGAGCTACACAGTTAAGGCTTCTATGCATAGCACAATCAGAAAGCTATAAATGAAAGTGGAAAGGGATGATGATAAAACAAGACTGAAGCTCAAGAAACAAAGAGAGACTTGGATTCTGGATACAGATCCTTAAGGAGAATAACAATAACCACAGAGAACATTATATTCATAAAGTAGCAGAAATTATTCTAAGAACTAAGCCAACACGGGAATGAAGAAAAGAGACTCTGCTGATAAGGATGACTGCAATTAGGGATACAGACAATGGGCAAGAAGGGACTAGAATTTACTGGAGAAAACTAGCAAAGAACCAAGGTATTGGGAGCAAATAACTAGAGAAGGCAATGGGAAGACACCAAGAATTTATTGGGACTGCAAGCTAGAGATTGCCTTCTCTATTAAGGACTGATACCAGACTATAAGCAAAGAAAATGAAATAGGAACATAGCCTATCTACCACAAGAGGAGTAGATTCTGGCCCAGAAATTGTAGTTTATTGACCATTTGGGCAGTTTTTACATCTCTTTCTACTCTCTGGTTTAAACGCCCATGTTTGTGCTTGTTTCTCACCTTTCCTTTAACTAATCTAGTCCAATTACAGATTTGTTGTATCCAGGACTGTTGGTAAGCTTCTGACCCTCCCCCAAGCCTTTCTGTGTTGGAGGAAAGCCTTCTAACTTATCAGTGAGAGTGGTAAGTACTAGGTAGCCTATCTACCACAAGAGGAGTGGTTTCTGGCCCAATAATTGTAATTTATTGGCCATTTGGGCAGTTTTTCCATCTCTTTCAACTTTCTGCTTTAAAAGCCTGGATTTGAGCTTGTTTCCTGCCTTTCCTGTAACTAGTCTAGTCCAGGTACAGATTTGCTGTATCCAGGACTGTTTATAAGCTTCTGAGCCCCCCAAGCCTTTCTGTGTTGGAGGGAAGCCTTCTAGCTTATCAGTGGGAGTGGTAAGCACTAGGTAGCCTATCTACCACAGAAGGAGTGGTTTCTGGCCCAGAAATTGTAGTTTATTGGCCGTTTGGGCAGTTTTTTCCTTCTCTTTCAGCATTCTAGTTTAAAAGTCCACATCTGCGTTTGTTTCCCACCTTTCCTGTAAATAATCTAATCCAGATACAGATTTACTGTATCCAGGACTGTTTGTAAGCTTCTGAGTGGTGCCAAAGTCTGCTCTTCAATTTTTTCCCTTAGATCGTTCTCTCCTCCCCTGCACTTTTATTAGTTATTAGTCTAGCACTTTACCAGATTTCTTGTGGCAATTATTACAGCACACAAAGTGTTACCAGCACTAAATGTTCTACAAGGAAACAGCTCCAGTATTTATAAATGCCCACCCCCTCCAGGCATGTCTAAAGGTAAGTTCCCTGTGCTTTCTTCTATTAACCTGGTGAACATGGGCATCCTGAGGCAATGTAGCAACTGCCTCATGTACACTGACAACCCTCACCTCTTATCTCCCAAAACTCAGACTTGTAAGGGATGCACTTATTTATCCAAATTGGAAGCCACGCATCTCCCACCAAAACCAGAATAGCTGGTCAAGAGGAGAAGGTCAACACTTACACCACACCACATGGAACACATAGCCCTCCAGAACACACTTCAGCACTGCCTTCACATAAAAACACAAACCACACACCCACCTTCGTGAAGGCTCTCAATAAAAATCTACCGAAACAGCAGAGACCTCCAAGGCAGAAATGCACCCGACCACCACAACACAACACTAATCACAAGACACATAACTCTCCTAAACAGTGTGCCACTCAACCAAAGCCCCTAAGGCAAAACAGCATGCCCAACACACTAGTCACAGGTGACTCGATAGTGAGGCACACTGATGTCCCACTCACTAGCCTGTTAGGCTCCAGGATCTGCCGCATAATGTATGCACTCAGGTCCTCAACAACAGGTACAAATATGAATCTGTCATTGTACATGTTGGTGTGAATGACCTGGGACATACCTCCCTGGACTACATGAAAAGAGACATGGAGGAGCTCTTGGATTATGTAGCCCAAGCGGTTATGACCCTAGCCCTGAGCAGCATCCTACCATCACCCAGAATGATACCACAATACAAGCCGAAAATGATTGATTTTAAGTTTCTGCCTGCCTGTATCTGTATCTGTCTGCCTGGGATGACATTACTGACAGACATTGATGCTTTGCCAGAGATGGCCTGGATTTGTCACCCCTGGGCTTCTGGATACTGGAAAAGGCTCTTGCCACCCCTATAGTGCCTTTTCAGGTGGTGTTCCAAAGACCAAATTACCACTGTAACAGCTACAAAAGAATGCAATCTGAGAGTCATGCTGCTCAACGCTAGAAGTCTAAATCTCAGAATGCACTCACTTGAAGCACTCCTTAAAATGGGGAACATCGACATTTGTGCTGTAACAGGGACCTGGTTCAAGGCAGCAGAAAGCACCCCTGCACTACCAGGCTATAACTCATTCCACACCTTTCGGCCCCAGAACTTAGACTGAAGCTCCAAAGGAGGTGGTGTTTCCATATTCATAAAGGATGTGCACACCTCCAGATTGGTAGCCCAACATAATGCATCTGAGATACTTCAGGTGCAGCTAACATTGGATAAGACAGCAATTCAGGTCATAGCCTGCTAGAGGTCCCCAACCATGCCCCAAGAACCACACTCCATGGTCCTAAGCACTCTGGAAAATATTAGGGTCCAACCTAACACTCTCATACTGGGTGACTTCAACTACCCCTCCATTAACTGTGAAAACTACTCATGTACCAATATACTTGCCCAGTGCTTTCTGGAATTCATTAATTCCAATGCTTTGGACAAGCGCATTCCTACCACTAGAGGTAGCAACATCCTTGACCTGGTCATTACTAACATGGGCAATCATTGCTCTACACCAATAGTCAACTCCTCCCTGGTTAGAAAAGACCACAAACTAATCACCTTGGAAATCCACATCCCCACTCCCCCACCCCACAAAGGTAACCACCATGAAAAACTTCTCCAAAGCTAACTTTGGGCTCCTAAAAAACAGAGGTGGATAACTTCATGGCACCCATGCAAATGGAGAATAGTTGCATGACCACCCCCCACTCCACAAGGGGGGATCCACCTTGGATCCCGGAAACTACTGTCCCATCAGTCTGACGAGCCTTATCTGCAAGGTCATGGAGCGTATTATCATGGAACTTATAAACAAAGACATTGGCAACCTTCAAACACTGGACACCACCCAGTTTGAGTTCATGAAAGGCCGATCTTGTCTCCTGAACCAGATTGACTTCCTTGAATCAGTCTCCAGAGCCATGGACAAGGGTAAGGTGGTCCACACAGCCTATCTAGACCTTGGCAAGGCCTTTGACACCATCCCCCACTCTGGAATCATAGATAAACGTACTAAGCTGGGCATTAATCCCTACGTCACCCAATGGGTTGCTAACTGGCTTATTGATAGAACCCACACCATAAAGTAGCCAACTCCAAATCCAGCTACATACAAGTGACAAGTGGAGTACCTCAGGGTTCAGTCCTAGGACCGCTCTTGTTTGGCATAGACTTTTCTGAAGTACAGGCCAACACTAAGGGACTCTGGCTAACAAAGTTTGCAGATGACTGCAAACTGGGAGCCGTTATTGAATCCCCAAATGATGTGGATACTCTACAAAAGGGCCTTACAGAAACAGATGCTTTGTGCCAGAGCCATGGGCTCAAGCTCAATGCCAAGAAATGTATAGTTATCCCCTTTGGGAAAAAACATGTATCTGTGAATAGTATAGGTGGCAGTACACTAAACACTGAAAGTGTGATAAGAGACTTAGGGACACAGGTAGACAATGGTCTCACCTTCGATAACCACATCACCACAACAGTCAGGAAATCCTTCTATGTGGCACACCTCATCACTAAGGGCTTTTCAACCAGAAAAAAGGAGGTCATTGTCCGACTGTACTCATCCCTCATTAGACCCATTATAGAATACAATGCGCCGTTTGGTATGTACCTCTCAAGACATCTGCAACAACTGGAAAGGCTGCAGAAATACCTCACTAAAAGAATCACAGGCCTAAAGCAGATGCCCTACACT
Source organism: Protopterus annectens (assembly GCF_019279795.1). Taxonomy (NCBI): domain Eukaryota; kingdom Metazoa; phylum Chordata; order Ceratodontiformes; family Protopteridae; genus Protopterus; species Protopterus annectens. The sequence goes on along the minus strand of NC_056744.1, from coordinate 1,779,780,866 downwards.
GACCGCCTTAAAATACTCCAGCTATACTCTGTCGCATATCGTCTACTCAGAGGTGATCTCTGCTTAACCTACAAGGCCATGTCAAACCCAGAACTGTTGGACATGCTACACTTAAAGAAATCCCAATCCCTCAGAGCCACACGCTCCAGGGATCTAAATCTTGTCATCACAATAAACAAAACATGCTGGAGGGATAGGTTCCTGACCCAGAGACTCCCCAGACTCTGGAATAGATTGCCCATACATGTCAAGCAGAGTGCCTCTTTGGCCATCTTTAAAAGGAACATGGACGATTGGTTGGGAGAAAGGAAATTCACCCCGGGGATCACGTCTGTCACCCTGCTAGACAGGAGTCCAGGGAAGTAAATAGGTGGGGGAAGAAATAGCCAGAGAATTGTTATGGCTAGGCTTGTATAGGCCCTAGGCCTGATAGCCTAGTACCAACCTATGAACCTATGAACCTATGAACCTATGACCACCGAATCATACACCAATGCACTGTATGAACATGTATACAAATGCATGGATCTCACCATGCCCAATAGAACCAAGATGCTCTCCTCAAAAAAAGGGAAGCCAATCTGGTGGTCCCCTGCCATAAACAAACTCCACAACAGAAGGAGAAAACTGATGTGGAATAAGGCAAAGTCCCAAGACTGGAAAAACTCCCTTATCAGCCTCAACAAAATGTTGAGATACGTCATCTAATCCTCTAAAGCTAGCTATGAAAACAGAATACCAGTGGATTGCCAGGCACCTGGTATTACTGCTGCACAGGTTAAATCAGCACTGTCCAAGGCCAAGAATACAGCTTCTATGGGAACTGACAATATCCCTGGCTGTGTTCTGCATGAACTACAAAGTGAACTGGGACCTCACCTGTGTGCCCTGTTCAATCACAGCCTCACCTCAGGCTTTGTCCTTACCAAATGGCATACCACCATAGTCATCCCTCTCCACAAAGGAGGAGTGACTACAGACCCCAGGAATTATCGCCTAATTAGCCTGATGAATCTGATATGCAAAGCTATGGAACTTATCATCATGGACCTAATAAACAAGGATATAGGGAATCTCCAAACTCTGGATCCTACACAGTTTGGTTTTGTGAAGGGTAGATCATGCCTGCTCAACTTGGTTGACATCTCTGAGTCAGTCACTAGGGCTTTGGATGAAGGCAAGGTGGTTCATACAGCCTACCTTGATCTGGCCAAGGCCTTTGATACCATTCCCCAGTCAGGAATCATAGAAAAACTCACTAAGCTAATCATCAACCTCTCTATCACTCGGTGGGTTGCAAACTGGCTCACAGATAGAACCCACAGTGTGACAGTAGCTGACTCCAAGTCAGACTGCTGACCAGTCATGAGTGGAGTCTCACAGGGTTTGGTCCTGGGTCCTCTCCTGTTTAGTATCTACTTCTCTGAAGTCCAGGCCAACACAAAGGGACTCTGGGTGACAATGTTCACAGATGATTGCAAGTTGAGAACTATTATTAACTTCCTAAGTGATGTTGGCATCCTACAGAAAGGCCTCAATGACACCAATGATTGGTGTCAGAACCATGGCCTTAAGCTCAATGCCAAAAAATGTGTCGTCATCCCCCTTGGGAAAAAACAGGTTCCCCTGAATTACCACATTGATGGTAGTCCACTGAACAGAGAAGGCATTATAAGAGATCTGGGAACACAGGTTGACAGCAACCTCTCTTTTGACCACAATGTTGGCACTGTTGTCAGAAAGTCCTTCTGTGTTGCACATCTCATTACTAAGGGTTTTGCATCCAGGAAGAAAGAAGTCATTGTCTCCCTCTACTTTTCCCTTATTAGGCCAGTCATCAAGTACAATGCTCCATTTGGCATGTACCTCACTAGACACCTGCAACAACTGGAGAGGTCACAAAAGTTCCTCACAAAGAGGATCCTAGGCCTTAAACACTTGCCCTATATGGACAGACTCAAAAAACTCCAACTATTCTCTGTCTCATATCGCCTACTTAGAGGCGATCACTGCTTGACTTACAAAGCCATGTCTGACCCAACTCTGTTACAAATGCTACATCTAAAAAAATCCCAATCCCTCCGCACCACATGCACCAGAGACCTCAACCTCATTACCACAATCAACAGAACATGCTGGAGGGACGGGTTCATAACCCAGAGACTGCCCATGCTATGGAATAGACTTCCCATACATGTCAAGTAGAGCACTTCACTGGCTCTCTTCGAAGGAAATCTTGATGAGTGGATGGAAAATAGAAAAGTCACCCCGGGGATCACTCCAGTGGCTCTACTTGACAGAGACACTAGGAACTAAGGTTGGCTGGCACAATGACAGTGTAATCCTATGGGCTAGGCTTGTAAAGGCTCCAGAGCCATTAGCCTAGTACACACCTATGAACCTATAAGTGAAAGACCAGTACTGGTAAAGTTTTTAGTAGAATCTAGAACAGAAGATGCTGTTAAGAAAAAGGATAATTAGCAGACCATATAAAATATCACATGATAACTATAAAGACAATCAGAGGAGATTTGCAAGGACTGGAAGGAGAGATCAGATAAGCAATTCACAAAGAACCAATAAAGAGGATATACGTATGACCCCCAAATATGCAACAAAGTCTAAAAGATTTAGGATCTGTGTTTGGAAGTGTTTATGTAATTATATTTATACCTAGAGTCTGAAGAATTTTTCCTCAGGTAGATAGCACATGTCAGAAGCGTGATTTGGAAGAAAGTGGTAATTGGGAATATATTTTGGGAGTGTAATGAGTTGGCAGACTTTAAAACTTTCCTGCAGGCTACTTTATCGCAAATAATGGGTGTGCAAATTGGTGTAACAAAAGAAATATTTTTTTGAGCTGTGATGCAGAATCAGAATCATCTATACATAGTAACACCTTGCTGAGTCTAATTATGGTAACTGCCAAAAAAGCGATCACTAGGAAATAAAAATCAAAGTCGAAACGAACTATACTAGAAGTTGTGAATATAGTAACAGAAATAAAACACCTGGAAATACAATCTATAGAAAGGGGTAGCAGCATATTACATAGAAAAAAATGGGAATTGTAGTTACAATATATGTAGACTATCATTTTGGAGGAGGAATGAGGTTTAAAAGAAGGCAGATTTTAAATGAGTTATATAATGTTTGACTGACAATGACTGGATAGGTTATAAGTGATGTATAATGTCTGCAACTAAAATATGCCAATAAGGTTTGTTTTCATTTATATAAATGTACGATTGTCTATGTCATAAGTGATAATTTAATAAAGATGTTTCTTGTTAAAAAAAGACTCTATATAAAAAAGGAAAAGTGCAAAATATGCAATTCATTAATGATCCAAAAATGTTTTATAAGGAATTGGGAAACAAGGCAAAAAGAATAGAAACACCACATAAAAAGAAGAAATAGATACATTTTGGAGAAATATCTGTGAACATAATAAAGATCCTGAATGGATAGAATACATTAAAGCAACAGTAAGAAGTGTAAATGTACAGGATATGAAATGGGATGAAGTAATAACCAGAGAGAGTGAAACAAAGATAAGAAAAGTTCCTAAGTGGAAAACCCCAGGCCCAGATGCAGTACGTAATGTCTGTATAAAAGTATTAACATCTTTGCATGAGGATTTAACCATGAGTAATAACTATTTATATGCACATCCCAAACTGACACCAACTTGGTTAATAGCAAGAAAAACCTTACTCCTCCTTAAGAGCTATCTTACAAGCTATCCTAAAAATTATGGACCGGTAACTTAACTACCAACTATATACAGGAATTGATGCTGACAGTGTTTATAGTCATTTAGAAGAAAACTTGATCATGGCAATAGAACAAAAGGGTAATAAAAGACAGTCATATGGAACAAAAGACCATTTCTTATTAAATAAAGTCATAATGGAGTATCGTAAAACAGGGAAGAATCTAAGTATGGCATGAATAGATTACAAAAAAGCATTTGACAGCATCTCCCATTCATGGATAAAGGAGTACTTACAGATGTATAAGATACACCTTGCATTCATCAATTACATTACAGTGACCATGAAATAGTGGCAAACAACTTTGCAGCTAACCTAGGATAAAAGAAAAATCCTTATTCCATGGATAAAGATTCAAAGGGGCTATTCCATGTGACTTCTTGTCACCGCTGCTCTTTTGTCTTGCCCTTATCCCATTAAGCTGCTTACTTAACAGATTAGGTCATGGTTACAATTTGGCTCCCAGAAATCTACAAAGTATAAAGACTTCTCATCTTCTTTTTTGGATGATTTGAAACTGTATAGTTCATCAGATGAGGAATAAAATCACAACTGCAAGTGGTCAAAAAATTAGCAGATGGTATAAGAATGTAATTTGGTCTTGAAACATCTGCAAACGAAACCTTTAAAGCAGAAAAGCTGCAGCAGCGGGAAAATATCAGTCTGGGACAGGAATGTGATATAAAGGAGCTTGGCAGGAGGGAGTGTATAAATATTTGGGAATTCATGAAGGACTGACAATAAAACATGAACAGACACGAGCAAAGCTTACTAAGGAATATTTTAGAAGACTAAAATTAGTACTGAATACAGCCCTGACTTCTAGGAACAAAGTCCAGACTATAAACAAAATTTGCTTTGCCTGTTCTAGCTTACAATTATGGGGTGATTGATTGACCTCCAAAAGGTATTGAATCAGTTGGAAGAGAAAATAAGAAAACTGATTCACACTTATCAAATGATTTATCGAAATCAGTGTATACCAAGATTATATATTCCACATTCTGAAGGAGGTATGAGCCTCCTCAAGATTGATTACATTTATAGATCTGCAATCATACCACTACATACATATCTGCTGACCTCACAAGACCCACATATAGTGAAAGTTGTGCAACATGAGGAGAATACGTCTAAGATGACTCCCCTGCTTAGTTTAGCAGAAGCATATCAGTGTCAAGCAGAAATAGAAATCAAATTAAAACGACTAAAAATCAGGCAGCAACTGAATGTGCCAAAACATGAAAGAATATAAGCTAAAAACAAAAAGTAGGCACAGGCTAGGCTCCAGGTTAAAAACACTTTAATGTAGCACAATTGCTTCTTCAGGTGCATTAATCAGCAAAATGCAAGTGTCTCCTTAAATACAACTGATACCATGATATGATCACTGAAAAGTTATATGATTTAATGGGTAAAATATCACATTATATATGTTGTAAAAACTTTAATGGAAATCAAATAAAAACAACAATAAGATAAAACGTCAATAAATACTCTGTTTAGGACAGTTATAAAACTCTATATGCTAGGCTTGTGCATAAAATTCATCTACACAGAGGTCTAGACTTTAACTTGGGTCTCAATGGTATCTGTTCATTGAGACCATGCACAGTATCTGATCTAAGAGTCGCTATCCATTTGGCTTCCACCTCTTCTGTTTTATTATGTACATCTCCTCCCCTCAGGCTTTCATAACTTCTGGCTATAACCAAGAATCTAAACATACGCTGGGGGTTAGTATTCGTAATATGTTTAGCCAAGGCATTAAACCTATTTTATTTTCTGATATGGTAAACATGTTCTCTAATCCTCTCTTTCAAGGTTCGGTCAGTTTTTCCAATATAAAATTTCCTCCATTCTAAACAATGTGCCAAATACATGATGTGTTGGGTGTCACATGTAGCCTGTACTTTAAAACTATATTGCCGGTTTTGATCTGGGTGAAAAAAATGATTACTAGCATCTATATAGCTACAGTAGTAACATTTTGCACAGGGCTTTGTGCCAATTTCACTCAAAGATGTGCCCATTTCTCTTGGTGCACATAATGTAGTGGTTTTATCGATATAACTCTGAAATTCCATAAATTTCTCTTCTGAACCTTCTCATAAAATAAAGAGGTCATCCACAAATCTACAGAAAAAAGTATGTGTTTTTGGTATGGGCCATTTAATAAATATTCCTGTTCCCATACTACCATGACAGTGTTGGTATAGCTATTGGCACAAGATGTGTCCATAGCTACACCATTGCACTGCCAATATAAATTGTCTCCAAACAGAAACATGCTATTTTCCAAAATCATAGTTAATAATTTCCTGATCAGTGTGATCTTGTCTACAGAGAAATCTGAATAATTTCCATAACTTTAGTAATGCTTTCAACTCCCATGGTGTTAGGGATAACAGTAAATAGAGAGACAACAAGTGTAACCATTAAAAAACGTCTATTGCTTGCACTGGAACTGAAAACATAAAGGTCCCTCAGAAAATGTTCTGTGTACCTTAATACATGTTCCCTCGTGCTTAATAAGGGCCTTAAACACTTTTCTACATAAAACGACACTGGCTCAGTGCACCAGGGACAAATGGGAGTCCTTACAACATAAAGAAAGCTTTATTCAGTCAAAAAAGGACCTAGTCTGGAATCTATCTCATTATATATTATCTGAAGATGAACTTTATGTGCTGAGAAAGGGACTATCATTTATACCTACTGGTAGGTCGGACTATACTGATGTTATTTTTGATATCCAGATTTGTACTCGTAATGTAATGTTAAAAATGTTATTTGAAGATTCAGATACTACACAATTACAAGGTTTAAATGTTTGTAGAAAGCATATACCGGCTATCAGTCCCTTTGTAAATGCATTTGAAAAAATGTGTATAGAAGATGTTTATAGATTAATTGAAAATGATAGGAAAAAACTGTATAAGGGTCAGAATCATTGTAATCTTACTGTACAAGAACATGAAGCTTTACTTAAGTTACAAAGAAATGAAGAAATAGTGATAAGTCCTGCTGATAAAGGAGTCCCCAAAGTTATTATGGATAAAACCAGCTATGATCTAGTTATATCAAATATTTTGAATGATGAAGAGTTTTATAGAAATTGCCCTACAATAAGGTTAAATGGTTTATAAAAAAAGTACAAGGATTTCTTAAGGAGATGTCCCTCAGTGGTTGGATAGACAACAATCAGCTGAACTATTTTACAGTCATCTCTCCGACTATACCCATCATTCAAGGATTGCTCAAGTTACATAAAAGCATCACTGATCCACCTATGAGGCCGATAGTGTCCAGCAGGCACTGGTGCACTGAGCCAGTGTCTATTTATGTAGAAAAGTGTTTAAGGCCCTTATTAAGCACTAGGGAACATGTATTAAGGTACACAGAACATTTTCTGAGGAACCTTTATGCTTTCAGTTCCGGTGCAAGCAATACCCGTTATTTAATGGTTACACTTGTTGTCTCTCTATTTACTGTTATTCCTAACACCGTGGGAGTGGAAAGCATTACTAAGGTTATGGAAATTATTCAGATTTCTCTGTAGACAAGATCACACTGATCAGGAAATTATTAACTATGATTTTGGAAAATAACATGTTTCTGTTTGGAGACAATTTATATTGGCAGTGTAATGGTGTAGCTATGGGCACATCTTGTGCCAATAGCTATACCAACACTGTCATGGTAGTATGGGGACAGGAATATTTATTAAATGGCCCATACCAAAAGCACATACTTTTTTTCCCATAGATTTGTGGATACCCTCTTTATTTTATGGGAAGGTTCAGAAGAGGAATTTATGGAATTTCAGAGTTATATTGATAAGACCACTACATTTATAAGGTTTACTTTCACTGTTTCCTATATGAGCAGATTAACTTTCTGGATGTTCAAGTGAATGTTGATGAAAGAACTTATATTGACATTGTTTACACAGGAAAGGTCATGTTAACCATCTTTTAAGTACAGACAGCATGCATCCAACATAAGTATTTGATAATGTCATCAGGAATCAAGTGTTAAGAGCCTCAAGGCTGAGCGTGAGAGACACCGACTTTTACCAACAGCTAGAAACTACTAGGAATGAGCTGTTGGAAAGAGGCCTTGATGAAACTGATATACAAAAACAGATCCAAGAGGTTGTTGTCCTGAGACATACTTCTGCATGCCCACATATGGGGGCTCACACCCTGAACTCCTCAAGCGGTGGCAAGATTTGAACATAGAGTTGGGGTTCAACTATGCTAAATTAACGCTCGATTATTTTCTGCCACTTGAAACTGAATTGAGGAACAGGACTGATCATTTATATAAACAGTTGTTAGAACGGTTTACCTCAGAGTATTGCATTGACAAAATTAATCACATTTTTTTCACAAATAAACCTCTTCAGTGACAGACTGAGAATTACCAAACAAAAAAAGCTGTTACGTGACTATCATGATTTCCAAAAAGGCCAAGTGTTTGTTTGGCCGAGGCATCAGTCTTCTCAAAATTTAAATTCAATGTCACAGCCAGAAATGGCTTCCACTTCTCAGCCTAAGAGGCCTGCTGCAACTAATATCGTCATACCATCGTTACCGCAGATACCCATATCTATGGTGAATAGAGAGATGGGTGTAACCACCCAGTCTGAGATTAGCCGCATTGAAACCAATTTTGTTGATACGCCTCCTCCCAACCAGGAAGCTTTTTTTTCACCAGGCACCTCCTGCAGCTACTGGAGTTATTTCTAAGAACATATCGAATGCCTTACCTTCCTCGGCTACTTTTTTACCCTATCAGAAACGACCTCTCTTACATCCGACCAGGGGGCGATCTCACAGCAGGGACTCCCGCAAGAGGAAGTACTCAGCGGAACAACCCGGCTACAACAGAAGGAAAAAGAACTGACTCTTGATTTATTATTTAATCTTTCCAGCTTTGCTTTGGATGATACTAGCATCCATGTTTTAAATAGAGGTCTCAGCTTTATTCCGGCTACTCCGGCTACATTAACTGACACGCTACTTGATCTCAGGTTGTTCTGTAGAAAGTTGTGCTTAAAATTGTTGTTTAACGACAACACTGTCTATGATCAGGGGCAAACATCTTATAGAACAAGAAGCACATTTATTCCTGCCATGCCTCCTCATATTGAGTGTTTTCTCAAGGCTTGTGAAAGTCAATATTATTTGATGTTTAGTAAAGTAAATAAGAAAGGTAGATTTTATAACCTAACACCAGCAGAAAATCGTGCCCTTAGTGCACTTAAACAGAACACTCGTATTGTCATAAAACCAGCTGACAAGGGAGGGGGAGTGGTTCTCCTAAATAGGCAGGAATACATCACTAGCATGTCGAATATGTTATCGGTGGCCGATACATATACCCCCATTACACCTAAGGAAGTAGCACAAATTGTAAAAACTGTCAAAGATGTTCTTTATGACCTTCTCATGTGTCGCCAGATCAGCCAGGAAACTTTTGAATTCCTACATATAGAATACCCCACCACCCCGATTATCAAAGGGATACCCAAAGTGCACAAGGGCATACATCCTGTCCCCCTCAGACCTATTGTTTCAGGGGATAACTGGATCACAGTACATGTCTCTCAGTTAATAGAAGACATCCTGAGACCTGTAGTGAACCAGTTTTCCACCATACTTAAAGACACCTATGACCTACTTAATGATATTAAAAAGCTAACACTAGATAATCATCAATCATATTTATTTATAACTTTGGATGTTAAGGATTTATTCACTTCAATACCAAATGACATTGGTATGGAATACATCAATGAATTGTTATCCAAAGAGACTAGTTTTTCTAATGATAGAATCATATTAATAGGTCAGCTCTTGGAGATAGTATTATTTAATAATGCATTCATGTTTGGTGGTTCCTGTTTTTTGCAAAAGTGGGGGGTAGCCATGGGCACCCGGTGCGCAAACACCTATGCAAATTTGGTAGTTCTATGGTGGGAGAAATTACATCTTTTCACACATGAGAACTTCAAATACGTTAAATTCTATAGGCGTTTTGTGGACGACATTATAATCATTTGGGAAGGTTCCTTGGAACTATTCGATACATTTTTGCAACACTTAAACACCACCACTACGTTTCAACGTTTCACCCAAGAAACCTCCAACCACGAAATGAACTTTCTAGATGTTACCCTTAGATTTACCAATGGTGGCACAATAGACTCAACCCTATATAGAAAGCCTACATGGAAAAATTCAATACTATGCTTTGATAGTATGCATCCCCGACATACTTTTCAAGGCATAGTTAAGAGTCAGTTCATAAGGATTCAGAGATTATGCAGCAGAATTGAAGACTTAACAAAAGAAGCGGATTGCCTTGAGGAGTTATTTATCAACAGAGGTTACAATCCTTCTATGGTTAGTGACATCAAAGTAGAGGTCTTGGGTGATACTATACATATAGAACAGGAGAATAGAGATTTGAAACACCTGAAACATCACTATAACACCCACCAGAGAGAAAATGCTACAGTTAACTACATTAATTACATCATTACCTACACTAGTGACATAAAAAAGATACAGCAAATCATTTATAATAACTGGCACATTTTAACCATTGACTCTCATACTAGAGATATTATAAGTAAACAACCTAGGTTCACCTACAAGAACAGCAGGAACCTTAAAAGAATTTTATGTGGAGACTCACACATCAAGATAGATGAGGAAAGTACTCTAACTAACAGCACTCAAATCAAGGATTTTGGTACATATCCCTGTTATAACTGCAATAGATGCAAATATATAACTAAAATACAGCACTTCAAACATCCTAATACTGATTATGTTTTCAGGCCACATTTTCGAGCTACATGCAATACTCGCAATTTGATATACCTTGCCACGTGCACCAAATGCGAAGCTTTCTATGTAGGATTAACAAAAAGAAAGCTACAGGAACGCATTTACAATCATTTGTATGACATACGTAAAGCTGTAGAGACCAACGCTTTGGCCAGGCATATTATCGAGTTTCCCACTCACTCATTTAATTTTAGAGTTTTACAAGCAGTAAAACAGGATCAGAGAGGAGGAGACCAAGAGAATTATTTGGCACTTATGGAGCTTAATTGGATATTGAAATTGGGTGCACACATAGAACCAGGGATTAACATCCATGTTTCTGTCAAACCGGTATTAATATCTAAGAAGTGAATACATGGTTTTCATACTCATTATTCAACTTCATCTAGTTGTGTCACATTTTATGATGGTTATATAATGAATTTTCTAGCATACTTTATATACATTTTTATATGTTTATACATAAATTATGCATTTAGCGGTTTGAACATATTTTTTCATTTTGGACACACCATTGATTTTAAATTCAGTTTATTTGTATTTACATATATATATATTTTTTGATCTATACCTTATTTATTATGTTGTACTATAGTTGCATCTTAGGTGCTATGCAGACATTCACAGTCTGTCATCAACTTTATTACACATTTACCAACTTGCATTTCATCACAGTGTATTTATGAAATATACAACATTCCTTCAGCTATTTCTCAGACATATTATGTTTTAATGTCTTACATACACTTCAGTAACATTTAGTGATATATGTCATGATTTATTTAATGAAGTTATTAGCTGTATAGATGAATTAGTTGTACATTGTATAATTTTAATGTCTATAATACACTTCTAATATCAAGTATGTTTTATTAACAATAGGATTTTTACTTGGTATTAGTTTCGTTTTTTATCTACTCGTATTCTATTCATTGTTAGATAAGAAATATAGCAATACCGTGTGTTTTAAAAATATACGCTTGTATTATGCCTTTTTAAATACAGATTATTGATTTTATGTTAATTGAATAATGAGAAGGTCTTCCTGCGCTTTAGCGGATGTATATAAATTCTAAGTTTACACTTGATAAATTATCTGATGAAGCGTGGATGGACCACGCGAAAGCGCTCATCTTTTATTTCCATTAAAAGTTTTTGCACATTTCAGAGTTGCCATTGTGCTTTGTTTCGTTCTCAGCACTTTTTTGGATCATCGTTTGCTCCTCCGTGTCTTGGTACTACACTACGTTGTTTCATTACCTTGTGTTCCTTTTGGTGCAGTATCATTCAGCAGGGACGCTGACTTTTTCATACGCTTATGTTTGTAGAAAGCATATACCGGCTATCAGTCCCTTTGTAAGTGCATTTGAAAAAATGTGTATAGAAGATGTTTATAGATTAATTGAAAATGATAGGAAAAAACTGTATAAGGGTCAGAATCATTGTAATCTTACTGTACAAGAACATGAAGCTTTACTTAAGTTACAAAGAAATGAAGAAATAGTGATAAGGCCTGCTGATAAAGGAGTCCCCAAAGTTATTATGGATAAAACCAGCTATGATCTAGTTATATCAAATATTTTGAATGATGAAGAGTTTTATAGAAATTGCCCTACAATAAGGTTAAATGGTTTATAAAAAAAGTACAAGGATTTCTTAAGGAGATGTCCCTCAGTGGTTGGATAGACAACAATCAGCTGAACTATTTTACAGTCATCTCTCCGACTATACCCATCATTCAAGGATTGCTCAAGTTACATAAAAGCATCACTGATCCACCTATGAGGCCGATAGTGTCCAGCAGGAACTGGTGCACTGAGCCAGTGTCTATTTATGTAGAAAAGTGTTTAAGGCCCTTATTAAGCACTAGGGAACATGTATTAAGGTACACAGAACATTTTCTGAGGAACCTTTATGCTTTCAGTTCCGGTGCAAGCAATACCCGTTATTTAATGGTTACACTTGTCTCTCTATTTGCTGTTATCCCTAACACCGTGGGAGTGGAAAGCATTACTAAGGTTATGGAAATTATTCAGATTTCTCTGTAGACAAGATCACACTGATCAGGAAATTATTAACTATGATTTTGGAAAATAACATGTTTCTGTTTGGAGACAATTTATATTGGCAGTGTAATGGTGTAGCTATGGGCACATCTTGTGCCAATAGCTATACCAACACTGTCATGGTAGTATGGGGACAGGAATATTTATTAAATGGCCCATACCAAAAGCACATACTTTTTTTCCCATAGATTTGTGGATACCCTTTTTATTTTATGGGAAGGTTCAGAAGAGGAATTTATGGAATTTCAGAGTTATATTGATAAGACCACTACATTTATAAGGTTTACTTTCACTGTTTCCTGTATGAGCAGATTAACTTTCTGGATGTTCAAGTGAATGTTGATGAAGGAACTTATATTGACATTGTTTACACAGGAAAGGTCATGTTAACCATCTTTTAAGTACAGACAGCATGCATCCAGCATATGTATTTGATAATGTCATCAGGAATCAAGTGTTTAGAGCCTCAAGGCTGATCGTGAGAGATACCGACTTTTACCAACAGCTAGAAACTACCAGGAATGAGCTGTTGGAAAGAGGCCTTGATGAAACTGATATACAAAAACAGATCCAAGAGGTTGTTGTCCTGAGACATACTAAGGCCAAACCTTATTATTCAGAAAAGTGGCAAGACAAAAATAATGAGGTAAAGGGGCATCAAGTCTAGGTTAAAGGTACCCCTATGTTACTCCAGTAATGTTCAATTGTGTATGAATATCATATGTAAACACTGAGGGATACTTACCACTGATAAGGAAATTTCGAGGTGGATAGAAAGTGAACCCAAGATTCTATTTAGAAACAAGAAATCATTAAAAAGGTGCTTAAAGGGCTCATCTCAATACCAAAAGATTGCCAAATTCCGATAATCACAGCCACACAGGTAGAAACAGCACTCTCCAAAACTAAGAATACAGCATCCATGGGACCAGATGACATCCCAGGCTGTGTACTACATGAACTACAAAATGAACTGGCACCCCACCTAAGTGTCATGTTTAATCATAGCCTCACCTCAGGCTTCGTGCCCACTGAGTGGTGCACAGCTACAGTTCTCCTGCTCCACAAGGGAGGATCCACCTTGGATCCCGGGAACTACCGTCCCATCAGTCTGACAAGCCTGATGTGCAAGGGCATGGAACGCATTATCATGGAACTTATAAACAAAGACATTGGCAACCTCCAGACACTGGACCCCACCCAGTTTGGGTTTGTGAAGGGCTGATCTTGTCTCCTGAATCTGATTGACTTCTTCAAATCGGTCTCCAGAGCGGTGATCGAGGGCAAGGAGGTCCACATAGCCTATCTGGACCTCGCCAAGGCCTTTGACACCATCCCCCACTCTGGAATCATAGATAAATTTACTAAGCTGGGCATAAATCCCTACGTCACTTGATGGGTTGCCAACTGGCTTACTGACGGAACCCAGACTATAAAAGTAGCCGACTCCAAATCCAGCTCCAGACAAGTGACAAGTGGAGTACCTCAGGGTTCAGTCCTGGGACCACTCTTGTTTGGCATCTACTTCTCTGAAGTACAGGCCAACAGTAAGGGACTCTAGCTAACAAAGTTTGCAGATGACTGCAAACTGGGAACCATTATTGAATCCCCAAATGATGTGGATATTCTACAAAAGGGCCTTACAGAAACAGATGCCTGGTGCCAGAGCCATGGGCTCAAGCTTAATGCCAAGAAATGTATAGTCATCCCCTTTGGAAAAATAACATGTACCCATGAACTACCACATAGGTGGCAGGACACTAAACATCGAAAATGTGATGAGAGACTTAGGGACACAAGTGGACAGTGGTCTCACTTTCGATAACCACATCGCCACAACAGTAAGGAAATCCTTCTACGTGGCACACCTCATCACTAAGGGCTTTTCATCCAGAAAAAAGGAGGTCATTGTCCCACTGTACTCATCCCTCATTAGGCCCATTATAGAGGATAATGCCCCATTTGGTATGTACCTCACAAGACATCTGCAACAGCTGGAAAGGCCACAGAAATACCTCACTAAAAGAATCACAGGCCTAAAGCAGATGCCACATGCTGACCGTCTAAAAAAACTCCAGCTATACTCTGTGGCATATCGTCTACTCAGAGGTGATCTCTGCTTAACATACAAGGCCATGTCAAACCCTAAGCTGTTGGACATGCTCCACTTAAAGAAATCCCAATCCCTCAGAGCCACATGCTCAAGGGATCTAAACCTTATCATCACAATGAACAAAACATGCTGGAGGGATAGGTTCCTGACCCAGAGACTCCCCATACTCTGGAATAGACTGCCCATACATATCAAGCAGAGCACCTCATTGGCCCTTTTGAAAAGGAACCTTGATGATTGGATGGGAGATAGGAAATTCACCCCGGGGATCATGTCAGTCGCCCTGCTAGACAGGGGCCCAGAGAAGTAAATATTGTGGGAAAAAATTTCCAGGGAATTGTTATGGCTAGGCTTGCATAGGCCTTAGGGCCGAAAGCCTAGTACCAACCTATGAACCTATGAACCTATGAACCTATGTGCACCGAAATAGATGGGTACATCTTTCAGTGAAATTGGCATGAAGCCCTGTGGCAAATGTTCCTACTGTAGCTATATAGATACCAGTAATCAGTTTTTTCACCCAGATCAAAACTGGCAATATAGTTTTAATGTACAGGCTACATGTGACACCCATCACATCATGTATTTGGCACATTGTTTAGAATGCAGGAAATTTTATATTGGAGAAACTGACCGAACCTTGAAAGAGAGGATTAGAGAACATGTTTACCATATCAGAAAACAAAGTAGGTTTAATGCCTTGGCTAAACATATTATGAATACTAACCCCAACATATGTTTAGATTATTGGTTATAGCCAGAAATTATGAAAGCCTGAGAGGAGGGGATGTACGTAATAAAACAGAAGAAGTGGAAGTCAAATGGATAGTGACTCTTAGAGCAGATACTGGGCATGGTCTCAATGAACAGATGCCATTAAGACCCAAGTTAATGTTTAGATGAATTTTATGCACAAGCCTAGCATATAGAGTTTTATAACTATCCTAAACAGAGTATTTATTGATGTTTTATCTTATTGTTGTTTTTATTTGATTTCCATTAAAGTTTTTACAACATATATAATGTGATATTTTACCCATTAAATCATGTAACTTTTCAGTGATCATATGATGGTATCAGTTGTATTTAAGGAGACACTTGCATTTTGTTGATTAATGCACCTGAAGAAGCAATTATGCTCCATTAAAGTGTTTTTAACCTGGAGCCTAGCCTGTGCCTACTTTTTATTTTTAGCTACTTTTTCATTGTTGTTTTGTGGACACAGGAACCTATGAGCGTGTGATTTACCTTTTTGATGAAAGAATATAAGCTGAAGGATCACATGAGAAGGCAAGAAATGTGGAAAAGGCGTAAATGTAGTTGCAAATAGAGAAAAATTCTGAAACAACTTCATGTTGATCAGGATATGATGCAGAAATGATTAGGGAGAGGGGAATTTAAACCAAAAGATGAACGGTTATTAGTGGCCCAGGATAGTGGACTATATAAAAGTTGGTTTACAAAAGTCCATTGAACACTGGAAAAATAGACAAATGCAGGTTTTGTTAAAAAGAGTTAGAAACAGTCACACATCTTGTTGCTGGGTGTGATACGCTCATGGCAGAGGGCCTGTATATCGAAAAGCATAATAATGTGGCAAGAATGTTGCATTGAGGATTATGCAAACATTACAATACAGAAGTAGTTGTGAAGCATTGGAAACATGAGCCAGAAAGCATTATAGAAAATTATGAAGTTTATATCACGTGGGATTACCCATTATCAACTGTTTAAAAAATAAATGCAAAAAAAAAAAAAAACAGATATTGTAGTCCATGAAAAGAAGACAAAAGTAGCTTTGATCATTAAAATTGCTACACCCAGCGATTATTGCATCTTACATACAGAAAGACAGGAAGTCAAAAAATACCAGGATTTGCAGGCAGAAATGAAGGCAATGTGGAAGAAGGATACCGAGACAGTTCTGATAGTAGTAGGAGCAATGGGTCTCATAACAAGAATTTACAGTCGTATTATATATGCTATCTATACAAGTCCATACGAATTGCAGAAGGAGTCATTACTGGGCACATTGTGGGTGCTGCGAAGAGCACTTCTGTCTGACATCAAAGATTGAAACAATACTAATTTCATGAACTTTAATTGTACTTTGACTTAGGAATGGGGTTCATTCCCGTCATGGTATTAGAAACCAAAAAGACTGAGAAATTAAACCACATGAAACTGCATGGTCCCATCCCAATTGAAAGAATCCTTGGTTTTGAACTTAATTGAAGGATTTGTGGCCCTAAACAACTGACAGGAAGAATGTAGGATCCCTATTACTGACACTCTAGTAAACAGTAAAATATTGAGGTGGAATATAGGAAAACATATCAGAAAAATATTAAATGAGAGCATAGTACAGTGTCACTGTACGCCAAAAGCTATTCAAAACTTTATTTACTGTTTTCAAGCTAACTGCTATACCAGTCACCTGAAATTCTGGGAATGGAGCCACTTTATGACAGTCAAAGGTATTAACACTTACATTAGATTATATAGAAGTACAAGCAGCATTTATTTCCTTTTGAAACTGTTTTTAGTAAAGACATCCTTATTTTCGAAGAATGTCATGACATCATTATGATTAATCACTTCTACCATGCTAGACATAGAAACAAAAATTTTGGAAACTTTTTTTTTCATTCTCAGATTATTTCTGCACCTAAGAGTCCAGGTTAAGTAAATTGTTACTTTGTTGAGGTAACAATTCTTCACTATTCTGTTCAAAGGCAATGGTAACCTAATTATTACAATCCAACAAACACTCCAAAGTCCAAAACTCAATAAATAAATCTTCTTTTTTATACTTTCATTGAGTTGGACTTTACATCCGTAGTGGAATTGAGTTTTGGACTTTGGAGTGTTTGTTGGTTTTGCACAGTGTTTTTCACTTTTCCCTGGTTTGTTTAATTATTACAATCCTTCACTTTACTACAGTTATTTATTTACTTCATTATTTTATTCATTTGTTGACCTTGTAAGATTAATATACACAAGTGTCCTTTTTCAAGGATGGACTGGGAACACAATCTGGTTGAGAAACTTAATCATTTTGCTTTTGTTGTTTTCTGAGCTATATCATTTTGTATTTCTGTTCAGCTTTCATCATTTAACATTGGAAATCCACAGCAGAAACAGTTTTTGTTCTCTGAAGCTAGCTGATAACATGATTTTTCAAGATTTGTGATAGAAACGGTATATTCCTATTAGGTACTTACGTATTATCGCAACCAGATTTACGAAGTGTCCGAAGTGTCATAATTTGTTACGTTTCTGCATTAACAGGTATCGTAAACTGAAAAGGGGTATGTAAAGAAGTACATAGTAGTTTGTCACAATTGGAAGGAGCAAGGAAGAGAAGTAATGTTGATATTTTGTACTTCTGGGTGTCACACTTCATTTCTTGTATGAACTGCATGGTGGCACTCCGCTGTACACATCCTGCTTTCCTGATTACACTATTAGCAAAGGTAGACTTACTCAGGAATATACACTCTGACTTTTCATGGACAGTAAGCATCCAAAGCAAATTTGGCTATAAGGAATAGTAAGGGATGGGGCACTCATTCCTCAGTGAGTGGTATCTTTGTCAACAGCAGGAGTCATGTACGAGGGGTGTTACACCTTATCCCACTTCAGACACAGATAGTTTGTACATCTCACCTTGCTGACTACCAACAGTACTAAGAAGATGTCCTGTACAAACTGATTGACTTACTCAAATATGTATGAAATTTAACAATCGCAGATCACGGCGTGGTCATGGAAAGGGCTTAGAAATGGGACACTTGTCTTGTTGGGAACATGCATGTAACATTAAGGATGACAGAGAAGCATCAAGTCATCCGTATAGGTCGGGAAAGGATGTTTCCATGGAAGATGAATGTTACCATTATTCCTCTTCCTATGTGGGAAACAATCTGACACAGTAGTACTTAACAGTCGACACACCCCTTCTTAGGTAAAGAGAGATCATTTTGTGAAAAGTTGGCAAAGTATGGCACTTCGGAAATCTGGTTGCGATAATACGTAAGTACCCCCTATTATTTATATACCATCTTTTTTAAAGCTCCAGGACACCCGGACTATATAACCCAAAGATACTCAAAATATTGAAGTGCTTAAAATATATGTAGTATATGGAGTGCTGTGATTATGCTCCAGTAACAGTTAAATGACATCATTATTCTGTGCTACTCTAGAGCGAGATCCAAACTTAATAACGCTTAGAGGGGTGTTTAACAAAATGCTATAAAGATCATGCCTGGGACTAAAAGCTAATGGTGCTGGCTGGTAAAAATAGCAATAAAACATGAAATTGGTTTGTTTTAACTCTGTTCCTGTCTGCTGTCTACTACATTGCATCCACTAGTTTGAAACAACCTGCTTCCCTTTAATGGGAAATACGTGAGGACATAAACCACTTCCCCTCTGCTTTACTGGCATTCAAGTCCAGCACAGCATATTGCATTTTCTTTTTTTTTATTATATTTTACATTTCTGTAGCTAGTAGTACATGGAGCAGATAAATCTCCGTGCACTACAAAGATTTATGATAAGAGACTGGCTCATAATCCTCTATATTAAACCTATTTTTTTTTAATATTCTTTTACTGTTAAGAATACATGCATGTTAGCAAAAGTAATAGTGCGGGCTTGCATTAGCCAAGCAATACATTTTCATGCCTCTCAGTACAGAAATTTGAATGTGCCAATATCTAAAATACATTTTTGATGTATTTACAGCTACAGCAGGAATAATGCTGCAAGTTAAATTTAAATATTTACAAACTATCTTAGCCGGATAAGATGCTTTAAAGGACAACAACAGACAGAGATAAACATTCCAAACTAGCTAGCATCGCATTAGTTACTTACTGCTAATTTTGTTTATTTCTAAACCTATATGCCCTCATAGGGACAGGACTCTTGACATGATCTTGTCTTCTTGGAAAGCTAGTTTTCGCCCATAATGCTTTGTCAGGGCACAGCTTAAGAAATTAATTTCCCCTAGTTTCTCCTGCCTGATTGCACTTCTATTCACTTAGAATGGAAGTAGGGAGAAATACTGTTAAGGCTGAAAATCCTCAATAAACTTGTTAGTGACTAGTTTGCAATAACTCTTACACATTTATTTCTACATATGTATATACGATCTTTAAAGAGTGCTTACAAAAATGGGAATAAATAATAGCTGAAATAACATAGGTTCATAGGTATATACTAGGGTAATGATCACCAGGGCCTTTCTAAGCCTATAAGCCTAGCCACACAACCCAACCCAACTGCATCCCCTTATAACATATGCATCTTAATGGGGGCTGTTAGTTAGAAGGGGTATGTTAGTTGTGAGGTTGCTAAAATGTTATGTGGCAGGAGGTATGTTAGTTAGGGAATGTTTACTATTGGCCTCTGTCTACAAGAGACATAGGGGCCAGCCCAGGGGTGAATTTGTGATTTCCCATTCAATGGTAAAAGTTACTTTTGAATAGGCTTAGGGATGGACTCTGATTCACATTGATGGGGAGCCTATTCCAGAGCATGGGGATCCCTTGAGTCACATATCTGTCTCACAAGCATGCTCTTTTTATGTTGCAAGAAAAGTTCAAATCCCTAGATCTAGTGTTTCTCATGCCACACGATCAGGGCTGGATCTAAGGATGCCTTATATGTTAAGTACAGATCGCCTCTGAACAAACCTGTAGGAGACCAAGTATAGAGACAGGGTTCTAAGGCAATCTGTATAACACAGTGTGTCGATACCCTGGATTCTCTTGGTGAGGAACCTCTGTGGGCATTCCAAATATTGCATATGCCTAGTCAGGTACATGTAATTAGCAGCATTGTACTCAATGATGGGTCTGATAAGGGACAAATAGAGTGGCACTGTAACTTCATTGGATGTGGATGCCATATCTTTACTTATAAGTTGGGCGACTTAGAATGATTTTCTTCCTACATTGGCTATGCATTAGTCATAGGTCAGATTACTGTTTGCTTATGTTCCCAGATCTCTAACTACTGGGTCAGGTGTTAGAAATGTCTTATCAATGGAATAATTTGACTGGGTGGAAGTTTTCCCAAAAGGCACTATAATACACTTATTTGCTTTAAGTTTTAATTTGTGGCTTTGGTCTGTCTTAGTCCCTCTTGCAGGATTTTAGTGTCATGGGGGGAGTTTATGATATTTTTCAATTTACAGTCATCTGAGAACTTGGTGAGTCAGAGGCCTTTGACACTAGCCTTGACCTTCAAGATGTAGATGCCAAAGATGAGTGGGCCCAGCAGGAATTCCTGTGATATTCCACTGGTGTCCTGTCTTTTGGAGGTGGACTCACCAAGCCTGAATTCTTAGGTCCTATCTGTGAGCCAGCTGGCAATCCAGTGAGTTTGTGAGGATTTATGCTGAGTTTGGTAAGTTTATCCACAATACCTGAGTTGGATGCTGTGTTGTTTGCCTTAGCCAGGTCTAGGTAGACAGTATGCACTGTTTTCCCTTCATCCATTGCCTTGGTTACCTTCTCAAAGAAGTCTACCAGGTTAAGTATGCATGACCTTCCTTTGAAAAAAAACAAGCTGGGTTGAATTTTTTAATTTTCAGTTTCTATCTTTCTCTTACCTTCCATCCCAGAGTCAGCCAGGATTTCATATTTCATGGGTTGCAGTGCTCAGCTGATTAGTGAGGCTTCTCTTATTGGTTGTTCAGTTTCTTCTTATGGCCCAATGAAAGAATGCAGTTGTAAGTGACATTCTCTCTTTCTCTTACAAGTTGCAGCCAACTCCTAGAGTGACTCCTTAGACAGCCAGCACTATCAATACAGTTTACAAGGCAAAGAGGGAAATGGTAGTACATTGCCAGATCTTGTTCCTATATCACACATGCAGAACGCAGTAAAATAGATTTGCATTTTGAGACTTAACATCTTTATTACCCAGTGGGTGTGAAATAAACAAATAGCTACAGGTATCTTTGTAAGTGTGTTTTCTTTGACAAGCAACTTTCAAATGTGATAGGAAAAATGATGTGAGAGCAAAGGAGAGAAATTCCTAAAAAAAGTATCATGAAATTTCATTAAGCAGCAGGGTGCACACTGATGTAGCTGGCTAAATTAGAAATCCACACATGGGGACAAAACTGTTAAACCATGCTTTTTTAATATGGGAAAAAAGCTGGCTCGTTCTTTTTTAAGGGGAAATACATTCTGTGCAAAGGAAATGCATTTATTACAGCATAGTATGCAAGTGGATTTCTTGCCAGAAAATAAGTGCATTATTTTCCAAACTGATTTGTAGCAGGCATTACCACTATGTTCACCATACATTATCATGCCTCACAGTCACTGCAATATATAATTTAATGTACATTTTTATGTTTACAGTCTGATTAAAACACTGACTCTTATAATAAGATAATTTTACTTTTCAGATCAGCTATGGTTCATTACACCCTTCTCTTAGTGATAAACAGCAATTTCCATCCTTCTTAAGGACTGTTCCCAGTGGCTTGTTCGAGTCAGTTTCTCTTTTTAACCTGATTGCCCATTTTGGCTGGACTTGGGTTGGAATCTTGGCTTCAGATGATGACTATGGTAAAGATGGAAGTCAGGTGTTAAAAAATGAGATCATACGAGCTGGTGGTTGTGTTGCCTTCCTCGAGCTAGTCTCTGCCCAGAGTGACAGAAACAACATTCAGAGAACTGTGGATGTAATCAAGGCTTCCTCTGCTAATGTTGTTGTTCTGTATGTCACATTTCGAATCTCAATGCCAGTGATGGATGAACTTGCTATACAAGCAGTAACTGGAAAGGTATGGATTGGGACCTTAGCGCCGTTAGTGTCACCTGATTTTATTAAAAAGTCAACAGGAAAGTTGCTTAATGGAACATTTGTTTTAGAAGGTTACTACAGAGATCACATACCCAGACTCCAACAATTTGTTTTCACCATTTCTCCTTCATCAATGGCTGAAGACATTTTTATTAAAGATTTCTGGGAACAAGTTTTTCATTGCAAATGGATAAGTACTAATAACGGCACAAGCACGTTTGATGACTCTCAGGGTTGGACTTCAGTTTGTACCGGTAATGAGAACTTAAGCATTCTGTCAAGTGTTATGTACAATGGAGTAAACTTTGCATTAGTCTATGGTGTCTACAAAGCAGTCTATGCAATCACTCATGGCCTGAGTGAATTACTATCCTGCATGGTCAACCATGGACCGTTTTATAACAGAACATGTGCCAGGATCAATGCTTTCGAGCCATGGCAGGTAAAGTCATCAGCCATGTTTTCTTGTTAATAAACATTTTTAGGAAACATAACCTTATCTCATTCAAATGCATGTATGCCACTAAATTATTTGAAGGGGATGCCTCCTACAGTAACAACGTATTCTAAAGGTATCTGTAAATAATGATAAAGATGATGGGGCATACGTCTAGGAAAATCTGTTTTGTAATGATCACGGGCAATTCTGTGCAGCTGTAACATTTCATAAAAAGATTGATTGCAAAAGTAAATACACAAAATCATACTTGGAGGCTCTAAATAAAAGCCTGCAAAAGCATGAGAGCTCCAAAGATGACACCCACTAAACCTGCACCTCCCGTCACAAACCAGACAACAAATAAAACACAAAATCAATGTGCCGCACAATCACAGCCCTTAACATGAAATAACATACCTAACACACTAGTAACAGGTGACTCAATAGTCAGGCACACTGATGCCCCACTCACTAGGCTGGACAAGGAGAAGGTTACTGTTAGCTGCCTGTTGGGAGCCAGAATCCGCCACATAACACAAGCATCCAGGTCACTCCAGAACAAGTACAAATATGACTCTGCCATTGTTCATGTTGGTGTGGATGACCTGAGACATACCTCCCTGGACTACATGAAAAGACATATAGAAGAGCTCTCTGACCATGTAGCCCAGGCAGGTATGACCCTGACCCTGAGTAGCATTCTGCCCTCACCAAGACTGATACTCAGTATAAAGAAAAAATGATCAATTTCAACAATTGGCTAAGCTTCTGGTGTCATTCAAAGGGGATCCAGTGTCTGTCAGCCTGGGATGACATGCTCGACAAGCAGCTTCACAAGAGACGGCTTGCACCTGTCACCCCTTGGCTTTCGAATACTGGCCAAGGCTCTTGCTGCCCCCATAGTGCCTTTTTTAGGCAAGGCTCAAAATTCAAACCCACCTCCATAAACAGCACAAGTAAAAAAATGAGGGTTAAGCTACTCAACACCAGGAGTTTAAATCTCAAAATGCATGCACTCAAAGCACTCCTAAGTATGGAAAATGTCGACATCTGTGCAGTAACTGAAACCTGGTTCAAGACTCCAGAGAGCACTCCAGCACTACTGGGCTACAACTCATACCACACATTTTGGCCACAGAACACGGACCGAAACACAAAAGGAGGGGGTGTATCCATAGTCATCAAGGATACCCACACCTCCAGGTTAGTGGCGCAGCATGATACTTCTGAGATCATTCATGAGCAACTAACATCGAGCAAATCTGCAATGCAAATTGTGGCCTGCTACAGATCACCCTCCATGACCCAGGACCACCAGTCCGCCTTTCTGGAGACACTGGAAAACATGAAAGTCCTACCAAACACTATGATATTGGGCAATTTCAATTTCCCTACCATTAACTGGGAAAACTATTTAAGTACAAACTCCCAGGCTCAGCACTTCCTGGAATTTATCAACTCAAATGCCCTGGATCAACTGGTAAACTCCCCTACCAGAGGCCGCAACATATTGGACCTGGTCATCACCAACATGGACGACAGGTGTTCTGTACTGGATGTTAACCCATCACTAGTTAGATCAGACCATAAACTAATCACCCTGGATGTCCACACCCCACCACCACCCCCAACCAAGGAAACCACAGTAAAAAACTTTTCTAAAGCAAACTTCACCTTACTTAAGGCAGAGGTGGTAAGTTTCACAGCCCCCACACTAAAGGATAACACTGCCCAAGATGCAGAATCATTTACAATTGCACTCTATGAGCACCTACAAGGATGCATGGATTGTGCCATCCCTAGCAAAACCAAGACTCACTCCCCTAAGAGAAGGAAACCAGTCTGGTGAACCCCTGCCATAAACAGGATATACAACAAAAGGAGGAAACTAGTTCAGAAAAAAAGAAAATCCCAAGAAGGAAAGACATCCCTGATCAGTATCAGTAAGAAACTAAGGTCCCTCATAAAATCATCCAAGGCTAACTTCGAAAGAAAAATAGCAAAGGATTCGAAAGATAACCACAATGCCTTCTTTAGCTATGTCAAGAATCTAAGTGGCAACTCACAGATATGCTTTGAGCTAGTGCAAAATAGCACAAAATATACTGAACCTACTGATATTGCCAACATCCCGGCAGATAGAGTCAGTGCAAACTTCACCTTCCTCTCACCTTCAAAAGGGCCCACAACAATACCGGAAAAGTGTAGTGTCCCGGAAATCACAGAAGCACAGGTGAAAACAGCCCTTTCAAAAGCCAAAAACACAGCATCAAGGGGGACAGATGGTGTTCCAGGCTGCGTCTTGAACGAACTACAGAAAGAACTAACCTCCCACCTAAACATGCTGTTCAACCTCAGCCTCCCTACAGGCTATGTGCCCATAGAATGGCAAACAGCAGTGGTTATTCCGCTCCACAAAGGAGGGGCCACAAATGACCCTGGTAACTATCGCTCCGTAAGCCTAACTAGCCTGGCCTGCAAGGCTATGGAGCACATCATCATGGAACTCATTAACAAAGACATCTGGAACCTCCAAACACTTGACCCGACCCAGTTCAGCTTTGTTAAGGGCAAATCTTGCCTACTAAACCTGATTGACTTCTTTGAGACAGTCACCAAGGCCATAGACAAGGGAAAGGTGGTTCGCACAGCCTACCTTTATCTCGCCAAGGCATTCAACACCATTCCTCACCCAGGTATTATAGAAAAACTCACCAGCCTGAACATAAACCCCTACATCACAAGATGGGTTGCCAACTGGCTTACAGACAGAGCTCACACGGTAACAATAGTGGGCTCCAGGTCTGACTCTAAACCAGTCACAAGTGGTATCCTGCAAAGCTTGGTCCTGGGACCCCTACTGTTCGGCATATATTTCTCAGAAGTACAGGCAAACACAGGAGGAGTATGACTAACCAATTTTACTGATGACTGCAAACTGGGAGCCATAATTGACTCTCTGGCTGACACGGACAGCCTTCAAAAAGGCCTTACTGAGACAGACACCTGGTGTCAAAGTCATGGCCTCAAGCTAAATGCCAAAAAATGCATAGTCACCTCATTTGGGAAAAACAAAACACCCATGAATTACCACATAGGCGGCAGCCCCCTTAATACAGAAGAGGTAATAAGAGATCTGGGGACCCAGGTATATAGTAATCTCTCCTTTGACAATCATATTGCCAAAGTAGTTAGGAAATCCTTCTATGTGGCCCATCTAATTACTAAGGGGTTCACATCTAGAAATAAAGAGGTTATAGTGTCCCTCTACTCGTCACTCATCAGACCCATCATAGAGTACAATGCCCCATTTGGGATGTACCTCACAAGACACTTCCAACAGCTGGAAATACCACAAAAGCACCTCACCAAGAGGATTACTGGCCTCAAACATATGTCCTATGCAACCTGACTTAAAAAAATCTCCGGCTGTACTCAGTGGCATATTGCTTCCTCAGAGGTGCTCTCTGCCTGACTTACAAAGCCATGTCTAACTCAGAATTGATGGACATGCTCCACCTAAAGAAATCCAAGTCACTGCGAGCCACGCGCTCTAGTGAGCTAAACCTCACCACAACAATAAATAGAACATGCTGGAGGGATAGATTCCTGTCACAGAGACTCCCCATGCTTTGGAACAAAATTCCTAACTACATTAAGCAGAGCACCTCACTAACACTCTTCAAGAGAAACCTTGAAGAGTGGATGGGTAACAGAAAATACACCCCTGGGATCACATCATTGGCTCTGCTTGACAGAGGCTCAGTTAATTAATCAATGGGGTGGCGAAAGCCGACACACGCTGGCTAGGCTTATAAATGCCCTCGGGCAGATAGCCTAGCACCTACCTATGAACCTATGAATTTAAGTTCTAGAAGACCCCTACATCATTTCATATTTGATACTGCCTTGCAAATGCTCTCTCCTCAGAATGCAGGTATGAGTGCTCAATTAATTTGTAATTCTGTGAAGTCAAAACTCTGCAGAACTTTATTTCACAATTTAACAAATTAACCTGCAGAACTTCCATACATTTTATAGCCAATCAAATAGCAGAACTATATGAAAAAGTTATATTTAAATAGTAATTTATACTAGCAGCTTGCAGGTTCTGACACAAAAAAAACTTGAGATATAGTGCCATATGTGTATACTATATAGTGTACTAATTTTATGCTGCTGTACTACAATATGACTTTTTTTGTTTGTTTCAGATGGGGCTATGTCTCCAAATGTTACTCTATGAACTTAAAATAAAAAAGGAGCATCTTAAATGAATAACAACTGTTTGTATAATCCACAGCTTCTGCATTATGTGAAAAGCAGCCATTTTAGGACCTCAAATGGTGAGGACGTTTACTTTAATGCCAATGGAGACCCTCCAGCCTTGTATAATATTTTAAACCTGCATGTCTCACCAGAAGGGAAGAGGGAATATATTAAAATTGGTATGATTGACACACAAGCACCTGTAGGCCAACGAATAAGAATAAATCTGCATTCAGTCATCTGGAGTGGGGGGCATAAACAGGTATGAAATATAGAATATGGTGCTTAACACTTATTTTATTACGCACTTTATCACATTTGTAAGTAACTGAAAAAGGGTGACTAAAAACTAGCTGGTTTTATCAAAAATCTCACATTTCTGTAAAAGGGTATTCTTGTAATATGAACATCTTTATACCAAACTTAAAGGTACCTTTTTATGTTATTATCTTTATAAATATGAATGAGAATTGAGTCTGCTTGACTGATCGGTCCCTTCACAGTATTTGTTCCTGCATTAAGAAAGCATTTAGCTTATTTATGGACTGAAATCTTTCTGAGCACTAAGTTTGTAGCTATAAACTAATAATATAGTAGCAGAAAAACTCTGACTCTATCCTACAGTTTAATTTTTTTCATTTCAAAGATGTTAGCTTTTATCACAACCATTCAGTTGTGACATACCCTCTGAAGTATGGGCAGTTACACTAGTGTCAAGACTTAAGAGCATGTATAAGGATACTATGGCCCTTCTTTAACAAATAATGACTTTATAAAAACACTTATTTTAACATGAGCATGGTAACCTCAATAGCAGACTTCATCAGTACAGGGAATCAGATGGCACTAGCTTTGTGGCAGGAAAAGTTTTTCTTCTGATGGTTTCTGAGTTCATTTTGCACCATCATGTTTTGAAAACCTGTCCAATCTGGTCCTTTTTTGTCACCATAGATATTAATATTAACCCGGACGGCTAAGAAACACAGAAGCTTGCCTTTGTAGACCCTGCAGTTATAGGCAATAGCCTTTTTTGAGCTGTACTGTCATATAGTATATGCACATGCACACAAATTATTGGAGAATTAGATAATGGGGAAATGTATGGGATGTTCTCCAAAATGTATTAATGTACAGATATCACCAAATAGAAAAAAACAAGTCTACCCCTTAACGGTAGGATATGATGTCACCATGGAGCACAGACTGAAAAAAGAAAGCAATCAGCAGCCATGTTTTTACTTTTGCAAAACTCAAGTTAGGAAAAGTAACCACAGCAGCAGTTACAAGGACTGGCAAACCTTAAGAGTACAGCTACCTGACCAAAGCATGGATGCAAAGTAGCAAGTAGTTCTTTTTCACTGCCCACACTTGAGATATGGTTGAACATTACTAACTCACACTTAAATCAACCTGCAACTAATATTAATAGCAACTTGCTACTAATAAAAAGATGCTGCATACTTGTTTAATCTTTAGAAGCATTATGACCACCATCAACCAGTAAAACTTTAAAAAATGGTATTGGTACATTATGAATAAAGTCATGTTAGCATTACTGCTGCCTTTATAGGTTCATAGGTCATGGGTTGATTGGAAGATACTAGGCTATTGGCCCAGAGGCCCTTATAAGCCTAGCCAAGAATTTTACCCATGATCCCACAAAGTCAGCACCTGTTTCCCCTGTCAAGCAGGGACACAGGTGGGATTCCAGGGGTGTATGTTCTGTTTCCAATCCAGTCCTCCAGGTTCCTCTTAAAGAGGGCTAGAGAGGTACTCTGCTTGACATAGAGAGGGAGTCTATTCTACTGATGGGGAAGTCCTTGGGACACAAATCTATCCCTCCAGCAAGTTCTATTAATGTCACAGACTAAGTTGAGGCCTTGCATGCAGGTTGCATGAGTGGAGTTTGACTTACAGACATGCAACAACTCCATCAAGTCTTCATCTGAGATGGCCTTGTATGCTAGACACAGGTCACCTCTGAGCAGTCTGTATGAGACTGAGTAGAGGGACAGGGCTTTTAGCCTATCTGCATAGGATAGGTGTTTGAGACTCTGGATTTTCATGGTCAGGAACCTCTGTGGTCTCTCCAGCTGCTGCATGTTCTTGGCAAGGTACGTACATGCCAAAGGGGGCATTGTACATGATAATGGGTCTGATAAGGGAGGAGTACAGGGATGTTATAACCTCCTTGTCCCTGGATGAGATACCCTTACTTATGAGGTGGGCCATGTAGAAAGCTTTCCGTACAATGGAAGCAACATGGTGGTCAAAAGTCAGGTTGCTTTCAATCTGGGTGCCCAAATCCCTCGTGTCTGATTGCATTCTTAGAACATTGTTATTAATGTGATAGTTTGTGGGGACGTCATTCTCCCTAAAGGGGATGATGATGATGCATTTTTTTGTATTCAGCTTGAAACTATGTTTCTGGCACCAGTCATTTGTTTGGGTGAAATGCTCTTAGAGAATGTCCACATCACTAGGGAAATTGATGACTGTGCCCGGGTTGCAGTCATTTGCAAACTTGGTCAACCATAGCCCACTGGTTTTGGCCTACAACTCAGAAAAGTATACCCCAAATAACAGAGGCCCCAAGACTGAACTCTGGGGTACGTCGCTCAATATGGGTGTACTGCTTGAGGTGGCTTCCCCTATTTTGACTAGGTGGGTTCTATCAATGAGGCATTTAGCCCCCTTTGATAAAACCAAATTGTGTGGGGTCAATTGTCTGGAGGATCCAAATGTCCTTGTTTATAAGGTCCATGATAATGCGTTCCATGGCCTTGCAGATCAGACTAGTTAGGCTGATGGGCCTATAATTGCCTGGATCAGTGGAGGCTCCACCTTTGTGCAGAAGGATGATAGTGGCTGTCCTCCATTTGGCTGGGATGAAGCTGGTGCTCAGGTTTTGGTTGAATAGGGTGCCTAATGGAGCTGAGATCTCATGCCTGAGTTCATGTAGGATGCAGCCAGGGACATTATCAGGTCCCATGGAGACTGTATTTTTTGCCTTTGAGAGGGCAGTAATGACCTGGTGATTAGGGGAGGGGGGGCAGGTGCAGGGCATGTCCTGGTTTACTGATGGGGGGGACAGGGGGATGAAGTTTTCACTGATCCTGTCTGCCAGCAGGTTGACGATATCTACAGTGTTTGTGTATGTAGTATTCTTGACAACCACTTCAGAGCAGATTTGGGAGTTACCTTTGAGACTGCAGACATATGTGAAAAAGGCCTTGTGATTGTCTTTAGTGGATGTGGCCAATTTGGACTCAAAGTTAACCTTAGATGATTTCACCAGTGACCTTATTTGCTTGTTCAGACAAAGGAAAATGGCTTCCAACTTGGTACCTGCTCCTTCTTGGTCCTGGACAGCAATTTTTTTCCTTTTATTATAGAGTTTGTTTATTTCTGCTGTCCACCAGACAGGTTTACTCTTCCTTGAGGAAGGTGATTTGGTTCTGTCAGGTATTGCAGATATTGGGTGGGGGGGTTGCTACCAGTATGTTCACTGGTTTGTCTTTTGAGTCAGTGGAGTTTTAATATCAGGATGAAGTGCTTAGTGATGGAAAATGAGTGATGTTTAGCATTGTGAATTCTGTGAAGGCTGAGGTGAAGAGGACTGAAGGAAGATGGTTCAAATCTGCTTAAGTGCTGCAGTTTGTTTAGGCCAGATTTGTCAGTAAGTTGGCTTAATGCAGTACTCCATTTGGCAATTTTATTTGTGTTACAAACATCAATTTTGTTCCATCTTGTTTATTTTACTTGCTACCCCCCCCCCCACACACACACACACACATACACACACACACACATACATACACATATGATGCATTTAAAACTTTTTACTGACACTGTCTGCTTAAGTTGAAGAAGCTTGAAGCACTGGAAGACAAGAAGATGTTTTTTATTTGTCTGATTGTTGTGAAGAAGTGAAGTGCTTGAAAGCGTTTTGCCAGCTGGTGTGTTTCTTTGCTGCTTTATTTTGTCTTTCATTGTTTTGTGTTTCAAACATCTCATCTCTTGTTTATTTTTTACCTACTGGTTGTGCACAGTATGTTGGGACAATACTGTAGAACCTGATATCAGTTTGTTATTTACAATTTGTATCCACTGATGTTATTATTAAATTAATTCATAGGTTCATAGGTTCATAGGTAGGCACTAAATGGTACCCTAGCTTCTGCCACCCAAGAAAATTATTTTCCTGTGCCCCTGTCAAGCAGAGCCACAGAAGTGATCCCCGAGGTGAATTTCCTATCTCCCATCCAGTCATCAAGATTTTTCTTGAAGAGTGCTAATGAGGAGCTTTGTTTGATATAGATAGGTAGTTTGTTCCAGAGTATGGGAAGTCTCTGGGACAGGAATCTATCCCTCCAGCATGTTCTGTTTATTGTGGTGGCAAGATTTAGGTCCCTAGAGTGTGTAGCTTGGTGGGATTGGGATTTCTTTATGTGGAGCATGTCCAACAGCTCTGGGTTTGCTATAGTTTTGTATGTTAGGCAGAGATCGCCTCTGAGTAGATGATATGCAACAGAGTAAAGCTTGAGTTTTTTGAGACGGTCTGCGTAGGGCATCTGTTTGAGGCTGGTAATCCTCCTTGTGAGGTATTTCTGTGGCCTTTCCAGTTGTTGTAGATGTCTTGTGAGGTACATACCAAAAGGAGCATTGTACTCTATAATGGGTCTAATGAGTGATGAGTAGAGGGGAACAATGACCTCTTTTTCCTGGATGACAAACCTTTTGTGATGAGGTGTGCCATGCATAAGGATTTCCTGACTACTGTGGTGATGTGATTATCAAAGGAGAGACTACTGTCCACCTGTGTCCCAAGGTCTCTTATCACACTTTCAGTGTTAAGTAGACTGCCACCTATGTGGTAGTTCATGGGTACAGAGTTTTTACAAAAAGGGATGACAATGCACTTTTTGGCACTGAGCTTTGAGGCCATGGCTTTGACACCAAGCATCTGTCTCAGTGAGTCCCTTTTGTAGGATGTCCAAATCATTAGGAGATTTGATTATGGCTCCTAGCTTGCAGTCATCTGCGAACTTTGTTAGCCAAAGACCTTCTGTGTTAGCCTGCACTTCAGAGAAGTATTTACCAAACAGGAGAGGACCTAGGACTGAATCCTGTGGTACTCCAGTTGTCACTGGTCTGAAGTTGGATTTAGAGTCTGCTACTTTCACAGTGTGGGTTCGGTCAGTGAACCAGTTGGCAACCCATCTTGTGACATAGGGATTTATACCTAGTTTAGTGAGTTTGTCTATAATTCCAGAGTGGGGGATGGTGTCAAAAGCCTTGGCGAGATCTAGATAGGCTGTGTGTACCACCTTATCCTCATCTACAGCTTTGGTGACCGCTTCAAAGAAGTCTATCAGGTTTAGGAGACATGATCTGCCTTTTACTAACCCGAACTGTGTAGGGTCCAGAGTTTTGATTACCAATGTCATTGTTTATAAGTTCCATGATGATACGCTCCATAGCCTTGCAGACCAGGCTCATCAGGCTAATGGGGCGGTAGTTCCCGGGGTCCGTGGTGGCTCCCCCTTTGTGGAGTGGGATAACTGTTGCTGTGTGCCATTCAGTGGGCACAAAGCCTGAGTTGAGGCTATGATTGAACATGGCACTTAGGTGGGGTGCCTGTTCGTTCTGTAGTTCATGCAGAACGCAGCCTGGAATGTTGTCTGGTCCCATGGATGCTGTGTTCTTGGCTTTGGAGAGTGTTTTTTTTTTACCTGTGCAGCCGTGATTACAGGTACTTTGCATTCTTCCAGTATAGAGATGGGCCCTTTAGGGGATGCAAGAGGGGTAAAGTTAGCACTGAACCTATCTGCCAGGATGTGAGCAATATCAGTTGGTTCTGTATATTTAGTGCCATTGTGCAATTGTGTAACTTAAGTTACTTATGCTTCCAATGCTTAGTGCAACAGTTACCACTGTATTGTAAGAATGCTTTGCCGAATATTAAGAATTGTTCTCCCAAATGCATTACATAGTTTGCAGTTATTTTGGTTGGATGGCTGGATTTAAATTGTATTACACTACGTTGCTAGTTTTTGCAAAGTGCTTGAACTTGAGAAACACACATTTACATTTCAGCGTT
>NC_056744.1:1779702417-1779746904 GCF_019279795.1 Protopterus annectens | reverse complement strand
GTTGCTGTTTTATTTTTTTTTAATTATTTTAAAATGGCGATGTGTTTCAAGAGTTTTGAGTGGTTTTTTCCCCTCCCAAAAAAAAAAAATGTGACTCAGTTTGAAGTGTTTTTGAATTTTTGTGATTTTTGCTGTTTTAGTTAAATCACAGTTTTTCAAAGTTTTGATGGCTCAAGCATCTGTCAGAGAGTCTTATATTGATTATCTTCAAGTGATCTATAACTTCATCTAAGCATGAATGGTCTAAAAAAGTGATCTAATAGCTCTTACCTTTAGCTTTTATAATAATGAGAACTTATTAGCTGTGATTAATGGTTACAGATTTATAAGTAATATGACAGTCTGCTTTATTGCAGCTTGTTGGCTCATGCGAGCTTATGGTTCAGTGATTCGTCTCTTTTTTTTTTTCCCACTGCAGTGTGACTGTGGAGTTGGTATATATCAGTTGGGTGTGCATAGGTGATGAAACCTCACCACAGAGGTGTGCTATGTTCTTGCACTACTGCAAAAAGAAGACATTTATTTCTGTTTTTGAGTAATGTTAGGGTTAGACAACGTGTATTAAATCACTTTTATTTCAGTCACTTTGTATTTAGATATTGTGTATTTAGATCAAAAGACTTAAACACATACTCATATAAATATATAACTATATCATATCTATACCTATCTTTATTTATAGCTCAATAGGTATTTTTACACACACACACACACACACACACACACACACACACACACACACACACACACACACACACACACACACACACACACACACACACACACACACACATACCTTGACATATTCACTAGGCCACTATATACCACACTTGCTACAAACTTAAAAAGAAACAATGAAGCAAATGCAG
This sequence comes from Protopterus annectens, assembly GCF_019279795.1. Lineage (NCBI taxonomy): Eukaryota > Metazoa > Chordata > Ceratodontiformes > Protopteridae > Protopterus > Protopterus annectens. The sequence goes on along the minus strand of NC_056744.1, from coordinate 1,779,746,035 downwards.
TGATGAATCCACAGGGACCTCAATGGCTTATTAATGCCATGCAGGCTAATGCTTTTATCCCACAGACGTCCAAAGGGACTTCATCAGTGAGTTGCTAGATGGAATATAAATACATCAATACATCAGTAAATACAAAAATAAATGTATCAATACATCAGAGAAATAATATGATAAAAAAGACATTCCACTGGCAGACTGCTAAGCAGATTCCAGGCATGTTACAAATTCCAGGAAATATTTGTTTTATATTCCATTAAGACACTCCAGCCAGTATCCCTGGGTGTCTTTGTTTAGTTGGAAATGTTTTTTATTTTTTTTATTTTGAATTTGTTAACCAGGGTAGGGCACCTCTCCCATTGGATCTATTTCATTCTCAGTCTGGGGTAAACACAATAGATACATGATATTATATACAGAGTGAATGACAAAATGCAATATATACATGTATTATATACAGAGTGAATGACAAATTGCAATATATGCATATATTATACAAAGTGAGTATCATAGTTGACTTGAGGTTATAAAAACAATGGATAAAAGACAATATATACAGAGTGAATGGCAAATTGCAGTATTTACATACATTACATATAATGTGAATATGTGAGTACATATGTGAAGATAATACACTGGATACACATATTTTGGGCCTATCCAGAACTGGATAGTCTTGAAGCAGAGTTCCTTCACTGATGCAATATATTATAGCCTTGGGAAAGTAATCCTTACACCACTTCTTTTTTACAAGGTCAAGATTCAAGCCAACTATTAGAAAGGCCTCATAAAGCTTTATTACAGTTGATGCTTTTAATCAGTAAGGAAATGGTCACTAAATCCTGGAAACACAAAGGTCCTCCTGATACTGTAAAAGTTAAGAATATTTTGAAGAAAGTATATGATTTGCGGACCCTAGATCAAAAGGTTATCCACTGGCCAAATGGATAGATAATTGATATATGTGGCCTGCGGCTCAACATGGGTGATGGGACTGGTTAGAAGGTTTCACTTGCCACTCGCAAATTGGGGATTGGGGATTGGTACATTAGGGTTTCTCATTAGCAAGCTACTGTATTGTTCCTTTGGGTATTGATTTGAACCCTGGGGATTGTTGATATGTGTTTTAAAGCACTGGCTTTTCTGTTTTATTAACTGATGTGGGTATAACATTTTGTCTAGAATGTATGTTGTTTGCTAAACTCTCTTTAGTTTTGACTTTAGATTTTGTGTTCCATTGAAGTCATGTATGGCTGTTGCTAAGTTTTTTTTTTTTATAAACTATTTCTGTATTAAAAAAAAAGCAGTCATTTAGTGAAGAAAATTTACCACCATATAGAAGAAAATATGAAAAAAAAAAGCGATCTTTTCTAAGTGAAGATATTTAAAAATGCTAAATGGGAACTACATGCAAGAGATGTAATACTTCAACCTCTCAGCGTTTAAGTCACATTTTATAGTCATATGCTTGTTTATCTCTGGAAGGCATGCTGGCAGCTAACTTAATGTACCAATCAGTTTTTCTCCCATCTAATGCTAAGTCTGAACTACTGCCAATAAGTATGGTAAGAATAATATCCTATACAAAAAGGAAACATTTCTAAAATCACTGCAGTTACCAGAATACATGTACAAGGATTTATAGTCTTGTTTTCTTCTGACAGAATGGCAATGGCCAAGAATCTAGCTTTTCAACTTCTCAGCTGCATTTCCTATATAAAATACAGAGCAAGAGTTGCAAGCACCTCCACACCTATCATCTCTGTGTGGCAAACCAAATGGTCATCACATCCAAAAATTCCTCCTGCTCCAGGTACAGAAATTTGAACAATTTCCAATAAATTTACTTCTTGTAAAAAACATAGGCATAAGTGCCTTTGCTTCTGTTACTAGTGTTGGCCTTTGAAGGTTCATCTGACCTTTGTTGAGGAGACTTTTTTAGACAAAAATATAGGAAAATCACCCACTATTTTGCCAGTCAGGTATTAGTAAGTACCCTGCAGTTATTACCAATGACTGATTTTATAACTGGAGTATTTATACTGAACTCATTGTCCATTCTGGCCTCATTATACCCACCCATGTGCCGTACTGAAGCCACACAGTCATTGGCAGAATAAAGGATGTGTTTATACCTGCAGTATCTTTCCCTTTATATCTCTGCACTTTTTATCATGCCGACCCTGTTCATAATCTCTTTTCACAAACATAGTTCTGAATCTCATCCTATTTTCCATACAAATCACCTCTGTCCACTTAGTCTAGAAACCATGAACTCATGAGTCTTTAAAATGTCCAGTTTCATAATATTTTGTTGACAGCTGGAGAAATATAAGTAGCTCTCTGTGAGAGAGGGCTTCCTATAAGCTGTCATATCCTGATTACCAGAATGAGCATAAAAGCATCTTTATACACCATAACAAGTACCAGCTATAGCTTTTATTAATGTGCTCAGGATCAAAAATCCTTCAGGGCCACAATGTCCTTCACCAGCGTATGTGTCTATATTTATTTATTATACACACACACACACACACACACACACACACACACACACACACACACACACACACACACACACACAAAGTACCTGATAACAGTTGTATGCTGAAAGCTACTGTATTGAATGTGCTATCCTGAAATGTCAAAATGTTGAAATTTCAGTGTTTAACTCAAAATATCAACATATACATGCATTATATATGTACATTGTGTCAGCATACATAGCTTCAACAAACACAATTACCACTGAGCAAATTTGAAAATACCACTAACCTGGGTCTTGTGGTGGTGGTGGGACGATGACAGTTCTCTACACATTAAGAATTAGACATTTTAATTTCAACATTTTAACATTTCAGTATTTTATACATTCAGTATTATAACATTCAGTACACAGCCTGTTCATTTATGTATGTCTTTAACATATAAATCTCTTTCTCTCTCGATATATATATATATATATATATATATGTATATATATATATATATATATATATATATATATATAGAGAGAGAGAGAGAGAGATACACACACACACACACACACACACACACACACACACACACACACACACACACACACACACACACACACACACACACACACACACACACACACACAGATGTATATACAGGGATACCCTATAGACCAGGATAAACTATACGCCTAAATGTGTACAAATACTTATTCATACCTGACATCTCCTTACTCTCCTTGCATCGCTCACTTACTTCTATCAATTTCTCTCTCCAGGCTTTCTCTCTAACTATAACATCAGCCTGCTTTTCTCTCATTTTGTATCACAATTCCTATTTGTATTATACTACCTTACCTTTAATTTTTCTACAAACTGACTAAAACTTATCTAACTATTAAATCATTGTCATATAACTTGTATGCATTATTAACCAATATTTTTATATTATCTCTAATATGGTGTACTTATTTATTTATTCATTTATTATTTATTTATTATTTATTGACATTTGGTGACCGGAAAAGTTTGAGTGGGTCAGAAACCCATTTTCAGAGGAGGCCCAGGGAGAAAAGCTTCACAGTACAAAGTGTAAACAGTAGAAGTTTAAACCATGTTAGTCCATTTACAGAACACTACGCATTTATAGAACGTTTATTAAGGTTCACAATTTGGCAAATAGAATTATACAGTCATAACAGCTGAACCATCAGGAAAAGATCAAAATTTAACATTTTTCTTGCAGAAGGTAAGGTACTTGTTGGAAAAAAAACAGTTTAGTGAGATAGCTTAATTAATGTGATGTCCATGAGTTTAGGAAATAGAAAATGTTAGACTTTTAAGTAATACGAGCTACTGAAGAATAGTGAGCGAAAATCAAGCATTCGTAGTAAGTAGCTTTAGGCTGAATTAAGGAAGTTGATACTGTAAGTTTATGAGTATGAAATTAATGAATCAGAGTGAAACATGAAGAATGTTAGTGTAAGAGGAGCTCAAGGTACAGCAGAGGATGAAAGTAGCACTTGTAAGCATACAAGATATAGGTCAGATACAGGGCTAGATAGTAGATTTTATTGACTAGGATAAAGGGTTGATGTAAGAAGGCAAAGACGTAAAGGAAGGAAGAAGGTAAAGGAATTATTTTAACAGTAGTTTTAGTATTATTTTTAAACAAAACTATAAAGTTATTGTTCTTAAAATGTTTTGTAATACTTTGGAGGTTTCCTCTACGGGCCTCCTCTGAAACCCAGTCAGACTTTACTGGTAATCAAATGTCTATAAATTATCAACTACTTAATTAACTATATATATATCTACCTGAGAAAGCCAAAAGCTGAGAACACCGCCAACAAATTACCTGACACCAGAACACCGACAATGCAGAAATCCGACCATTCACAAACCCTACAAAACAAAACACCAACATATAAAGACATCTGCAGTCACTCCGGAATCAAAACACACAGCAACTAACTAAAAAAAAAAAAAAAGAAAATGAACTTACTTTCATGAAGCTAGCAGGGGGGGGGGGGGTATGCCCTCCTGCCCTCCCCATGGGGGGTCCACCCCCCACCCCCCCGTAACTTTAATATGCCACTTCGAGATCGCATTACAATGCAGAAATGCTTGTCTTGCTTGTCGGTGTTTTGCGTGTCAGGGTTTCCAGTTGTTGGCTATTTCAACTGTTAGCCTTCTGGTGCCATTCATTTCATTGTCGGTCTTCTGGGTTGTCGGCCTTATCAGGTAGACCCATATATATATATACATATATATATATATATATATATATATATATATATATATATATATATATACATATATGTATACACACACACACACACACACACACACACACACACACACACACACACAGACACACACACACACACACACACACACACACACACACACACACACACACACACACACACACACACACACACACACATACACATACACACACACACACACACACACACACACACACACACACACACACACACACACACACACACACACACACACACACACACGCGCACACACGCACACACATAAAATGAAATATCTTGTCAACCATTAAATGGTGACTCCATCTCTTCAACCATGACTGCAAATCCTGCAATAATAAATGTTCAAACTTATACAACTCATCAGAACCCATTTTATCTAGCCATTGGTGAAAATTCTTTTTTCTAAAATCTACTCTGCTACTTAGAACTCTTTCTCTGATGTCTTAAGAGACATCAATAATCATAAATTTGGTAAGCAATTAATGCTTCATTTACAAAAAACAATCAGAACACTCCTGCTAAATCGATAAAGGCTGACTTCACATCCCATACCCTAACCTCCCGTCATATTTCAGACCTTGTCTAGCACATAAATACTCTTGAGTGTATGTTTTCTATACTTTTTATTATTTTCTAGAATATGCTCTACCATAACTATACACTTCTGTACTTTCAATTAAAAGAAACTTTATTGCTAGGTTTTAGTTGACCTCACATGCTTATATTATGCAACAGTACTTAAAGGAAAACTCCAACCTTCTTTCAGAGTTTAACTCAACTCTTAGGTTGCCTTTCTTCATACAATATGATTCCAGTACTGTGTAGGTACCTGAAACCTGCTTATACTTTATAAAACTTTCATTTCCTCACTTTGATATCAAAGGAAGGGAAAGACCACCCACGTTTTTTTAAGTTTAACTTCTCACATGCGTTAAAGAGGAATTTGTCTACACTTGCGTGAGATACCACAGACACAGAGAGTCTGTAGTCAGGAGCTCAGGCTGCTGTAAACAAGACAGAAAGGTGTGAACCTGTTTTTTCCATTGTCTTTATTGCAGAGAGGAAGAGAACTTACACTGATTCACAGTTGCTTACAATGTAGCCATACCTTTCGGAGCAAAACAGAGCAATTAAATCAGTCAATGGTTAAAAGGCAGTTGTCATCTCTTCTGACAAATTTACGTAAGCAGCATCACCATATTGAAATGCTCAGCTTTAAACTTTAAATGTTTGCTGTTTATACTACTTTACATTTTAATATGACAAAGTGGTATCAAAGATGTCTGTGACATTTAGACAAAAGTCAGAAAACATTTTTCTTGTAATTCTTGCAAAGTATCATCACATTTACCAAAGTGTGAGGGAGGGGACTGTCAATTCATCTTGGACTACAAAAAGATACTTTAAACAAAGGTCTGCATTTAGCAGCTGTACAATTCCTTAGTGTACTATAAAATAAATAAATAAATAAATAAAACAAGCCTTGAGACACACAGAAATGGCCATTCAAGAAATAAAAGCAGCAGTCCTGTTACAGCCAGTATATAAGGTGACAGTCACTGACACTAATCCCATTGTATGTCATGGCATGGGAATACACCACTACTTCCTTTTGTCTAGCATGACTCATATAAAGCATACTTGAAATGGATTATGGGAAAGAGACAGGCTTGAAGAAAAATAAGATCACGTTGATATGTCAAGCCCCATTGACAGCAAACCTATTAAAAATCCATAAGAAGCAGTTAGACTGATTTTGAGATGTTAGAATAACTCAGAAAACAGAGACAGAGTGACAAAATAGATTTTTTAGTTCTAAGGTGGAGTTTTCCTTTAAGTTGATTTCTTATTAATATTGGTATTATCTCATGAATAATCTCCCATCTTTCTCTCTCTGTCTCTCTATAGTATGCATACATGTTATTGAAAATTCAGTTGGTTGGAACAGTTAATCAAAAATGTTATCATCTTTTATTTTTTCTGCAAGATTACAGGGTAACAGAGATCATGGTATTTGCCATTTCCTACTGTAGTGCTATCTCAGAGTTGATATATTTAAGTAGCAGAGAGGTACAACTAGGCATGCCCCTTGCAAAAAATGTTTAGTTTTTTTTTTGGATAACTGGGGTTTTGAGTAGTTCTGCTTGCTACAGTTGGGTTCAATATTTTGAATGTTCGATTCTATATACATGTTTTACAGAAGCGTGTCATGTGCATGTGTGTCTGTGTGTATGGTAATACTACTAAAACTAATAGGCACACCAAATTGATGAGAAACAAACAACACTATCGCAGCAAGCCAACAAAGTCCAAACTGTCGATTTATTGAACAAAAGTTGAAACGCTTTTCGCTTGCTTCCAAAGCAAAGTTCATCAGAAAACAGCTTTAGAACATCAGTTCAAAAATCGTATAAAAAATAGTGTCGGATGATTGCAATAGCCAATCCTAAGATGACCACAAGACATCCAGCCTAAAGTTTAAAGGCAACCTCCCTCTTAAAAGTTACAGCCAGCAATTAAAAACTAAATGTACCAAATAACATTAGCATTTCATATATTAGTACTAATATAATACTAAAATAATTACTTTAACTATCCTAATAACACTTAAAAATATAATACATAACAGATCTAATATAAATTCTACTTATACCAAAATAATTACTGTTATATGAAACTCACTTGAAGCAGGTCAACTATAGCTCACACAAAGTAAACTCAATCATCTCTGCAGGCTCTTCAGTTTCAAAATACAGCTGATAGAGCAAGTTTCATTTAACCCTGGGAAGTTATAAGCATTCAGCTTAATTTGCCAAGACAGTTCTAACTCCTCCAACTGGAGGGGTATGGGGCCACCCCTAGTATCCTGCAATACCTGATCAATAGCCATATACTTAAATTTATGTTCTTTATTAACCTGAATGTGTTTAGCTAAGGCATTTTCAATTTTTCCTTTGGAAATTGCATATTGGTGTTCATAGACTCTGTCACGGAGTCTACGCTCTGTTTTGCCAATGTAAAATGCAGGATAACATTGGCACCTAGCTAAGTAAACCACATACTTGGAATTGCAATTGAACCTCGATTTAAGTTTATGTTGGGTGCCATTGATGGAAAAACAATTGGCTACATCTATATGTTTACAAAAATTACAGGATTCACATTTACCCATACCTGTAATTTTAGGCATGCTATGGCTCTGCTGTTCCAACAAATTCTTCAGATTTTTACCCCTCCTAAAAATAACTTTAGGGAAATCACCCATTTTACTAAATAACTTTGGGTTAGTTTTAAATAATTCCCAGTTCTTCTGAATGATCCTAATGAATGAGTAACTATTCATAGTGAACGTAGTGATGAAACTCAAATGAAAATCAGTTTCACCTACACGAGTCTGCTCATTGTGGCTGTTCACAGCCACTACATTTGACATAATCTCTTGTGCCAAAACTAATTCCTTCACACTTAAAATAGGATTGTATACATGATTGGATCTCTTTGATCTAACCTCATCAATCAAGGAGTCTAAAAGGACCTCAGGATAACCTAGGCGCAGAAACATGCTTTTTAAAAAATGACATTCATCCACAAATTCCTCATCCTGACTTACTATATGTGCAGCCCTCACCAATTGGCCTTTGATGACCGACTGTTTCTGATGGTGAGGGTGGCAACTTGAAAAATGTAGGAAAGCATTGGAATAAGTACTCTTCCTATGAATCTTAGCTACAAAGCAATGCTGAGCTCCATCTTTTGCTAGCCAAATACGTAAACAGGCAGTTGTTTCGGTGTCAAATGTAGATGTAAATTGTAGAAACTTTGTTGACTGATTACAAAGGTCTACTACATTTTTGCTAGCTTCCAAGTCGCCTTTCAGTAAGATGAAGATATCATCAAGGTAATGTGTGTAGTATACTAGGGAGTCTCTCAAATTCTCATTTTTAAATACAAACTCTGACTCTCAGTATGCCATTACTAAATTCACTATGCTAGTTCCACATGGGGAGCCCATAACTACCCCCACTTTTTGCAAGTAGAAGTCGTTACCAAACATGAAAAAATTATTGGCTACAATAAGATCAAATAATTCTGTTACTAAAGCAATTTCTGCTGCTGGTGCTCTATTTTTCTTTAACATGAGCCCTATCCACTCGGTACCCAAAACATGTGGGATATAGGTGTAAAGATCTTTAACGTCAACTGTGAGGAAATTATAATCCCCATTGTACTGTAAACTGTCAATTTTCTTCAGAAAGGATCAAAAATTCTTACAAACTTGGTCTTCAGATTCCAAATATTTCTGGAGAATAGCGTTGACAAATTTTGCACAGGAATAGGTAAGTGAACCTTGGCCATCCACCAAAGGTCTCGTGGGTGGGTCCACCAAACTTTTGTGCATTTTGGAGATTCCAAAAAGATATAGATACCTCAGGTATGGCATTGACATATAATTATAGATGTTCTGCTCTATTTTACCTTCTATAAACAGTAATTGATACAATTCCTAATCAATTGGTAGGCTTTATTAACCTCTGAATGTGAGCTCAATTGGTAAGCAGTGGTATCTAATAAGCCTTTCATTCATTCTGCATAATTCAAGTTGTCAAACACAACCAAACCCCCACCTTTGTCTGGTTTACACACACGGATATCCTGTGATTTAATAAACTCAGGGTACTCATGTTCATCCCTACTGGTATTGTATAAAAACTTCCCCTTGAACACATCGTTTATAGCATGTCTAATGTCTAATTCACAAGACTGTTCAAACACTTGTAATAATGGGTGCAGAGGGGGATTAAACGTAGTTGGTATATAAAACTTATCTACACCTGGTGCGTTTATAACATCCCCCAACATTAAATTAAAATTCAATTTTCTAGTAAAAATTTTAATATCAAGAATAGTTTTAACCAAGTCCAGGCACTGAGAAGGGACATAAGTATGCCCCTTAGCTAGAAACACCACAATATCAGAAGTAATTGGTACTGAAGAGTAATTAAAAACTTTGAAGTCCCCTACTTTGTTAGTGACAACCACTGGTCCTCTGCTAATATGGATGGACCCAGCTGGATCTACCCTTTGTTGGGGGACTTGTTGTTGATGTCCAACTAAATGTACCACTGTTTCATTGAAAGTAACCTCAAAGTCTCTATGTGAAGCAACACCTGCTAACTTTTGCATTTGTTGAACTTACGGTTGCTCTTGTTGGTGTTCTGATATGAGTTCTTTTGTTTCTGTCTGGCACCTTCAAAATTGGCCTGCTGAAAATTTTGATTTTGATTAAATTGTACATTGTTTTTCTGCCCACGGGAGGCTTTTTGTATCCTCTCACTTCTCTGAACTTCTACCGGAACAACAGTATCAATGGAGTCATTAAGTTCAACTGGAATATTATTAAAGGAGCTCTCTCCAACATAGTCGGCACTAAAGTTAACTTGGTTTCTATTCTTATTGGAGTTGTGCTTGGTACCCCCGGATGTTTGACCGATAATAGAACTACCCTGCTGCCAAACTTGAGCTGTTGAAGGTGCAGGATACGCTATACCTTGGTCATATGCAATACGATCATGTTCAAGTTTTTTAATTTTATTGGCTTTAAGTTTCAGCATATACTGATCTATACTTGAAAAAATACGACTGTATTCAAACTTGTAACGTAAAAACTCCAAATCAGATTTGATGCTGTTATCCAAATTCACAACTACTTTTGATAAACTATCAACCCATATGCTGTAATGTTTGACCATAAGTTCAAGCAACTCAAAGCCTTGACGGTCAAACAAGGCTACAAGATCTTTATGAAGATCTGATTCTGCTTCGAGCCCCGTAGGGTACTGGTAGCGATGTAAGCCTTTGGAAACCACCCTCCGTGAAAGACATTCACAGAAATATGAGATCTCTAATTGTAATTTTTTAAGTTTCACTAAATAACTGTCCAAACTTTTCAGTTTAGTCACTAAATTCAAAGATAAAATATTACCTCCTCTGCAAGGTCCTCCTTCACTGCTAATGGGCACTCTTCCAGATAACGAAAAACCATCTGCTATCCAAGATGACAACAAGAGTAAACCAATAAGTCCTGAAGTGGTATTAGGTTCATTTTGTGATGTAAGTCCAGCCAAAGCTTGCACTTGGGCTTGTACGTTGTTCGAACCTCTTATAATACCCAGTGCTGGCTGGTTACTGTTCAGTACCAAATTGGTACCAGGCGTATTGCCCATAACAGCCTCAGAAGTCCTCTGTACTCAAACCAGCTCACTCAATCAGTCATCAGACTTAGATAAATAATAAATAAATAAAGCTGGCATTCATCTTAGCTCATAGTGTGCACCAGATTTACAGGATGAAGCCCTGAAGGAGTCATTAACTTACCAGGTAAACAACTCAAATTTCTCACTCAATGTCTAATATAGGTTTGGATTGCAACTGATGATCAGACTGAGAAAATAAATTAACTTATAAATGCACTATTCTTTGTTAAATAAATGTGTCTCTCTTTACACATCGTGTGACATGATAGATATTGCCAGGACTTCAGTGAAAAATTCAGATTAAGCCCAAGACTGTTATTGTCCATAAGAATTTTAACAAGCTGTATTACACAGCTATTAGGAGTCAAATCTCAGCTAAAGCAAGAATGTTGTAGAGTATGATAGATGCATAAGCCCAATCTATCTGATGATGCATTTACAATATTTACATTGGAAGAAAACATGGAAATTACTCTGCGAAGGCTAGTCATGCTAGCCCAGAGTAATAAAAGAGTGCCCACAAGTACTTTTGATGTTCTCTTCTTATTACCAGTTAAGTGAGATCATGACATTTCAGCTGTTTCTTGCAAGAAGACAAACTGTTCTGCTTTGTGACCTTTATCCTTCACATGTAATAGCACCCTTGTCAGCACAGACATCGTGTCTGCTAAACTCTATATTGTTGCCCAGCTAATTAATTAATCAGGATTCATCCTCGACATTTATTTACATATTCAAGGATGACTTGAGTGCATTGCAAAGCCATTCTGTGCCAAAAAAAAATGTATGTATATATATATATATATATATATATATATATATATATATATATATATAAAATCTACTTCAAAGAGGCAGATGCATGTCACATCTCATAAAAATGATATTCTGTTCATTAATATCTAACGTGACACTAATGGCTCATAATCAAGTATGCATCCTTTTAAAATACAAAGGGTTTTTATGGATTGAGTCATGTTGCATGTAGGAAAGCAAATATATTTTTCACTGCATCTCCATTTGCCTGCTGTGGAACACTAAGCAAGTCACTTAACTGCACAGAACTCCCAGGTCACATTAGAAATGGACAATTATGCAGGTGGCTTAGCTTGTTAACAAATAAATAAATGAACTCACTCACTCACTCACTCACTCACTCACTCACTCACTCACTCACTCACTCACTCACTCTAACACAGCAGTGACTTCTGTCCCTGACTGCCTCTTTATATAAAATCATTCTATACTGTCTTGTCTTATAAGCTGTTGTTTTGGATTGATATATAACTATTCAGTACAAGCTCTATCATCAGCAGTACACAGACATTGAAGTCTGCTCCTGCCAGAGATGCTTCTTAGCATTTGGCATGCAATAATAAATAACAACTGCATTTATTACAGGCTAATTTCTGATTTTTCACAGTTTGGATTAAGGCACAGCTCTGAATTTGCCAGATCAAATAAATCATAAGAGAAAAAGAAATTCTCTGCCCTGATAAAAACAGTAATCGTTGTCTTAGGAACATCTAATGTAGGATGGGAGACTCTACAGGAAAGACTTAATAATTTTCCACAAACTCTTAAGGAAATATATCCAACAGAACTTTACATTTTTACTACGGTTAAAAAATATTATTATGCAATTATGCATTTGCTCTACAGTAAAATGCTGAATAGTAGACAAAGAATTACTTTTGCATATTTTCCACATAATAATCCAGTTTAAAAAAGGTATCCACTGATGAAGGCATGTAACTACAAAACTTGGATTATCATGGCTATACTTGCTTAAGACTGATGTATTTACTGCTCTGATATTTTGAATATTTTAGCACTATAACGTTAAAAGTGGGTTGGCCATGGTACTGTTTCATGGATCTACCATGTTGCAAGGTGGAAATCTAAGCAAACTTTGTTTAATTAAGCAATAACCCATAGCTGGGTGTGGGTAATGTTAGATTTACCCATGGTTGGTGTGGTTTGGTCATGAGGGCGAAGCCTGAGTGACCAAACAAAGCCAACCTTGTGTAAATCCAGCACTGTTCACACCCAGCCTTGGGTTATTGCTATTATACAATGACATTATTTAAGAAAAAAAATACTTACTTTTCTTAAATAATGTCTTTGTATAATGCATCAATGCTGCCCTTCCACGTTTTGAAGGCATTCTGGGGCTTTTTTGATGTACTGCGCATGTGTATGGGACGTGTATTCCCATGATTACGCAGTACATCAGTGCTGTGCAAAGGTTGCAACGGAGAAAAGAAGGTCTCCATTGCTTCTTCTTCTTTTTTAATAGAATATAAAAAAGAAACTGTGAGACTTTTTACATTACGGAGAGTCGGGACAGACAAAATAAAAGGGTAATGAGGTACGTTTTTTAAGTTTTGCAGAACATATCTGATTATCCTTTTAGTTTTGTCTGCACCATCTCCCTTGTTTGCTTCAAGTCTTTCAGTTTCATTTTTTATTCAAAAAAAGAAGGAAAAGCAAAAAATTATGAGATATACTAACGGGAAAAAGTCCGGGCGTCCGGACCTTTTTCCGTTAGTATACTCTCAAATTTACAACAGACACGCTGGTTGGGCTGGCCAATCACATGCTCATTTTTGAATATTAATTTGAATATTAATTGCCAGTCATTGTATAATAAATATTATGTCATTCTGCTATCATTTTGCAAACGTGGAGATGTTGCATAATTTCATCTTCAGTTTAATAACAGCATCAGTGAACTCAGGTCCTTCTCAGGCCCATTTTAGTCATAACTAAGGTGATAAGGGGAAGGCTTGTATGCAAAATATGTAGATATAATTCTACAGCAAATAAACACCTGGCATATTTTAGTGAAGTATAAAGAAACTGCCACACCTAAAGAAAATCTGCAGAGACTTAGAAATAGCACATGAACTCCACAAAGGTATTGCCGAGAGATCAGGCTTGAACCCAGATCATTGGAGGTATAAGACTGAAGTGTGCTACCCTACATTTTCAAGACTCAAAAAAAGGCTTTATTTTTCTGCAACAATAACAACTGAAGTATTAGTTTTTAAGTCCAACTTACGTTTTACAGCTGACTGAATCTGGACGCTCTCTGAAAACATTTTCAGATTGATAAGTCTGTAGGTGAACAGGAAACAAACCACCTAGTATTATGTGTCCATCATTATAGAATGAGTTATCTTTGGGTCCCATGAGCCTACATCCTGTCTTTTGTCTGTAGTAGGCAGTTGTTACATGAAGCCACAATGGTGCTAACAGCAAAAGCAGCATTTTCAAGTTAAGGGCTCCTGTCAGGTTTGTCTCCTTAAATATGGTACTACACAGAAATAATTAAAAGAAGAAACAATTACCATTTACATCTACGTTAATATAAATTAACTATTTGTGTGTAAGTTTAAGAAAAATATATTTTATCAATTATTGTTAGCTATATCTTGTTAATTTCTTATTTGCATTACTGTAACTGTTAACCTGTTAGCATGTTTCTGGGATTCTGAGAAAAATGAAAGGAATTAAATTCCATTTCCAGGGAAACAGGTAAGCACTTACCTGAAATTAAAACTGGTCAATATTTGTTGTGCCACCTGAAATATTTCTTTGAAAATCCATGATTCTACAGCCATTCCTATATATAAATATGTACAGAAACAAATTATTAGGTTTTAAGTTGTGCAACAGTGAGGCTTCAGGGTTAGTATATATACACGTTATCCATAACCTGGTACAACAGTAAACAAGTTTAATAACCAATTACAGATGCATTTATTGCATTGCGTCATATACCCAATTGTTTCATAAAACCAAATAATAGTGAATTTTAGATTAAAAGTGTGAATTTTCAGACCTTCAGGGAGATAACTGCTTTTACTTCCCTATTCCCTTGATAAAAAGAATAAAACGCAGATTTGTCATCTTCACTTTCAGTTATGTAAAGTGTGGTTGTGCTCCTCTGTAATTTGCACAATTATAACTGACTTATTATTTAACTGCACACATTCCCCTAAATTAACTTATTTGTAATGACATTGTCTTCAGAGATATTAAAAATAGCATTCTTGCTTTTCCCAAACCACTACATCTAGCTTGCAAATGATAATTAAAAATGGTTTGCTTTATATTCTGTACAAAATAAATACCTGCAAGTTATTCTATTTTTTGAAGGTTCTATTTTTAAGATTTTCATAAGTTCATAGTTTCATAAGTCTACACTATGACCACTGGGGTCTTTATAAGCCTAGTCAAACATCGCAGTTGTATCCTACTAGTTTATGTGCCTTAGAGGTTATTTTAAGAGATATGCTAGTTTGTCATCATTTGTAGGAAAATTGTAGAGTAACTCCTGAAGAAAATAATTTTGAAATGTCTGGAAGCCATTAGGGGAACAGTGTCCATAGTAACATACATTTATAGAAGGAGGATCATGGATAAACAGGATATTAAATTAGAAAGTAATTGTTAATTTAGCTTACTCTTTAATGTGACAGTTGACATAGTAGCATACATTTATAGAAGGAGGCTCATGGATAAACAGGGTATTAAATTAGAAAGTAATTGTTAATTTAGCTTACTCTTTAATGTGACAGTTGACATAGTAGCATATAAGTGGATAGTGATGAGGTTATCAGACTTAATGCAGGTTCTGGGGTGGTTCATCATATAAGTGGATAGTGATGAGGTTATCAGACTTAATGCAGGTTCTGGGGTGGTTCATCATATAAGTGGATAGTGATTAGGTTATCAAACTTAATACAGGTTCTGTGGTGGTTCATCAGCAAAACCCTTAACTAGTTTCTAGGATGCAGTAATCAAAGGAAACCAACTGCACACAGATGAAAGAATGATTAACAATATTTTAGCATAAGGATAATTTCTTATAACTAGCTTATAAGAGCTAAACTGTTTATGTTTTACTGAGTTAGAATTTTATTTTATTCTAAGTATTGTATTTGACCTTTGCTGGGATACATAGAGAGGTATTGGGCACCTGTTCAATATTAAATGGAATGAAGCAGGTGTGAGACATGGCTCAGTGTTAAGGGCATTTATATTAGGGCCCGCATAGCATCAACATTCCAAGGCCTGCATAGTAAAGCAGAGTTAACATATTACAAGGAAGAGCAGCATTAGGCTGTTGTAGTGGGTGACTAGTGCTACAGCTAGGTGCACGACCAATGTGCTAGATAATGCTATCAAGGCAAACTAGAAAGACCAGAGATCCAGTTAGGTCATACCCTAGCCTACTTCCCTAGTTTGCCTGTCCAAGCCAGTTCCTCTACTCCATCATCTCTTCAGTTGAACAGCAAACAAAAAAAGGACCTCTGACTACTTTTAAACTGTAGCAAGCTATCTGCACAGTGGCTCACCACACTTAAAGTGCTGAAGCGCTGAAGTATATTCAGAAATGTCATTGCAGAAAAGAATGCAGGAACTGCACTTCTGAATCATATGCTCTAGCAACTTGCACTCAGTATAGCTGTCCTCTTTGCTCCAACCCTTGTTTTGCTTCTTAATATGACACAGCCTATGTATGCTCACACATGCACTGTATCCCTGTATAGGTGCTAATCCAGATAACCTACTGTGAATCAGCAGGTGGAAGGAAGGAAACTTTTTTGTAGGTAGAGAGACACATTTTCAATATAAAAAGAAGAGTTTGTGAGATAGATACAGATGAACATTTAGTGAAAGGATAGCAGGGTTAGACATGCAAATATAAAATGCAGACACAGACAGGCAGGAGTGGTATACACTAAAAGGTTAGGGTGGCAGAGAATGGACACAGACTGATACTGGGTGGGCAGAATATGATGAGTAAACTGTAGACTAATAGGTTGCCTGTGTGGGATTTCAGTTATAGGAGAGCTGTCTTACACTGATGATATTGTGTGCATGTGTGGGGGGGGGTCAGACTGCTTGATGTAAGGCATTGGTAGTACGTTCTGCAGGTACTGGCTCTGATGCCAGCCACTAACATGCTGTTCAGCAAAACGCATGGCTACTGCCACCTATTCATAGCCCTATACAGAAAAAACTCCCAGTGATCACTCTCATGTATACAAGCCCAGCTCCTAATGTCCCACATCCACATGTGGTCTACCACCTATCCTCCAACCCCCCATGGACTTACTCCAGTGTTGCTTCAGCCAGTCATGGAGCTTAAGAACACCCTGAAGGCTCAGTTCATCTGTTCTTCTGTCTGGGGAAAAGGTATTTTTTGTTTATGAGCTACCCACTCCCTTTCCCTGCCCATCCCTGCTCATTGATTGCATCTGAGGGTAACTCCCCTCTTTTGGACCATGTCTTTCCTTAGGGAGCATATCAACAAGTGTCCTCTCTCACCAAGGACAAGCACTCCTGTCCTTTCCCTGCCATTCTGCTAGTTGTACACCACAGTGAGCTTTGATCTTCCATTCTTCATGCTGTACCCATCTGATGCAGGTTCATGGCACATCTTTTCCCTGGGTCCTACATATGGCTCTGTATAAGAAAGCAAGATCCACCCATCATATGCCTGGAATTATTTTCAGTCTGTCACATGAAATTCACCTTGAATTCATAATGGTGACTTAACTTGAATGAAAACTTTGTCCAACATTTGTTGGTAGCTATTTCTCCAGGTATCTCAATTACTGCATGCCCCAAGCAAGATAGCAATTTAGGGAATATACATCGGTTGCAGATTAGAGCTTAAAATGGCCCATTTGCCAGTAGAAATACAATTTCCTTTGAGGATGTCATACCTACAGGTATAAACTATACGTTTATCCTCATTCAGTATGCTCCCAGTTGTGTCAGGACTTTGCTACAAGAGTTCAACAGTTTTCTCCTGGTCTCTATGTTTTGGTTTTGTAATTAGAATCTATTGCCTTCCGATGAACTTATCAATTAAATTATTTAAGAAACAGTGGTTCTAAATAACAACTTCCTCTATATTGTGAAGGGGTTTGAGTTTGTTTAGGTGGGGATTATTATACTCTATTTAATCCTGAGAGACTTACAGACTATTCCTTCAAAAGTGTAGACCTCCCTTATGGCTGTATGGCTTTGAAAATGTTAGGAACATAGAAATACTACTCAGAAAAGTGATCATGGGGACCATTAGATGTATGGCCATATACATTTTTAAGAAGACAAAGTTAAAAGTTCTTGCCACCTTTTTCAAGCACTTAATGCTACTTACCTCCCAAATTGAATAACACATTGCATGATAAGCCTGTTGAGAATTACATCTACTTATCCAGTCATCAAGTCTAGCCTTAAAGACAGCCAAAGTAATAGTTTATTTGACTTGTAGTGGCAACTTATTCCATAGGCTGGGAATATAGCGTGTTAGGGACCTATCCTAACAACAGGTCTTGTCTATGGTTTGGTATAGGTTTACATCTCATACAGGCATTTTTACCAGGACTGGTTTTGTGAAGAAAATCAGACAGTGAGTGTCTCTACAGCTGTGCATTATCTGAGACTGCGCATTTCCATGACTGCGCATTATCTAAGACTGAGTGGATGTAACTCATTGCCCTACATTGTTATACTACAATAGCCCTTAGGACATTTCAGTACTGTAATATATGGTCATAGCAGGATGGTACTTTGTTCCCAAAATGTTTACACTACAATAGCATTTAGACAATTTAACAACTGAATGTTGGCATAGCAGGATGTTACTCTGTGCTCATCATTATTAAGCTATAACAGTGCTTAGGAAATTTAATTCCTATAATAAGGGCATAGCAGGGTGTCACTATGTGCCCTACATTATTATATTACAACAGCACCAAGGATATTTGACTGCTGTAATAAGGGCATATGAGGATGTTACTCTGTGCCCTACATTACTATAATACAGCAACCCTTAGGACATACTGTGTAAATTCTGTAATATTGGCATAGCAGGATATTACTCTTTGCCACACATTATTATATTACAATAGCACTTAAGACATTTAACTGGTATAATATTTGACAAGCACAACATCATTCTGTGTGCTACATTATTAAGCTACAACATCACAAAGGACATTTAAGTAGTGTTACAAGGGCATGCAAGGATGTTACTCTGTACCATAAATTATTATGCGAGAACAGCACTTAGGAAATTTAATTATTGTAATACGGGCATAGCAGAATGTTACTTTGTGCCCTACATAATTTTACTGCAACAGCACTAAGGACATTTAACTGCTGCAATAAGGAAGTAGCAGGATGTTACTCTGTGCCCTACATTATTATGCTACAACAGCACTTAGGATATTTAACTATTTTAATATAGATATAGCAGGATGTTACACTCTGCCCTACTTTAGTATACAACAACAGGACATAGGATATTTAACTATTGATTAGAGGACAGCAGGGTGTTACTCTATGCCCTACTTTAGTATATAACAACAGGACATAGGAGATTTTAACTATTGATTAGAGGATAGCAGAGTGTTACTCTATGCCCTACATTAGTATAGTACAACAGGACATAGGAGATTTAACTATTGATTAGAGTATAGCAGAGTGTTACTCTATGCCCTACATTAGTATACAACAACAGGACATAGGAGATTTAACTATTGATTACAGGATAGCAGAGTGTTACTCTGTGCCCTACTTTAGTATACAACAACAGGACATAGGAGATTCAACTATTGATTAGAGGATAGCAGGGTGTTACTCTGTACCCTACTTTAGTATACAACAACAGGACATAGGAGATTTAACTATTGATTAGAGGATAGCAGGGTGTTACTCTATGCCCTACTTTAGTATACAACAACAGGACATAGGAGATTTAACTATTGATTAGAGGATAGCAGGGTGTTACTCTATGCCCTACTTTAGTATACAACAACAGGACATAGGAGATTTAACTATTGATTAGAGGATAGCAGGGTGTTACTCTATGTCCTACTTTAGTATACAACAACAGGGCATAGGAGATTTAAGTATTGATTAGAGGATAGCAGATTATTACTCTATGCCCTACTTTAGTATACAACAACAGGACATAGGAGATTTAGGTATTGATTAGAGGATAGCAGAGTGTTACTCTATGCCCTACATTAGTATACTACAACAGGACATAGGAGATTTAACTATTGATTAGAGGATAGCAGGGTGTTACTCTGTACCCTACTTTAGTATACAACAACAGGACATAGGAGATTTAACTATTGATTAGAGGATAGCAGGGTGTTACTCTATGCCCTATTTTAGTATACAACAACAGGGCATAGGAGATTTAACTATTGATTAGAGGATAGCAGGGTGTTACTCTATGCCCTACTTTAGTATACAACAACAGGACATAGGAGATTTAAGTATTGATTAGAGGATAGCAGGGTGTTACTCTATGCTCTAAATTAGTATACTACAACAGGACATAGGAGATTTAAGTATTGATTAGAGGATAGCAGAGTGTTACTCTATGCCCTACATTAGTATACTACAACAGGACATAGGAGATTTAACTATTGATTAGAGGATATCAGAGTGTTACTCTGTGCCCTACTTTAGTATACAACAACAGGACATAGGACATTTAACTATTGATTAGAGGATAGCAGGGTGTTACTCTGTACCCTACTTTAGTATACAACAACAGGACATAGGAGATTTAACTATTGATTAGAGGATAACAGGGTGTTACTCTATGCCGTACTTTAGTATACAACAACAGGACATAGGAGATTTAAGTATTGATTAGAGGATAGCAGGGTGTTACTCTATGCCCTAAATTAGTATACTACAACAGGACATAGGAGATTTAAGTATTGATTAGAGGATAGCAGAGTGTTACTCTATGCCCTACATTAATATACTACAACAGGACATAGGAGATTTAAGTATTGATTAGAGGATAGCAGGGTGTTACTCTATGCCCTACATTAGTATACTACAACAGGACATAAGAGATTTAAGTATTGATTAGAGGATAGCAGGGTGTTACTGTATGCCCTGTATTACTGCATAGAAAAGCACTGGAAAATTGCCAAATTCCAGTAATAATGACAACACAGGTAAAAAATGCACTATCCAAAGCTAAGAATACAGCATCCATGGGACCAGATGACATCCCAGGCTGTGTACTACATGAACTACAAAATGAACTGGCACCTCACCTAAGTGTCATGTTTAATCATACCCTCACCTCAGGCTTCATGTCACTGAGTGGTGCACAGCTACAGTTATCCCACTCCACAAGGGGAGATCCACCTTGGATCCCGGGAATTACCACCCCATCAGCCTGACGAGCCTTATCTGCAAGGACATGGAACGTATTATCATGGAACTTATAAACAAAGACATTGGCAACCTTAAAACACTGGACTCCACCCAGTTTGGGTTTGTGGAGGGCTGTTCTTGACTCCTGAACCTTATTGACTTCTTCAAATCAGTCTCCAGAGCCGTGGATGAGGGTAAGGTAGTCGACACAGCCTATCTGGACCTTGCCAAGGCCTTTGACACCATCCCCTCTCTGGAATCATAGATAAACTTACTAAGCTGGGCATTAATCCCTATGTCACTCGATGGGTTGCCAACTGGCTTACTGACAGAACCCACACTGTAAATGTAGCTGACTCCAAATCCAGCTCCAGACAAGTGACAAGTGGAGTACCTCAGGGTTCTGTCCTGGGACCTCTCTTGTTTGGCATCTACTTCTCTGAAGTACAGGCCTACACTAAGGGACTCTGGCTAACAAAGTTTGCAGATGACTACAAACTGGGAGCCATTATTGAATCCCCAAATGATGTGGATACTCTACAAAAGGGACTTACAGAAACAGATGCTTGGTGCCAAAGCCATGGGCTCAAGCTCAATGCCAAGAAATGTTTAGTTATCTCATTTGGGAAAAAACATGTACCCGTGAATTATCACATAGGTGGCAGTACACTAAACACTGAAAGTGTGATGAGACTTAGGGACACGGGTGGACAGTGGTCTCACCTTCAAAAACCACGTTGCCACAACAGTCAGGAAATCCTTCTATGTGGCAAACCTCATCACTAAGGGCTTTTCATCCAGAAAAAAGGAGGTCATTGTCCCACTGTACTCATCCCTCATTAGACCCATTATAGAATGCAACGCCCCATTTAGTATGCACCTCTCAAGACATCTGCAACAACTGGAAAGGCAATAGAAATACCTCACGAAAAGAATCACAAGCCTAAAGCAGATGCCCTGTGCTGACCACCTTAAAAACTCCAGCTATACTCTGTCACATATCATCTACTCTGAGGCGATCTCTGCTTGACATACAAGGCCATGTCAAACCCAGAGCTGTTGGACATGCTACACTTAAAGAAATCCCAATCCCTCAGAGCCACATGCTCCAGGGATCTAAACCTTGTCATCACAATAAACAAAACATGCTGGAGGGATAGGTTCCTGACCCAGAGACTCCCCAGACTCTGGAATAGACTGCCCATACATGTCAAGCAGAGCGCCTCTTTGGCCCTCTTCAAAAGGAACCTTGATGATTGGATGGGAAAAAGGAAATTCACCCCACGGATCACGTCAGCCACCCTGCTAGACAGGGGTCCAGGAAAGTAAATAGTGTGAGAAGAAATAGCCAGGGAATTGTTATGGCTAGGCTTGTATAGGCCCTAGGGCTTATAGCCTAGTACCAACCTATGAACCTATGAACTTAGGACATTTGCTTACTGTAATAATGGCATAGCAGAGTGTTACTCTGTGCCCTACATTATTATACTACAATATCATTTAGGACATTTAACCACTGTAATGTGGGTATAGCAGGATGTTACTCTGTGCCCTGCATTATTATAGAACAATATCATTTAGGACATTTAATCACTCTAATGTGGGTATAGCAGGATGTTACTCTGTGCCATGCATTATTATAGAACAATATCGCTTAGGACATTTAATCACTCTAATGTGGGTATAGCAGGATGTTACTCTGTGCCATGCATTATTATAGAACAATATCATTTAGGACATTTAATCACTCTAATGTGGATATAACAGGATGACACCCTGTGCCCAGCATAATTATACAATAACACTTATGACTTTTAACACCTGTAATGTGGGTATAGCAGGATGTTACTCTGTACTCTACATTATTATATTACAGTATCACTTAGGACATTTAATCACTGTAATGTGGGTATAGCAGGATGATACCCTGTGCCCAGCATAATTATACAATAACACTTAGGACTTTTAATCACTGTGATGTGGGTATAGCAGGTTGTTACTTTGTGCCCTACATTATTATAGAACAATATCATTTAGGACATTTAATCACTCTAATGTGGATATAGCAGGATGACACCCTGTGCCCAACATAATTATACAATAACACTTATGAGTTTTAACACCTGTAATGTGGGTATAGCAGGATGTTACTCTGTTTTCTACATTATTATATTACAGTATCACTTAGGACATTTAATCACTGTAATGTGAGTATAGCAGGATGATACCCTGTGCCCAGCATAATTATACAATAACACTTATGACTTTTAACACCTGTAATGTGGGTATAGCAGGATGTTACTCTGTACTCTACATTATTATACTACAGTAGCACTTAGGACATTTAATCACTGTAATGTGGGTATAGCAGGACGTTACTCTGTGCTTTGCATTATTATACTACAATGTCACTTAGGACATTTAATCACTATAATGTGGGTATAGCAGGATGTTACTCTGTGCCCTACATTATTATAGTACAATGTCACTTAGGACATTTAATCACTATAATGTGGGTATAGCAGGTTGTTACTCTGTGCCCTACATTATTATACTACAATATCACTTAGGACATTTAATCACTGTAATGTGGGTATAGCAGGTTGTTACTCTGTGCCCTACATTATTATAGTACAATGTCACTTAGGACATTTAATCACTATAATGTGGGTATAGCAGGTTGTTACTCTGTGCCTACATTATTATACTACAATATCACTTAGGACTTTAATCACTGTAATGTGGGTATATCAGGATGATACCCTGTGTACTTCATTATTATACTACAATATCCCTTAGGACATTTAATCACTGTAATGTGGGTATAGCATGAGAATACCCTGTGCGCTGCATTATTATAAAACAATATCACTTAGGACATTTAATCACTGTAATGTGGGTATAGCAGGATGATACCCTGTGCCCAGCATAATTATACAATAACACTTATGACTTTTAACACCTGTAATGTGGGTATAGCAGGATGTTACTCTGTACTCTACATTATTATACTACAGTAGCACTTAGGACATTTAATCACTGCAATGTGGGCACAGAAGGATGATACCCTGTGTGCTGCATTATTATACTACAATATCACTTAGGACATTTAATCACTGTAATGTGGGCATAGAAGGATGATACCCTGTGCACTGCATTATTATAGTACAATGTCACTTAGGACTTTAAATCACTGTAATGTGGGTATAGCAGGTTGTTACTCTGTGCCCTACATTATTATAGTACAATGTCACTTAGGACTTTTAATCACTGTAATGTGGGTATAGCAGGTTGTTACTCTGTGCCCTACATTATTATAGTACAATGTCACTTAGGACATTTAATCACTGTAATGTGGATATAGCAGGTTGTTACTCTGTGCCCTACATTATTATAGTACAATGTCACTTAGGACATTTAATCACAGTAATGTGGGTATAGCAGGATGTTACACTGTGCCCTACATTATTATAGTACAATGTCACTTAGGACATTTAATGACTGTAATTTGGGTATAGCAGGTTGTTACTCTGTGCCCTACATTATTATAGTACAATGTCACTTAGGATATTTAATCACTGTAATGTGGGTATAGCAGGATGATACCCTGTTCCCAGCATAATTATACAATAACACTTATGACTTTTAACACCTGTAATGTGGGTATAGCAGGATGTCACTCTGTGCTCTACATTATTAAACTACAGTATCGCTTAGGACATTTAATCACTGTAATGTGGGCATAGAAGGATGATACTCTGTGCGCTGCATTATTATACTACAATATCACTAAGGACATTTAATCACTGTAATGTGGGTATAGCAGGATGTTACTCTGTGCCATGCATTATTATAGAACAATATCGCTTAGGACATTTAATCACTCTAATGTGGGTATAGCAGGATGTTACTCTGTGCCATGCATTATTATAGAACAATATCGCTTAGGACATTTAATCACTCTAATGTGGGTATAGCAGGATGTTACTCTGTGCCATGCATTATTATAGAACAATATCATTTAGGACATTTAATCACTCTAATGTGGATATAACAGGATGACACCCTGTGCCCAGCATAATTATACAATAACACTTATGACTTTTAACACCTGTAATGTGGGTATAGCAGGATGTTACTCTGTACTCTACATTATTATATTACAGTATCACTTAGGACATTTAATCACTGTAATGTGGGTATAGCAGGATGATACCCTGTGCCCAGCATAATTATACAATAACACTTAGGACTTTTAATCACTGTGATGTGGGTATAGCAGGTTGTTACTTTGTGCCCTACATTATTATAGAACAATATCATTTAGGACATTTAATCACTCTAATGTGGATATAGCAGGATGACACCCTGTGCCCAGCATAATTATACAATAACACTTATGAGTTTTAACACCTGTAATGTGGGTATAGCAGGATGTTACTCTGTTTTCTACATTATTATATTACAGTATCACTTAGGACATTTAATCACTGTAATGTGAGTATAGCAGGATGATACCCTGTGCCCAGCATAATTATACAATAACACTTATGACTTTTAACACCTGTAATGTGGGTATAGCAGGATGTTACTCTGTACTCTACATTATTATACTACAGTAGCACTTAGGACATTTAATCACTGTAATGTGGGTATAGCAGGACGTTACTCTGTGCTTTGCATTATTATACTACAATGTCACTTAGGACATTTAATCACTATAATGTGGGTATAGCAGGATGTTACTCTGTGCCCTACATTATTATAGTACAATGTCACTTAGGACATTTAATCACTATAATGTGGGTATAGCAGGTTGTTACTCTGTGCCCTACATTATTATACTACAATATCACTTAGGACATTTAATCACTGTAATGTGGGTATAGCAGGTTGTTACTCTGTGCCCTACATTATTATAGTACAATGTCACTTAGGATATTTAATCACTGTAATGTGGGTATAGCAGGATGATACCCTGTTCCCAGCATAATTATACAATAACACTTATGACTTTTAACACCTGTAATGTGGGTATAGCAGGATGTCACTCTGTGCTCTACATTATTAAACTACAGTATCGCTTAGGACATTTAATCACTGTAATGTGGGCATAGAAGGATGATACTCTGTGCTGCATTATTATACTACAATATCACTAAGGACATTTAATCACTGTAATGTGGATAGAGCAGGTTGTTACTCTGTGCCCTACATTATTATAGTACAATGTCACTTTGGACATTTAATCACAGTAATGTGGGTATAGCAGGATGTTACTCTGTGCCCTACATTATTATAGTATAATGTCACTTAGGACATTTAATCACTGTAATGTGGGTATAGCAGGATTTTACCCTGTGCCCAGCATAATTATACAATAATACTTATGACTTTTAACACCTGTAATGTGGGAATAACAGGATGTTACTCTGTACTCTACATTATTATACTACAGTATCACTTAGGAAATTTAATCACTGTAATGTGGGCATAGAAGGATGATACCCAGTGTGCTGCATTATTATACTACAATAACACTTAGGACATTTAATCACTGTAATGTGGCTATAGCAGGATGATACCCTGTGTGCTGCATTATTATACTACAATATCACTTAGGAAATTTAATCACTCTAATGTGGGTATAGCAGGATGTTACTCTGTGCCATGCATTAATACAGAACAATATAATTTAGGACATTTAATCACTCTAATGTGGATATAGCAGGATGATACCCTGTGCCCAGCATAATTATACAATAACACTTATGACTTTTAACATCTGTAATGTGGGTATAGCAGGATGTTCCTCTGTCCTCTACATTATTATACTACAGCAGCACTTAGGACACTTAATCACTGTAATGTGGGCATAGAAAGATTATATCCTGTGTGCTGCATTATTATACTAGAATATCACTTAGGAAATTTAATCACTCTAATGTGGGTATAGCAGGATGATACCCTGTGCCCAGCATAATTATACAATAACACTTATGACTTTTAACATCTGTAATGTGGGTATAGCAGGATGTTCCTCTGTCCTCTACATTATTATACTACAGCAGCACTTAGGACACTTAATCACTGTAATGTGGGCATAGAAAGATTATATCATGTGTGCTGCATTATTATACTAGAATATCACTTAGGACATTTAATCACTGTAATGTGGGTATAGCAGGATGATACCCTGTGTGCTGCATTATTATAGTACAATGTCACTTAGGACATTTAATCACTGTAATGTTAGTATAGCAGGATGTTACTTTGTGCCCTAAAGTATTATAGTACAATGTCACTTAGGACTTTTAATCTCTTTAATGTGGGTATAGCAGATTGTTACTCTGTGCCCTACATTATTATAGTACAATGTCACTTAGGACGTTTAATCACTGTGATGTGGGTATAGCAGGTTGTTACTTTGTGCCCTACATTATTGTAGTACAATGTCACTTAGGACATTTAATCACTGTAATGTGGATATAGCAGGTTGTTACTCTGTGCCCTACATTATTATAGTACAATTTCCCTTAGGACATTTAATCACAGTAATGTGGGTATAGCAGGATGTTACTCTGTGCCCTACATTATTATAGTACAATTTCACTTAGGACATTTAATCACTGTAATGTGGGTACAGGGATCTACCTGAGATGGTCGACAGGCCATATGATCGAAACTCATTTGGTCGACAGTTCATTTGGTCGACAAGCAGATTTGCACCCCTCCCCAATATTGTGCGACCCTGGAGTTGATATATATAGTTAGGGGGGTGGGGGGCACAGCCCCCCCACATTGGGGGGTGTGTGGGGCGAAGCCCCCCACATAACATGCTTATCGACCAAATGAACTGTCGACCAAATTAGTTTCAATCATATGGCCTGTCGACCATCTCAGGTAGATCCGGGTATAGCAGGATGATACCCTGTGCCCAGCATAATTATACAATAACACTTATGACTTTTAACACCTGTAATGTGGGTATAGCAGGATGTTACTCTGTACTCTACATTATTATAGTACAGTATCACTTAGGACATTTAATCACTGTAATGTGGGCAGAGAAGGATGATACCCTGTGCGCTGCATTATTATACTACAATATCACTTAGGACATTTAATCACTGTAATTTGAATATAGCAGGATGTTACTCTGTGCCCTACATTATTATAGTACAATGTCACTTAGGACATTTAATCACTGTAATGTGGGTATAGCAGGATGATACCCTGTGCTCTGCATTATTATAGTACAATGTCACTTAGGACATTTAATCACTGTAATGTGGGTATAGCAGGATGTTACTCTGTGCCCTACAATATTATTGTACAATGTCACTTAGGACATTTAATCACTGTAATGTGGATATAGCAGGTTGTTACTCTGTGCCCTACAATGTACAATGTCACTTAGGACATTTAATCACTGTAATGTGGGTTTAGCAGGATGTTACTCTGTGCCCTACATTATTATAGTACAATGTCACTTAGAACATTTAATCACAGTAATGTGGGTATAGCAGGTTGTTACTCTGTGCCCTACATTATTATAGTACAATGTCACTTAGGACATTTAATCACAGTAATGTGGGTATAGCAGGTTGTTACTCTGTGCCCTACATTATTATAGTACAATGTCACTTAGGACATTTAATCACTATAATGTGGGTATAGCAGGTTGTTAATCTGTGCCCTACATTATTATAGTACAATGTCACTTAGGACATTTAATCACTGTATTGTGGGTATAGCAGGATATTACTCTGTGCCCTACATAATTTTACCACAACAGCACTAAGGATATTTAACTGCTGCAATAAGGAAGTCGCAGGATGTTACTCTTTGCCATACTTTAGTATACAACAACAGGACATAGGATATATAACTATTGATTAGAGGGTAGCAGAGTGTTACTCTATGCCCTACATTACTGCATAGAAAAGCACTTAGGATATTTACTAATTGTAATAAGGGCATAGCAGGGTGTTACTCTGTGCCCTACATTATTCTACTACAATATCACTTCGGACATTTAATCACAGTAATGTGGGTATAGTAGGATGTTATTCTGTGCCCTACATTATTATACTACAATATCATTTAGGACATTTAACCACTGTAATGTGGGTATAGCAGGATGTACTCTGTGCCCTACATTATTATAGTACAATGTCACTTAGGACATTTAATCACTCTAATGTGGGTATAGCAGGATGTTACTCTGTGCCCTACATTATTATAGTACAATGTCACTTAGGACATTTAATCACTGTAATGTGGGTATAGCAGGTTGTTACTCTGTGCCCTACATTATTATAGTACAATGTCACTTAGGACATTTAATCACTGTAATGTGGGTATAGCAGGATGTTACTCTGTACTCTACATTATTATACTACAGTAGCACTTAGGACATTTAATCACTGTAATGTGGGTATAGCAGGACGTTACTCTGTGCTTTGCATTATTATACTACAATGTCACTTAGGACATTTAATCACTATAATGTGGGTATAGCAGGATGTTACTCTGTGCCCTACATTATTATAGTACAATGTCACTTAGGACATTTAATCACTATAATGTGGGTATAGCAGGTTGTTACTCTGTGCCCTACATTATTATACTACAATATCACTTAGGACATTTAATCACTGTAATGTGGGTATAGCAGGTTGTTACTCTGTGCCCTACATTATTATAGTACAATGTCACTTAGGATATTTAATCACTGTAATGTGGGTATAGCAGGATGATACCCTGTTCCCAGCATAATTATACAATAACACTTATGACTTTTAACACCTGTAATGTGGGTATAGCAGGATGTCACTCTGTGCTCTACATTATTAAACTACAGTATCGCTTAGGACATTTAATCACTGTAATGTGGGCATAGAAGGATGATACTCTGTGCGCTGCATTATTATACTACAATATCACTAAGGACATTTAATCACTGTAATGTGGATAGAGCAGGTTGTTACTCTGTGCCCTACATTATTATAGTACAATGTCACTTTGGACATTTAATCACAGTAATGTGGGTATAGCAGGATGTTACTCTGTGCCCTACATTATTATAGTATAATGTCACTTAGGACATTTAATCACTGTAATGTGGGTATAGCAGGATTTTACCCTGTGCCCAGCATAATTATACAATAATACTTATGACTTTTAACACCTGTAATGTGGGAATAACAGGATGTTACTCTGTACTCTACATTATTATACTACAGTATCACTTAGGAAATTTAATCACTGTAATGTGGGCATAGAAGGATGATACCCAGTGTGCTGCATTATTATACTACAATAACACTTAGGACATTTAATCACTGTAATGTGGCTATAGCAGGATGATACCCTGTGTGCTGCATTATTATACTACAATATCACTTAGGAAATTTAATCACTCTAATGTGGGTATAGCAGGATGTTACTCTGTGCCATGCATTAATACAGAACAATATAATTTAGGACATTTAATCACTCTAATGTGGATATAGCAGGATGATACCCTGTGCCCAGCATAATTATACAATAACACTTATGACTTTTAACATCTGTAATGTGGGTATAGCAGGATGTTCCTCTGTCCTCTACATTATTATACTACAGCAGCACTTAGGACACTTAATCACTGTAATGTGGGCATAGAAAGATTATATCCTGTGTGCTGCATTATTATACTAGAATATCACTTAGGAAATTTAATCACTCTAATGTGGGTATAGCAGGATGATACCCTGTGCCCAGCATAATTATACAATAACACTTATGACTTTTAACATCTGTAATGTGGGTATAGCAGGATGTTCCTCTGTCCTCTACATTATTATACTACAGCAGCACTTAGGACACTTAATCACTGTAATGTGGGCATAGAAAGATTATATCATGTGTGCTGCATTATTATACTAGAATATCACTTAGGACATTTAATCACTGTAATGTGGGTATAGCAGGATGATACCCTGTGTGCTGCATTATTATAGTACAATGTCACTTAGGACATTTAATCACTGTAATGTTAGTATAGCAGGATGTTACTTTGTGCCCTAAAGTATTATAGTACAATGTCACTTAGGACTTTTAATCTCTTTAATGTGGGTATAGCAGATTGTTACTCTGTGCCCTACATTATTATAGTACAATGTCACTTAGGACGTTTAATCACTGTGATGTGGGTATAGCAGGTTGTTACTTTGTGCCCTACATTATTGTAGTACAATGTCACTTAGGACATTTAATCACTGTAATGTGGATATAGCAGGTTGTTACTCTGTGCCCTACATTATTATAGTACAATTTCCCTTAGGACATTTAATCACAGTAATGTGGGTATAGCAGGATGTTACTCTGTGCCCTACATTATTATAGTACAATTTCACTTAGGACATTTAATCACTGTAATGTGGGTACAGGGATCTACCTGAGATGGTCGACAGGCCATATGATCGAAACTCATTTGGTCGACAGTTCATTTGGTCGGCAAGCAGATTTGCACCCCTCCCCAATATTGTGCGACCCTGGAGTTGGTATATATAGTTAGGGGTGGGGCACAACCCCACATTGGGGTGTGTGTAAGCCCCCACATAACATGCTTATCGACCAAATGAACTGTCACCAAATTAGTTTCAATCATATGGCCTGTCAATCTCAGGTAGATCCGGGTATAGCAGGATGATACCCTGTGCCCAGCATAATTATACAATAACACTTATGACTTTTAACACCTGTAATGTGGGTATAGCAGGATGTTACTCTGTACTCTACATTATTATAGTACAGTATCACTTAGGACATTTAATCACTGTAATGTGGGCAGAGAAGGATGATACCCTGTGCGCTGCATTATTATACTACAATATCACTTAGGACATTTAATCACTGTAATTTGAATATAGCAGGATGTTACTCTGTGCCCTACATTATTATAGTACAATGTCACTTAGGACATTTAATCACTGTAATGTGGGTATAGCAGGATGATACCCTGTGCTCTGCATTATTATAGTACAATGTCACTTAGGACATTTAATCACTGTAATGTGGGTATAGCAGGATGTTACTCTGTGCCCTACAATATTATTGTACAATGTCACTTAGGACATTTAATCACTGTAATGTGGATATAGCAGGTTGTTACTCTGTGCCCTACAATATTATTGTACAATGTCACTTAGGACATTTAATCACTGTAATGTGGGTTTAGCAGGATGTTACTCTGTGCCCTACATTATTATAGTACAATGTCACTTAGAACATTTAATCACAGTAATGTGGGTATAGCAGGTTGTTACTCTGTGCCCTACATTATTATAGTACAATGTCACTTAGGACATTTAATCACAGTAATGTGGGTATAGCAGGTTGTTACTCTGTGCCCTACATTATTATAGTACAATGTCACTTAGGACATTTAATCACTATAATGTGGGTATAGCAGGTTGTTAATCTGTGCCCTACATTATTATAGTACAATGTCACTTAGGACATTTAATCACTGTATTGTGGGTATAGCAGGATATTACTCTGTGCCCTACATAATTTTACCACAACAGCACTAAGGATATTTAACTGCTGCAATAAGGAAGTCGCAGGATGTTACTCTTTGCCATACTTTAGTATACAACAACAGGACATAGGATATATAACTATTGATTAGAGGGTAGCAGAGTGTTACTCTATGCCCTACATTACTGCATAGAAAAGCACTTAGGATATTTACTAATTGTAATAAGGGCATAGCAGGGTGTTACTCTGTGCCCTACATTATTCTACTACAATATCACTTCGGACATTTAATCACAGTAATGTGGGTATAGTAGGATGTTATTCTGTGCCCTACATTATTATACTACAATATCATTTAGGACATTTAACCACTGTAATGTGGGTATAGCAGGATGTACTCTGTGCCCTACATTATTATAGTACAATGTCACTTAGGACATTTAATCACTCTAATGTGGGTATAGCAGGATGTTACTCTGTGCCCTACATTATTATAGTACAATGTCACTTAGGACATTTAATCACTGTAATGTGGGTATAGCAGGTTGTTACTCTGTGCCCTACATTATTATAGTACAATGTCACTTAGGACATTTAATCACTGTAATGTGGGTATAGCAGGATGTTACTCTGTACTCTACATTATTATACTAAAGTAGCACTTAGGACATTTAATCACTGTAATGTGGGCATAGAAGGATGATACCCTGTGCGCTGCATTATTATACTACAATATCACTTAGGACTTTTAATCACTGTAATGTGGGTATAGCAGGATGTTACTCTGTGCCCTACATTATTATAGTACAATGTCACTTAGGACATTTAATCACTGTAATGTGGATATAGCAAGTTGCTACTCTGTGCCCTACATTATTATAGTACAATGACACTTAGGACATTTATTTACAGTAATGTCGGTATAGCAAGATGTTACTCTGTGCTCTACATTATTATAGTACAATGTCACTTAGGACTTTTAATCACTGTAATGTGGGTATAGCAGGATGGTACTCTGTGCCCTACATTATAATAATACAATGTCACTTAGGACATTTAAACACTGTAATGTGATTATAGCAGGTTGTTACTCTGTGCCCTACATTATTATAGTACAATGTCACTTAGGACATTTAATCACTGTAATGTGGATATAGCAGGTTGTTACTCTGTGCCCTACATTATTATAGTACAATGTCACTTGGGACTTTTAAACACAGTAATGTGGATATAGCAGGATGCTACTCTGTGCCCTGCATTATTATACTACAATATCACTTAGGACATTTAATCACTGTAATGTGGGTATAGCAGGATGCTACTCTGTGCCCAGCATTATTATAATACAATGTCACTTAGGACATTTAATCACTGTAATGTGGGTATAGCAGGTTGTTACTCTGTGCCCTACATTATTATAGTACAATGTCACTTAGGACATTTAACCACTGTAATGTGGGTATAGCAGGTTGTTACTCTGTGCCCTACATTATTATAGTACAATGTCACTTAGGACATTTAATCACATTAATGTGCGTATAGCAGGATGTTACTCTGTACCCTACATTATTATAGAACAATGTCACTTAGGACATTTAATCAGTGTAATCTGGGTATAGCAGGTTGTTACTATGTGCCCGACATTATTATAGTACAATGTCACTTAGGACATTTAATCACTGTAATGTGGGTATAGCAGGATGATACCCTGTGCCCAACATAATTATACAATAACACTTATAACTTTTAACACCTGTATTGTGGGTTTAGCAGGATGTTACTCTGTACTCTACATTATTATACTACAATATCACTTAGGACATTTAATCACTGTAATGTGGGCATAGAAGGATGATACCCTGTGCGCTGCATTATTATACTACAATATCACTTAGGACATTTAATCACTGTAATGCGGATATAGCAGGTTGTTACTCTGTGCCCTACATTGTTATAGTACAATGTCACTTAGGACATTTAATCACTGTAATGTGGGTATAGCAGGATGTTACTCTGTGCCCTACATTATTATAGTACAATGTCACTTAGGACATTTAATCACAGTAATGTGGATATAGCAGGATGTTACTCTGTGCCCTACATTATTATAGTACAATGTCACTTAGGACATTTAATCACAGTAATGTGGGTATAGCAGGATGATACCCTGTGCCCAGCATAATTATACAACAACACTTATGACTTTTAACACCTGTATTGTGGGTTTAGCAGCATGTTACTCTGTACTCTACATTATTATACTACAATATCACTTAGGACATTTAATCACTGTAATGTGGGCATAGAAGGATGATACCCTGTGCGCTGCATTATTATACTACAATATCACTTAGGACATTTAATCACTGTAATGTGGATATAGCAGGTTGTTACTCTGTGCCCTACATTGTTATAGTACAATGTCACTTAGGACATTTAATCACTGTAATGTGGGTATAGCAGGATGTTACTCTGTGCCCTACATTATTATAGTACAATGTCACTTAGGACATTTAATCACAGTAATGTGGATATAGCAGGATGTTACTCTGTGCCCTACATTATTATAGTACAATGTCACTTAGGACATTTAATCACAGTAATGTGGGTATAGCAGGATGTTACTCTGTGGCCTACATTATTATAGTACAATGTCACTTAGGACATTTAATCACAGTAATGTGGGTATAGCAGGATGTTACTCTGTGCCCTACATTATTATAGTACAATGTCACTTAGGACATTTAATCACTGCAATGTGGGTATAGCAGGATATTACTCTCTGCCCTACATAATATTACCACAACAGCACTAAGGATATTTAACTGCTGCAATAAGGAAGTAGCAGGATGTTACTCTTTGTGTTACTTTAGTATACAACAACAGGGCATAGGATATTTAACTATTGATTAGAGGGTTGCAGAGTGTTACTCTATGCCCTTCATTACTGCATGGAAAATCACTTAGGATAATTACTTACTGTAATAAGGCATAGCAGGGTGTTACTCTGTGCCCTACATTATTATACTACAATATCACTTAGGACATTTAATCACAGTAATGAGGGTATAGTAGGATGTTTTTCTCTGCCCTACATTATTATACTACAATATCATTTAGGACATTTAACCACTGTAATGTGGGTATAGCAGGATGTTACTCTGTGCCCTACATTATTATAGTACAATGTCACTTAGGACATTTAATCACTGTAATGTGGGGATAGCAGGATGTTACTCTGTGCCCTGCATTATTATAGTACAATGTCACTTAGGACATTTAATCCCTGTAATGTGGGGATAGCAGGTTGCTACTCTGTGCCTTACATTATTATAGTACAATATCACTTAGGACATTTAATCACTGTAATGTGGATATAGCAGGGTGTTACTCTGTGCCCAGCATTATTATAGTACAATGTCACTTAGAACATTTAATCACTGTAATGTGGGTATAGCAGGATGTTACTCTGTGCCCTGCATTATTATAGTACAATGTCACTTAGGACATTTAATCACTGTAATGTGGGTATAGCAGGATGTTACTCTGTGCCTTGCATTATTATAGTACAATGTCACTTAGGACATTTAATCACTGTAATGTGGGGATAGCAGGTTGCTACTCTGTGCCTTACATTATTATAGTACTATATCACTTAGGACATTTAATCACTGTAATGTGGATATAGCAGGATGTTACTCTGTGCTCAGCATTATTATAGTACAATGTCACTTAGAACATTTAATCACTGTAATGCGGGTATAGCAGGTTGTTACTCTGTGCCCTACATTATTATAGTACAATGTGACTTAGGACATTTAATCACTGTAATGTGGACCTCTCTCACACATTTTCAATCTCACTTCTTCAATTAAAATTGTCCCACCAAGTCTTAAGCATTATCTTATAAAACCCCTCCCCAAAGTATTTCACCCAACCTCAGCTAAAGAGTATAGGTTCATAGCTAAAGTTTATTCACTGGGGAAAATCTTTGAGAAATTGGTATGTGATCAATATACCCCATTTAGTGACAGATGACATGGCTTTAGATCCAAATGCAGTGCTGTCACTGCCTCTTATAAAATTGATCATAATATGGAAAAAGATGAACTGATAGGAGCTATCTTCTTAGACTTTAAACATCCATTTGAATATGTTGATCACAATATTGTATATGCACAGCTAAAAACATTGGTTTTGCTCAAAAGCATTTTGATAATTGAATAGCTACCTGTCTCACACAAGGAATGACACAGTATTGTAACTGGATAGCTACCTGTCTCACACAGGTAATGACACAGTATTGTAACTGGATAGCTACCTGTCTCACACAGGTAATGACACAGTACTGTAACTGGATAGCTACCTGTCTAACACAGGTAATGACACAGTATTGTAACTGGATAGCTACCTGTCTCACACAGGTAATGACACAGTATTGTAACTGGATAGCTACCTGTCTCACACAGGTAATGACACAGTATTGTAACTGGATAGCTACCTGTCTCACACAGGTAATGACACAGTATTGTAACTGGATAGCTACCTGTCTCACACAGGTAATGACACAGTACTGTAACTGGATAGCTACCTGTCTCACACAGGCAATGACATAGTACTGTAACTGGATAGCTACCTGTCTCACACAGGTAATGACACAGTACTGTAACTGGATAGCTACCTGTCTCACACAGGTAATGACACAGTACTGTAACTGGATAGCTACGTGTCTCACACAGGCAATGACACAGTACTGTAACTGGATAGCTACCTGTCTCACACAGGTAATGACACAGTATTGTAACTGGATAGCTACCTGTCTCACACAGGTAAAGACACAGTATTGTAACTGGATAGCTACCTGTCTCACACAGGTAATGACACAGTATTGTAACTGGATAGCTACCTGTCTCACCCAGGTAATGACACAGTATTGTAACTGGATAGCTACCTGTCTCACACAGGTAATGACACAGTATTGTAACTGGATAGCTACCTGTCTCACACAGGTAATGACACAGTACTGTAACTGGATAGCTACCTGTCTCACACAGGTAATGACACAGTATTGTAACTGGATAGCTACCTGTCTCACACAGGTAATGACACAGTATTTTAACTGGAGAGCTACCTGTCTCACACAGGTAATGACACAGTACTGTAAATGGATAGCTACCTGTCTCACACAGGTAATGACACAGTATTGTAACTGGATAGCTACCTGTCTCACACAGGTAATGACACAGTATTTTAACTGGAGAGCTACCTGTCTCACACAGGTAATGACACAGTACTGTAAATGGATAGCTACCTGTCTCACACAGGTAATGACACAGTATTGTAACTGGATAGCTACCTGTCTCACACAGGTAATGACACAGTATTGTAACTGGATAGCTACCTGTCTCACACAGGTAATGACACAGTACTGTAACTGGATAGCTACCTGTCTAACACAGGTAATGACACAGTATTGTAACTGGATAGCTACCTGTCTCACACAGGTAATGACACAGTATTGTAACTGGATAGCTACCTGTCTCACACAGGTAATGACACAGTATTGTAACTGGATAGCTACCTGTCTCACACAGGTAATGACACAGTATTGTAACTGGATAGCTACCTGTCTCACACAGGTAATGACACAGTACTGTAACTGGATAGCTACCTGTCTCACACAGGCAATGACATAGTACTGTAACTGGATAGCTACCTGTCTCACACAGGTAATGACACAGTACTGTAACTGGATAGCTACCTGTCTCACACAGGTAATGACACAGTACTGTAACTGGATAGCTACGTGTCTCACACAGGCAATGACACAGTACTGTAACTGGATAGCTACCTGTCTCACACAGGTAATGACACAGTATTGTAACTGGATAGCTACCTGTCTCACACAGGTAAAGACACAGTATTGTAACTGGATAGCTACCTGTCTCACACAGGTAATGACACAGTATTGTAACTGGATAGCTATCTGTCTCACCCAGGTAATGACACAGTATTGTAACTGGATAGCTACCTGTCTCACACAGGTAATGACACAGTATTGTAACTGGATAGCTACCTGTCTCACACAGGTAATGACACAGTACTGTAACTGGATAGCTACCTGTCTCACACAGGTAATGACACAGTATTGTAACTGGATAGCTACCTGTCTCACACAGGTAATGACACAGTATTTTAACTGGAGAGCTACCTGTCTCACACAGGTAATGACACAGTACTGTAAATGGATAGCTACCTGTCTCACACAGGTAATGACACAGTATTGTAACTGGATAGCTACCTGTCTCACACAGGTAATGACAACTCAGACTTTGGAACTATATTAAAAGGTGTGCCACAGAGATCTGTACCTGGACCATTTTTGTTCTCACTCTTTATTAATGACTTCTCATCATGCCTACCCAACAGAGATAATATGTTGAATACTCATAATCTAGTAGTACTGATAACTTACAAAATTCCTTATCAATTAAACTTTAGTCTACAAAATGATTTCTCTGATGTTTGCAACTGGGTGTTTAGAAACAAATGCATTATCAATACTATCAAATTAATACTCTTTGGAGCGCATAAAAAATTCCTCACTTCTTCTTCTCCTTTTGGCTGCTCCTATTAGGGGTCACCACAATGGATCTATGGTCCACAAAACAAGTGGCAGTACAGTTTTTTTATGGTGTCGAGTTGCCACCCTGGAGCCCAACCTTCCTCAGAAAGCGCGCACACACACACACACACACACACACACACACACACACACACACACACACACACACACACACACACACACACACACATGGACACCCACACGCAACCACACGCACACACACGCAACCACACGCACACACCCACATGCAACCACACACACACACACACACACACACACACACACACACACACACACACACACACACACACACACACACACAACCACACGGACACCCACATGCAACCACACACAGCACACACACAACACATACACACACGCTGTGCAGGCAGAACCACGCACACACCCACATGCAACCACACAGACACACACACACGCACACGCAACCACACGTACACACCCACATGCAACCACACACACACACACACACACACACACACACACACACACACACACACACACACACACACACACACACACACACACACTCACACACACACACATAGGACCAACTTAGAGTGTCCAATCCACCTGCAGCATGTCTTGGGAATGTGGAAGGAAACCAAAACACTCAGAGGAAACCCATGTGACCACAGGGAGAACATGCAGACTCCACAGAGAAGGCAGCCCAGTCAAGAATCAAACTGGAGAACCTCTCGCGGTGAAGTGAGAATGCTAACCTTTGCACCACTCTGCCACCCATAAAAAATTCCTCACTAATCACATCATTTGTGAATTAAGAATTGAAACATGGTGTCATTACTCAAGGAGATGTGAACATTACTATAGACCAAACAGTGATCTTCACAAAACAGATAGAATTATAAATTAGTGAAATCCTTATCTAACTGAAAGTGTTATACAGAGTACTTCATCCTTTAGTGTCTGAAGCTAGATGGGCAGTCCCAATCAATGTACTGCTAAAAAGACACAAATATGATTTACCTAGTATAGCATTCTATCCTCCTCACAATACAGATAAATTACTAACATTGTTGACCAGTCTGGTGCTGTAGAGGGATAAAGCCCTAAGTATGGCACAGGTGATCGAGGTTTGATTACCGGTTTGCATAGCTGATGAAGAGGGAGGGAGGGATGGGGATGCCTGTCTTAGGTAGGAGGGTATTTGTCGATAACACTCCCTTACAGGAGGCATGTTTCAAAGAGGGGATTTGTCCTCAAATGTAATCGATAAGCATGCGAGTCAGGACGGGGGGGTTATTGTATAAAAAGACCCCCCGGGCCAGTAGTGGAGATGGATGGGCCCACAGGATGCCCTTAGGATCCACGACCAACCCAAGCAATGCCAGAGTAAGTCTGAGGAGGTATGAGACAAACTGGCAGAACACGTATGAACATGAGGCACAGAAGGGATGGCACAATTAACTGAAGTCCCAAGGGAGACCAATAGAAATACTAAGATTGACACACCTGGAACATAATCACTAGCAGAAAATTAACTGGATGGAGATGAGGGCTAATTTCTTACTGAAAAACTTCATCATCAAAGTACTGAATGACAGATATTGCCTGCTGCTTAGACATAGCCTTCTTATTAGAAATGTGTCTTACAACCTTTCACATTATCTGCCACAAACCCATCAGTTGTCATAAGTGTTCTACCCTGGTTAACAAATTTAAATCCATATATCCATCCATTCATCCATCTAGTCATTACATCCAGCCATCCATTCACCATCCATCTATCCATCTGTCCATCCACAACCTTTTCTTCCATTTTTTGCAAATGAAATTGGAGTGTCATATCAATAGAGACAATTATCTAGAGCTAAAGTTCTCACTGCTGGGTGGCTAGTCTTTAAATAAATAGAATGTCTTTGTTCATTCTTCCATAATTACTTTATTTGGCTTTCTAACGTCTAGTATCCACACTTCCATTACTGTAGATAATCTCATGTACCTTCTTAGTATTCCCCGCAAAATCAAGCCTGATAGGTACAGCTTCTTTATTATATCTACCCTTGTGGTTTTGAAAGTGGGCATGGTCATCCCCAAGCATATATGGTCTAGCTCTGTCTCCTCTCAGTGACCTAACTAGGTTAAGACCTTCATCTATCTCATCTTTCTTATACTTTTGTTGTAACAACTCTCTACTAAATTGGTCTATATTACAATCTGATCCTGAGATAGCTAGGATAGTGGGTACTAAGCTCAGTTTCTGTTATAAAAATAGGAAGAATCTCGAAAGGTTATTATGTCAGCCCAAAAATGTTGAAAACACATTATATGACTTAAATAGGTGTGGATACTGTAGTGTTTGTGGGGTGCTAAGTAATGACAGGGTGTTTATACATCCAGTGACAAAGAAAAGGTATAGATTTTAAAGTGAAAGCTAATTGTAAGATCAGGAATTTAGTTTATCTGACAGTCTGCTCAACATGTTCTTCTTTCTATGTGGGGATGACAACACGCTAACTTAGAGAGAGGATCAGAGAACATTTAGCAGCCATTAGAAATGAAGAACCTGAGAGGAGTGCCCTGGCAAAACATACCATGTGTAATGACACAACACATCATTTTTTGTTTAAGGTAGTTGAATGCATCCATCAGGATGTAAGACTGGGGGGGATATAAAAAGTAAAACTGAGTTGAGTGAACTTAGGTGGATAATTGAGTTGCAGGCCGAGAAGGAACCAGGGTTGAATGACAGAACATCAGTTAAGCCATATTTGAAAATGAGACGTGTATGATGTGTTATACTGTTCATTTTTAATTTGTTAAATTTCAGTGTTTACTGATATATATTGCACACATTTTAATAGTATGTATATGATATATGGTGTGTGAAGGTATTTTTATCATTAATTTGATTAATTGGTTTATATATTGATTTATTGATTAATTGTATAACTGGTAATTAAGGGGTATATAAGTGAGTCAGATAGAATGTGTTTTATCGTCTGAGGAAGCATCTGTGATGTGAAAGCACTAACCATTTATTAAAAAGTTTTATTCCTGCTGTGCATCTCCACTTAGTTCTTATACTGAAATTATAACAACTCCAAATCTTTTTTGAACTATGACCGACCAGGTGTTAAAACCTAGTACACCAACACAACCCATACCTACTTCTTCTAACCAAACTGTCAGCAAAGCCAGTAAGTACTACACTCACTTCATCCAAACAGTAACCGCTCTTATTAAACCCTTGACAAAGGCAGACACTGGTTCATCTCCATTGATAGCTCCCAAAATACTTGCACTCAAAAAAAATAAACTATAAGTAACCTTAAAACCTACCTCCTATGCCCTGATAACATAATATGTGAGTACATAAAAACGATAATGATGCCTTAATATTTCCTATTTATGTCCTAATCAACCTCTCCATCACCAAAAGCTATGTCCCAGCCCTAAAGAAAAGGTGCTATGTTCCTCCTCTCCATAAAGATGGAAACTCAAATGACCTCTCAAACTTCAGGCCAACAGCCATACTGTCTGTACTGTCAAAACTTCTGGAAAAGTATATCCCATTTCAACCCCTCAGCTTTCTCACTGACAATTGTCTCCTTTCCCCTACACAGAATTGTTTCCATCCTTTTCATAGTACATGTGCAGCTCCCCTTTATTTTATAACACCTGTTAACCAGTATAAATCTCTGGCAACTGGGTCTATCTTAGATAGTCGAACATTGAATAACCGAAACCACACAATGTCGAACATATGGAACAGCAATTTTTTTTCCCAGGGAAAAAAAATCGCTGCTCCAAAAAAAAAAAAAAGACAAAAAAAACCCAAAAAACAAATCCACAAACAAAATAACAAAATAAACTGGGGGACTTCACCCCCCCACACCCCCCCTACTTAAATATACCAACGCTTAGATTGCACCACAGTGGAGGAAATGGCAAAGTCCTGGCAATGGCCCAGAGATTTTTTCCCAGACATTCTGTGGTTTCAGTTATCAGGGGTCGATGTAAGAGCATTCACTCTTTTCAACTTTCAATGTCCTGATATAGACCCCTGGCAACTTAGTCTCAGCACTTATCCTAGATTTGTCCAGGGTTTTTGACATGGTATCCCAGTAGATATTACTTCTAAAACTAGCTTGTCTAGGAGTACATAAAACTATGTTGGTTCCCCAACTACTTCTTAAACAGGCAGCAAGCAATAAAATAGCAAAATGTAACTCCCATTTCCTTCCC
>NC_056744.1:1779624603-1779701917 GCF_019279795.1 Protopterus annectens | reverse complement strand
GTGTGTAAGGAGATGAGTGTGTGTTTGGTGGGGGTAGTGTATCAACAAAAGCAACTGAAAATATAGATTTTATTTGAACTACAAAATATTGCTTTTCAAGTTGCAAAGCAAATTCTAAAAAAATATATATAGTGTCACTAACACAGAAAGGTCTATGTACAGATCTCTCCACCATTCAAGTAAAAAGTCTAAATCTTTATTTATGTATTTATTGACATTGGATTACCAGAAAAGCCCAAATGGGTTGAAGCCCATTTTCAGAGGAGGCCTGGGGAGAAAACATTTTAAGAACAATAGTTTTACAGTCTTCAAAAATAACAGAAAAACATCAGCAGTTTAAATAACTATACCAAATTCGACATAATATAAAAAACATGTATTAAGGATATAAATATATATATATATATATATATATATATATATATATATATATATATATATATATATATATATATAAGTTTTAAGTTATATGACAATGGTTTCATTTTTGATAAAATGTTTCCTGTTTATAGAGAAATTAAAGGTAATTTAGTATAATACAAACAGGAATTGCCATATGAAGTGAGAGAAAAGCAGGTTTATGGTATATTTACAGAGAAAGCCATATGAGAGAAATTGATAGAAGTAAGGAAGTGAGTGAAGAAGGGAAAGTAAACTAATGTAAGGTATGAAGAGGTACTTGTTCACAATCAGGGATATAATTTGTGCAGGCGTCGAGCACGGACAGAGCCAGCTTTTGGTTAAGAAGCCTTTCAGAATGGTTTTAAAGGACTGGGGGAGGGTATTGACTTGATGGATACAGGTAAGAAGTTCTAAACCTAAACAACATGGTATGAGTATAGACAATGTCTGGCAGATTTGATAAGTTTGTGGACAAACAGGAGTTTTTGGTCAATGGCTTGCAATGACCGACTCGGAACATTGTTTGTAGAATGTTATTTAGTGCTGAACAAGCAGATGGACACTGAATAATTTTATAGGTGGTAAGAAGCTGTGTATATGTTAGTTGGTGGGGTAGTTCTAAACAATTTAGGCTTTT
Organism: Protopterus annectens; assembly: GCF_019279795.1. Classification (NCBI taxonomy): domain Eukaryota; kingdom Metazoa; phylum Chordata; order Ceratodontiformes; family Protopteridae; genus Protopterus; species Protopterus annectens. Next base: position 1,779,700,878 of record NC_056744.1, on the reverse strand, counting down.
TAGTGCTATACAGTGGTGAGTTCTGAAAGGGGTAGTTGCTACAAATTTAGCAACCTTGTTATAGCATTATTCAGGTTTTGATTTTGTGATGTCTGGAGGTTAGTAAGGATGGGAGCACAATAAAGCAGTGTGGGGAGGAGCTAAGTAGTGACAAGTGTAGCTTTAGTTGCCTCAGTGAGAAAGTTGTTTGACTCTGTAAAGTTTCCATAGTTTTTGATGAGTTTTTCTAATATACTTTTGTATATGCAACTCGAATTTCAGAATATCATCCACTATCATCCCTAATAATTTGCTATGAGTAGTGACTTCAATAGTTGTATTACCAAGAGAGAGGACTTCAAATTTTGTTTTTTTTTCATGAGAGAAATATTTGAGGGAAAAGTAGTAGTTCACTTTTTTAGGGGGTGTGTTGAGCATGAGTTGTGAGCTACAAAGTCATGTTTCAATGGCTGTTAAAACTTTATGAGTAATTTTTTTTAGGTGTGCCATGTTGTCAGATGTGTAAATGAGTGCAGAGTCACATGATTACTATATTAGGGAGGCCTGTTATGTGTATGTGTGGAGGGTGATAGTGAGAATGTTAAGAGGAGGGGAGCAAGGATAAAGCCTATTGTTCAGGTGGGCTGAGAAAAACCTAATGAGGACATTTGAAGCTGAAGTTTGCCATGAAAGAATATGTCTTGAAGGTTTTAGACTAGTCTAGAAATAAGGACGAGAGTCGTTTGCCATTATCTCTAGCTTTATCAACAGTCTCTATATAGATTAGAACACTGTGGGAAGGATGGAAGCCATGTTGTATGGGGGATAGAAGTTCCTCCACAATATAACTATAAATAAATATAAAAATAAATATAAAACAAATTTCTGGCCCAGCTAAACAAAAGGATATTGTAAGACAGATGTGATATAATACTGCTTATCGTACCAACTTAAGTTGTACACTTTATCCTGTTTTCAGGCTAACAGGAATCAGTTCCTGATGAAGGATTCCTATTAGTTGGAATACTTGAGTGATTGCAAAATCCATGTTGGTGCAATAAAAGGTATTACAATACATCCGTGTTCCAGTGTGCTTGTGTTTTCTGTTAGTGAACTAGCATGGCATTTTTTAATTTTTGGTTCAGCTAAGATAATTTTGTTGCAATCTCCAGAGGAACCTACTTTACATTCAGAGCATCCTACCCTAGGCCTGCAATTGCATTGTTTTTATGTGAACTTACAACTCTAGGCACTTGCAGATAGCCTTTCTTCCTGGGAATCCCCTCTCCAATCATGAGGACTCACCTCCAATGAGGTGCAACAACAGCCTCCACTCAAACTCCGGTCTTCTGGTATACAAAGGCCTATCAACATCCCCCCTTGAGATGCTAACAAATCTGCCATGGCATGGAAAATCCCTCCTTTTATACCAGAATAAATTATGTAAATTGTCTTCCAATGATCCATTAACCCAACATGAAGGAATTTCTCCTCTAACTAATGCATACCAATACCTGAATCCTCTTAAAAAAGCAGCATTCTTTGTGTAATAGTTACATCACACAATAGCAATTAGTTAAATTACTTAAAAATACAGTATATTTACTATATTTACATCACATAGAGCATCATTCATTAAGCCATAATACTAAATACATACCAGAGGTCCGAATGAAGAGATGATAAGGGGTCTAAACGGAGATGATACAATCAGCAAATCAGCAAGCAAAGCAGAGTCTTGGTGAGTACCTTCATGAGGTGGGCCCTGTTTTTCACTAAATCTCACAAAGACGACACTGATATATAGCCTATATTGTACACAGCATATATCATGGACAGAAGTAGGTTAAAAAAATAAAAAAACACAGCTTGGTGCACAAGTCCCAGGATAAAAATGTGCCTGATCCTGGTCGGTGCACTGGTACTAGGACTGGAAAAAATGACAGTGTAGAGTCCCCAAGACACAAAAACATTCCAATAATGGGGTTATGCTAGGCTTAAGGGGATGATGTCCCCCTGTTGCAGAAGGAAGTAGTAGTCTACAAAAGCCACAAAAACTGACAGTCCAAAAAAAGTCATAAAGATGATACAGTGAACTATTAAGGATAGAAAAGAAATTATGCAAAAAGCCCAGAATTTTCAGATAGAAGATATACAAAAATGATGAGAAAATTAGGGGGAAAATAAAATACCTGCACAAGAACAACTGTCAAAAGCTTCAATGCAAATTTGTGTTCTTTACTACAACAGATTCATGAAAAACACGATATAGACCAATAAGCCTTAGGTTATTTGGAAAAAGAAGTAACTGAGGAAGTGCAAAAATATAAAGAACAAAATCCAGATATTTTTGAAAGGTATAAAAAGAAACATGGATATGAGGAAGAAAGAGAGATCTGATACGATGCAATATTTATGCAAAGGAGAAAGCCAAAGTAATCATACAAAAAAGCAGCTCCAAAGATATTTGAAGAGAAATACATGCAAAAGCTCCCAGATATGGAAAAGTTCACAATACAAAACAAAAAATAGAAGGGTGGGCTAAGAGAGACCTAATAAGGGGAAATGAAGAACAGAAGATTAATAAAGTAGAAATTAAACAAATAGAAGCTGATGTTATGGAATACCTGTGAAATGAAATATTTAGTGTAGAAAGTCTAACACAGGTTTTATCACAGCATGATGCAGCAATGAGTCTCCAACATAAGTAAGGAGAAACAGGAGGAGCAGGAGACATCCGAAGGAGAAATATGGACATGGGAAAGAAAAAGAGATTTAATATGGTGCAACATTTGTGCAAAAGGAGAACGCAAATCTAATCAATACAAAAAATGCAGCACCGAAGACATTTGAAGAAATATATGCAAAGGCATTCAGATATGGAAAAATTTACAATACAAAAAATAAGAAAACAAAGGGGGGAAAGTAGAAAAGAGGACTAGTAATGGAGAAGTTAAAGAAATAGAAACTGAAGTGATGGTTTACCTGCAAAGTGAAGGATTTAGTGCAGAAAATCCAACTCTGGTAACATCACAGTATGATAGAACAATGAGTCCCCAAACTAAGGAGATACTGGTGGAATGTTAAATATCTGATAGGTTGTCATATGAAGATACTTTGGAGCCTTCAGTAGGAACTCACTATAAAAGTTCAGTTGGCGTTGCGCAGAACGGAAGGAGCAGGAAATGGTGACAACTCTGACGTAGCCAATGTTGGGGTGTGATAAGCCAGTGAATTCCCATATGAAAGAGCAATGGATGACACAGGATGAAGATGAAGACAATATGTCACAGGAGGATGTTCTGGAACATTCTGTAGAATACCTGCAGGAAACAGAAAATAAAGAATGTGCCCTTAGTTTAGAAGAAAGTGATCTAAGGGAAGAGTTGCTTGATTTAATAGCGATGGAGAGACATATTCAGATTAATGAAAGAAATAGATTACAGAAAGTCAGTAAGACCCAAAATGTTAGAAGTTTGATAAAACAAATGAACACAGTAATCAAAAATATTCACTGAAATGTATGTGATATAACAGAAGTAAATAGAATATATTACAGTGCAGCTAAATTAATAACAGATAAAGTCTTACCACATAAACACAGGGCAGTAAGGGAAAAGAAGGGAAGAAAACAAATGCCATCATGAAAGTATTGAATAGAGAACACCATAAAGTAATCAAGGCAAAAAGTGTCTCTCTTAGAATAGTACAGAAGAGAGAACAGATCATCAGATATACTTAGAAAGAAAGACACGATAAAAGCAACACAGTATAACAAAAGACCAGGATCTATCATGCACTATTGGAAATGATAAACTAAATTTATCAGCATGGCCAGAAGAACTTAGTAGATATGAAGATAAATATAGAGGAAAGGTACAAGATATCTATCTGCTTTATACAGATTTTCATAAAATTTCCAAAATATTTCTAGTACCTCTACAGGATCTCTGGTTATCTTCCTTCTTATAGACTCACTAAGCTTGGCGACAACCCTTTCTACTTTCTGTTGCCTGAGTCATTGTGCCAAAAGTTTTTGTACTCTGGAGTTATAAGAATTAAATATGCGAAGGTTAAAGGCAAACGAGGCTCAATTACTAATGGTTAGGATAGAAGAAGACAAGATAAAAACTGTGATGTATAATCAATCTACAGGGAAATCCCCAGGAATAGGTGGCATTCCTGTGGAAGTTTGGAAGCTAGGAGGGAAAACCTGATAAAGATCTGGAAGGTTTTATTTAACTATATTTTACAAAGAGGAGAAGCACCGATATCCTGGAAGAAAGCAGCGGTGGCTGTATTACCTACAGATCATAAAGACCCATCTGATCCAGCATCCTCCAAGAAAGCAGCGGTGGCTGTATTACCTACAGATCATAAAGACCCATCTGATCCAGCTTCATATAGGCCCATTTCAATTTTAAACCATGCTTATATAGTGTTTATGTCTATAGCTGATAAAAGAATGGCAAAGATGATACTAAAATTGATAACTATGAACCAAAGTAGTTTTGTAGAAGGGAGGCAAATCTTTAACAATGTTAATAGAACAGTGATGATCCAGAGGGAAGCAGAATGTAAGAAAATACCACTGTTGTTGGCGGGGCCTAATGATGAGAAACCATTAGCAGAGTAAGCTGGGATTTTATGATCAGGGCAATGGAAGCATTTGCATTCCCCTGATAAAATGATAATGTTGATTAGGAGAATATATGAAGAATCAGAGCTAAAATTAAAGTGGGTGGGCTCTTCTCTGATAAGTTCTGTTTGAGCAGAGGAATCAGGTAGGGGTGTCCTGTTTCCCCTCTGTTATTTGTGTTATATTTAGAACCATTGACAAAGAAATAAGGGACTCAGGAATTCAATTATATAATTGGTATGGTATACAAGAAAAGCTGGTTTTATTTCCATATGATATTATTTTATACCTAATGAACCAGAAAAGGACATTTCAGTGTTGTGGACCATTCTGAGACAGTTTCAAGTCTTTTCACACAAAATTAATGAAGATAAAACAAAGGCAATACCTGTAAACTATGTACCCAGACATGAATTGGTTCAGCAATACCCATATTAAGGGGGTCATGATAAAATTAACTATTTAGGAGTGTGGATTAAAAGGGATTCAGTTATGGTACTTAAGGATATATGGGAAGAGTCTAAACTAAGGATAATACAAACTAAGAAACTGGAAGCTCTGTTTTATTGATATGGATAGCAAGATACAAGCAGTCAAAATGTTTTAGTCCCTTTAGTTTTATACATATGGCAGACATATTTTTATTAACCAAAGGAGACGTTGTGGATAGCAATTAGTAAAGAGTTGACGGATTTTATCTGGGAGAAGATGACAAGAATCAAGTGGGATAAGCTGATCCTTCAAATAAAACAAGCTGGTTTGGGATTATGTTGAAGGAGTATTTCAGAGCTACACAGTTAAGGCCTCTATACATAGCACAAGCTGGATTCTATAACTCAAAGGTGAAAGGGATGATGATGAAAGAAAGGTGAAGTTCAAAAGGAGAGACTGGGATTTTGGATGCAGATTCTTAAGGAAAATAACAATAACCATGCAGAATATTATATTCATAAAAAATAGAAAGTATTCTAAGAACTAAGCCAACATGGGAATGGAGAAAGGAGATTCTGCTTATAGGGATGACTACAATTAGGGATACAGACAATAGACAAGAGGGGTGTAGAACTTACTGGAGAAAGCTGGCAAATGAACCAAGGTATTAGGAGCAACTAACTACACAGGGAATGGTAATAAACTGGGAAGAGGCCAATAATTTATTTGGACTGCAAGCTAGAGACTGCCTTCTCTATCAAGCATTGATATCAGAGTATAGGCAAAGAGAAAGAAATAGGGGTGGGGGTCTTAACTGAAAGGCCAGTCTGGTATAGTTTTTAGCTGAATCTAGAACAGAAGCTGCTGTTAAAAAAGGCATAATTGGTAGACCATATAGAATATTGTATAATGACTATAACAGTCAATCTGAGGAGGTTAGAAAGGGGTAGAAAGAAAGATTGGATAAGAAATTCACAAAGAAATAATAAAGGGGATATATGTATGGCTCCCAAATATGCCACAAAGTCTAACATTTTTAGGATCTTTGCTTGGAAGTGTTTACATAGGTATTTTTATACCCCGAGTGGGCTCCGAGGAATTTTTCGTCAGGTAGATAGCAAGTGTTGGAGGTATGATGGAGAAGAAAAAGATAACTGGGGACATGTTTTTGGGAGTGTAATGAGTTGGCCAACTTTAAAAATTTCCAGCAGACTACTCTATCAGAAATTCTTGGTATGCAAATTGGTATAATAAATGACATTATTTTTGAGCTGTGATATAGAATCAAAATTGTCTAAAGATAATAAGGCCTTGCTGAGTCTAATTATGGTGGCTGCCAAAAAAGCAATTACTAGAAAATAGAAATCAAAGTCTAAGCCACCCACACTAGAAGTAGTGACTATAGCAACAGAAATAAAACAACTGGAAACGGGATCTTTAGAAATGAGCGGGAGCAAACTACACCGAAAAAAATGGGAATCGTTGGAACAATACATGTCGAATGTTTTGGAGGAGGAAGATGTTTAAAAGAAGGCAAGATCTGAATGAGCTATGTAATGCTTGACTGACGACTGGATAGATTATAAGTGATATATAATGTCTGCAACTAAAATATATCAACATGGTTTGTTTTAATTCACATAAATGTATGATTGCCTATGCCATAAGTGATAATTTTATGAAAATGTTTCTTATTAAAAAAAAGACACTGTAAAAAAGGAAAAGTACAAAATAAACAATTCATTGATTCACAAAAACATTTTGTAGAGAATTGGTAAACAAGGCAAAAGGAATAGAAATACCACCAAAAATGGATAAATAGACACGTTTTGGAGAAATATCTATGAAGACCCTGTGGAAGATGACAAAGATGATGAATGGATAGAAGAAGGAAAAGAAACAGAAGTTTAAATGTACAGGATATGAAATGGGATGAAGTAATGGCCAGAGAAATTTAAACAAAATTAAGAAAAGCTCCTAAATGGAAAACCCCAGGCCAGATACAGTAACTAACTTCTGGCTAAAAGTATCGACATATTTACATGAAGATTTAGCTCTGAGTAAGAAGTATTTATATGGACATCCCAAACTGACACCAACCGAGTTAACAACAGGAAAAAATATTCTCCACTTTAAAAATCTACACCAATAACTTACCTTCCAATGATGTATAAACTATATACCGTAATTGATGCTAATAGAATTTATAGTCATTTAGAAGAAAACTTGATCATGGCAATAGAACAAAACGGTAACAAAAGATAGTCATATGGAATAAAGGATTATTTGCTGTTAAATAAAGTCATAATGGATAACTGTAAAAAGGGGAAAACATATGAAAGAATAGCCTTTTGAGCTATTTGAGCTAAGCTAAAACATCAAGCAGTAGTAAGAAATATTTGTAAATTAAACTCCAAACAGTCGTAAAAAAATGTTGTGATCAAAATGTAATCACTTTTGCAAATAAAAACAGCTTCATGTTCTTTGTACCAAAGCAACAAATCTTCTTGTTGCAATTAAAAAGAGCTTCACTTTTTAGTAGCAAAACAACAAATCTTTATTGGGTAAAACTTATATAAATCAGCAGATAAGCACTGTCCTTATGTAAAAAAAACTAGAGATGTGCTTTCATAACCACAGTGCTTATCTACCGATTTATATTTTATATAAGTTTCACCCAATAAAGATTTGTTGTTTTGCTAGTAAGAAGTGAAGTTATTTTTAACTGCAACAAGAAAATTTGTTGTTTTTGTACAAAAAAAGTGAAGCTGTTTTTATTCACAAAAGTGAAAGAAAGTTTGATTGCAACAAGATTATTTACTACTGTTTGGAGTTTAATTTACAAATATTTCTTATTAATATGTCTTGGTGTTTTAGCTTAGCTCGAATAGCTCAATAGGCTATTCTGTCATATTTTTCTAGTTGTTTTGACCTGAATAGGGTTCTATATTAGAACATCGAAGTTTCAAAACTTCAAATGTTCTAATATCAACCCCTATACAACAAAAGCTGAAAATATTGAAGCAACAGAAAAACACATTTTTTTCTAGGGAAATAATTTGGTTGTCCGTTTCTGTTGCTTCGGTATTTTCAGTGCTGTGGTGGAAAGTTACAGGTTGGGTTCAGGTAAGTGTGAGACTGAGTGTGGGTTAGGTTAGTTAGGGTTAGAGCGCAGGTTAGGTATGTGTGCAGTTGTGTGGACGTGAGGGTTAGGGTGGGGTAGGTGAGTTAGGGTTAGGGCACGGGTGAGTTGAGTGTGCGATAGTGACGGTTGTTAAGGTTAGGGTTTAGGTTAAGGTAAGTGGATAGTTAGTGGTGTGTGTATAGTTTAGTGTAGGGTTAGGTGTAAGATTTTAGGTGTATGTGTGTGGATTGCTGTTTGTTTGGTGTGCTTGTGTTGTGTGTACGTGTTTTGGAACAGCAAATTTTTTTCCTAGGAAAAAATTTGCTGTTCTGCATGTTCGATGTTTTCAGCTTTCGCTGAATAGGGGTCGATATTAGAACATTCGAAGTTTTGAAACTTCGATGTTCAAATATAGACCCCTGAATAGTTGGACTCTGTCTACTATCTGATGGTTTAAGCTAACTAAAATTCAGGGTGCTCACAGTGCTTCATTTCCAAACTGTTAAAGGGGGACGAATCGAAGTATGGCATGGATAGTCTACATAGAATCATTTGACAGTATCAATCATTCACAGATAAAGGAATGCTTACAGATGTATAAAATAGACCCTACACTGATTGATTACATTACAGTGACAATGAAACAGTGGCAAACCACTTTGCAGCTTAGCCATAATAAAGGACAAATTGTTATCCCAGGGATAAAAATTTAAAGGGGGATATTCCAGGGTGACTCCTTGTCACCGCTGCTCTTTTGTCTTGCCCTTAACCCATTATTGGCTCCCAGAAGTCAAAAAGTGTAAAGACTTCTCATCTTCTTTTTGTGGATGATTTAAAACTGTATACTTCATCAGATAAGGAACTGAAAGAACAACCGTATGTGTTTAAAGCTTTCTCAGATGATATAAGAATGTAATTTGGTCTTGAGAAATTGCAAAAGCAACCTTTAATGCAGGAAAGCTGTATCACCAAGAAAATATCAATCTGGGGCAAGAATGTGATATAAAGTGGCCTGAGCAGGGGGGAGTGTAAAATATTTGGGAATTGATGAAGGATCAACAATAAAACATGAATAAATGTGAACAAAGGTTAGAAAGGAATAAAGACTAAAATTAATACTGAAAACAGCCCTAACATCTAGGAACAAAGTCCAAACTATAAACCAATTTGCTATCCCTGTTCTAGCTTATAGTTTTGGGGTGACTGATTGGTCCCTAAAGGTATTTAATTGATTGAACAGGAAAACAAGAAAACTGTTTCATGCTTAACAAATCATTTATAAAAATCAGTGTATACCAAAATTAAATATTCCACATTCTGAAGGCGGTCTGGGCCTCCTCGACATTGATTTTATTTAACATTTGTTTACTGGGAAAGTCCAACTTGGAACAAAGCCAATTCAGTGGAGGGCTGGGGATAAATGCTCCAGAAGCATGTCTTTGTAACATGGGAGGAAACTGGAGCATCCGGAGGAAACCCACACAAATGCAGGGAGGACATGCAGACTCCACACAGAACGCACCCCAGCCGAGAATTGAACTGGAGAACCTCTTGCTTTGAGGTGACAATGCTACCGCTGCACCACTATGCCGTCAAAACTGATTACATGTATATATTTGCAGTCATAGGGCACAACACCTTAACATAGTGAAAGTTTTAAAACATGAGGAGAACAAGTCTAAGATAACTTCCCTGCTTAGTTTAGCAAAAGTATTTCGGTGTCAAGTGGGAATGGAAATCAAACCAAAAGTAGACAGAAGTCAGGCAGCAACTGAATGTGCCAAAAAACAAAAGAAAGAATATAATGTGAAGGATCACATGAGAAGGCAAGAAATGTGGAAAAGGCATAAATATAGTTGCAAATAGAGAAAACTCCTCCAACAACCTTATGCTGATCAGGATATGACACAGGAATGATTAGGGAGAGGTGAATTTAATCCCCAAAAATTAAAGGTTAATATTAGCAGCCCAAGATAGTGAACTATAAACACATTGGTTTACAAAAGTCTTTTGAACATTGGAGAAACAGAGAAACAGAGAAATGCAGGTTCTGTAAAAAAAATTGGAAAGAGTCACACATCTTGTTGCTAGTTGTGATATACTCATGGCAGAGGGCCTGCATATTGAAATGCATATTAATGGGGCAAGACTGCTGCATTTGAGGATTACACAAGCATTACAAACCCTGCATCATCAAAACACACATATAGAAACACAAAACACACACCTACATTCATGGAGGCTCTCAAATAAAATCTACCCAAGCAACAGGGACCGCCAAATCAGAAGCACAAGCAACCTCCACCCCCCAACACAACCCAAATGACACATAGCCCACTAACTCAGTGTGCCACTCAACCACAGCCCATAAGGCATAACAACGTACCCAACACTCTAGTCATAGGTGACTTTATAGTCAGGCACACTGATGTTCCACTCACCAGGCTAAACAAGGAGAAAGTTACTGTCAGCTGCCTGTCAGGTGCCAAGATCCGCCACATAACGCATGCACTCAGGTCACTCCATAGCAAGTACAAATGACTCTGTCATTGTCCATGTTGGTGTGAATGACCTGAGACGTACCTCCCTGGACTACATGAAAAGAGACATGGAGGAGCTTTCTGATCTTGTAGCCCAGGCAGGTATGACCCTAGCCCTGAGTAGCATCCTGTCATCACCCAGAATGATACCACAGTACAAGGACAAAATGATTGACTTCAATAATTGGCTAAGCTTCTGGTGTCATTCTAAGGGGATCCAGTATTTGTCTGCCTGGGATGACATGATCGACAAACCATGATGCTTTGCCAGAGATGGCCTGCACCTGTCACCCTTGGGATTCCGGATACTGGCTAAGACTCTTGCCAACCCTATAGTGCCTTTTTTAGGCAAGATTCAAATGACAAATTCACCACCATAACAGGTACAAGCAAGCAAAATCTGAGGGTAATGCTACTTAATGCTAGAAGTCTAAACCTCAAAATGCACTCACTCGAAGCACTCCTTAAAATGGAGAACATCGACATCTGTGCAGTGACAGAGACCTGGTTTCAGGCTCCAGAGAGCACCCCTGCATTACCAGGCTATAATTCATACCACACCTTTTGGCCACCTAACCTGGACCGAAGCACTAAAGGTGGAGGTGTGTCCATATTCATTAAGGATATCCACACCTCCAGGCTAGTTGCTCAGCATAATGCATCTGAGATTATCCAAGTGCAACTAACTCTGGGCAAGACCGCAATGCAAATTGTAGCTTGCTACAGATCCCCCACTATGCCCCAGGATTCTCACTCTTCATTTCTTGATACACTGGAAAATATTAGGGTACAACCTAACACCCTAATAATGGGCGATTTTAACTACCCCACTATTAACTGGGAAAAACACTCATGTACCAGCTTTGTGCTCAACGTTTTCTGGAATTCATATAAATTCCAATGCCTTGGATCAATTTATCCACACCCCCCACCAGGGGCAGCAATATCCTAGACCTGGTCATTACCAACATGGGCAACCGGTGTTCCACACCAGAGGTCAGTTCCTCATTGGTCAGATCCGACCACAAGCAAATTACCCTAGACATCCACATCCCACCCCACCCTCCATTAGGGAAACCACTGTAAAAAATTTCTCCAAAGCCAACTTCACACTTCTTAAGACAGAAGTGGCAAACTTCACGACACCCATGCTGATGGACAATAGAGATACCACTGCTGAATCCTATACGATTGCACTTTATAAGCACTTACATGAGTGCATGGATCATACAATCCCTAACAGAACCAATATGCTATCCTCCAAAAAAAGGAAGCCAATCTGCTGGTCCCCTGCTATAAACAAACTCTAGAACAGATGAAAGAAACTGTTGCAATAAAGAGTAAAATCCCATGATTGGATGAACTCCGTGGTCAGCCTCAGTAAGAAGCTGAGATCCCTCATAAAATCCTCCAAAGCTAGTTACGAAAACAAAATTGCCACTGATTCCAAAAACAACCACAAAGCATTCTATAGCTATGTCAAGAATCTCAATGGCAACACTCAGATCTGCTCTGAGTTACAGCACAATGGCACTAAATATACAAACCAACTGATATTGCCTGCATCCTGGCAGATAGGTTCACTGCTAACTTTACCCCTCTCTCATCCCATAAAGGGCCCATCTCTATACCAGAAGAATGCAAAGTACCTGTAATCATGGCTGCACAGGTAAAAAACACACTCTCCAAAGCCAAGAAGACAGCATCCATGGGACCTGACAACATCCCAGGTTGCGTTCTACATGAACTACAGAAAGAACTGGCACCCCACCTAAGTACCATGTTCAATCATAGCCTCACCTCAGGCTTTGTGCCCACTGAATGGTGCACAGCAACGGTTATCCCACTCCACAAAGAGGAGCCACCACGGACCCTGGGAACTACCATCCCATTAGCCTGACGAGCCTGGTCTGCAAGGCTATGGAGCGTATCATCATGGAACTTATAAACAATGACATTGGTAATCTCCAAAGTCTGGACCCTACCCAGCTTGGGTTTGTAAAAGGCAGATCATGTCACCTAAACTTGATAGACTTCTTTAAAGAGGTCACCAAAGCCGTAGATGAGGGTAAGGTGGTTCACACAGCCTATCTAGATCTCGCCAAGGCTTTCAACACCATCCCCCACTCTGAAATTATAGACAAACTCACTAAACTAGCTATAAATCCCTATGTCACAAGATGGGTTGTCAACTGGCTCACTTTCAGAACCCACACTGTGAAAGTAGCAGACTCTAAATCCAACTTCAGACCAGTGACAAGTGGAGTACCACAGGGTTCAGTCCTAGGTCCTCTCCTGTTTGGTATCTACTTTTCTGAAGTACAGGCTAACACAGAAGGTCTTTGGCTAACAAAGTTTGCAGATGATTGCAAATTAGGAGCCATAATCAAAACTCCTAATGATGTGGACATCCTACAAAAGGACCTCACTGAGACAGATGCCTGGTGTCAAAGCCATGGCCTCAAGCTCAATGCCAAAAAGTGCATTGTCATCCCTTTTGGTAAAAACTCTGTACTCATGAACTACCAAATAGGTGGTAGTCTACTTAACACTGAAAGTGTGATAAGAGACGTTGGGACACAGGTGGACAGTAGTCTCTCTTCTGATAATCACATCGCCACAGTAGTCAGGAAATCCTTCTACATGGCACACCTCATCACAAAAGGTTTCTCATCCAGGAAAAAAGAGGTCATTGTTCCCTCTACTCATCACTCATTAGACCCATTATAGAGTACAATGGCCCTTTTGGTATGTACCTCACAAGACATCTACAACAACTGGAAAGGCCACAGAAATACCTCACAAAGAGGATTACTGGCCTCAAACAGATGCCCTACGCAGACCGTCTCAAAAAACTCCAGCTTTACTCTGTCGCATATCGCCTACTCAGAGACGATCTCTGCCTAACATACAAAGCTATGTCAAACCCAGAGCTGTTGGACATGCTCCATGTAAAGAAATACTAATCCCTCTGAGCTACACGCTCTAGGGACCTAATCCTTGTCACCACAATAAACAGAACATGCTGGAGGGATAGATTCCTGTCCCAGAGACTTCTCATACTCTGGAACAAACTACCTATCTATATCAAACAAAGCTCCTCTTAATGATTGGATGGGAGATAGGAAATTCACTCCGGGGATCACTTCTGTGGCTCTGCTTGACAGGGGCACAGGAAAATAATTTTCTTGGTTGGCAAAAGCCAGGGTACCGTTTGGCTAGGATTATATAGGCCCTAGGACCAATAGCCTAGTACCTACTTATGAACCTGTGAAGTAGCTGAGAAGCATTGGAAACATGAGCCAGAAAGCATTATAGAAAATTATGAAGTTTATATCACATGGGATCACCCATTACCAACAGTTCAAAAGATAGATGCGGGAAAACCAGATATAGTGGTCTATGAAAAGAAGACAAAAGTAACATCAATCATTGAAATTGCTACACCCAGTGAATACAGTGCCTTATGTACACAGAGACACAAAGTCATAAAGTAACAGCATTTGCAGACAGTAAAAAGGGTAGTGAAAAAGGATACCCAGACAGTTCCAAAAGTAGTAGGAGCAGCAGGATTCATAAACAAGAATTTACAGTTATATTTAGATATTTTACCAATACATGTAACTCCATATGATTTGCAGAAGGAGTCAATTCTGGGCACATTGTGAGTGCTGCATCAGAGATCGAAGTGATACTAATTTCATGAACTTTAATCATACTTTGAATTAGGAATGGGGTCCATTTCCATCATGGTATTAGAAACCCAAAAGACTTGGAGAAATTAAACCACATGACCCCATCCTAGCTGAAAAAATCCTGGGTTTTGAACTTAATTAAAGGATTTGTGGTCCTAGACAACCCACAGGAAAAATGTAAGATCCATATTATTGACACCCTAGCAAACAGTGAAATATTGGAGGGGGGGTGGGATACAGGACAAAAATCACAAAAATATTCAATGACAGCATAGTGCAGTGTTACTGCACCCTGAAAGCTAATCCAAACTATATGCACAGTTTTCAAGCTAACTGCTACACCAGTCACCTGAAATTCTGGGAATGGAGCCACTTTTTGTAGCCAAAGGTATTAACATTTATGGTAGATTATATAGAAGTACAAACAGTATTGATTTCCTTCTGAAACTATGCCTACCTTAAAACTGTTTTTAGTAAGCACATCCTTATTTTTGAAGAATGTTATGACATCATTATGCTTAATTACTTCCACCATGCTAGACATAGAAACAAAAGTGTTGGTAGCTTTTGGTTTTCATTCTCAGATTGTTCCTGCACCTAAGAGTCCAGGTTATGACTCTGTTCAGGTAACAGTTCTTCACTATTCTGTTCAAAGGCAATATTAACCTAATTATTACAATCACTTGCTTTACTACATTTATTAATTTACTTCATTATTTTATTCATTTGGTGACCTGGTAAGATTACTATACAGAAGTGCCCCTTTTCAGGGGTGACCTGGGAACACCTTCTGGTTAAGAAACGTACTTATTTTTCATCCGTTGTTCTCTTGGCTATATCATTTTGTATTTCTGTTCAGCTTTAAGCATTTAACCTTGGAAATCTACAGCCAAAACAGTTTTTGTTATGCGGTGCTAGCTGATACATGATTTTTTAAGATTTGTGATAGAGACGGTATATCCCTATTATTTATACGCCAACTTTTTTAAAGCTCCAGGACATCCAGAAAATATTATCCAAAAATAGTCAAAATACTGAAGTGCTTAAAATATATGTAGTGCATTGAGTGCTCTGATTATGCTGCAGTAACAGTTAAATGACATCATCATTCTGCGCTACTATAGAGTGAGACCTGAACTTAATGATACTTAGGGGGTGTTTAACAAAGCACTGCAAAGATCATACCTGGGACTAAAATCCAATGGTGCTGGCTGGTAAAAAGCAACAATAAAACATGGAATGGTTTCATTTCAAATCAGTTTCTGCCTACTATCTACTACATTACATCCACAAATTTGAAACAAACTGCTTCACTTAAACGGGGAATATGTAAGGACATAAACCACTTCCCCATTGTTTCACCAGCATTCAAAGCCAGCACAATATATTGAATATTTTTTTTTACTTTATTTTACATTTCTGTAGCTAGTAATACATGGAGCAGATACATCTTCATCCACTACAAAGAATTATAATAAGAGACCAGCTCATAATCTTCTATGTTATATTTAATATTTTAAATATTATTTTATTGTTAAGAATAAATGCATGTTAGCAAAAGTAATACTCTAAATCTGTTTTGTGGGCTTCATTGCCCAGCAATACATTTTCACACCTCTCATTACAGAAATTTGAATGTGCCCATATCTAAAATAGATTTTGATGCACTTACAATAGAAATAATGCTTCAAGTTAAGATGATCAGTTCATTTAAATGTTTACAAACTGTCTTAGCTAGATAAGGTTCACTAGATGAAACTGCTACCTTTAAAAGACACAGACAGAAATAAACAATTCAAACTACCTAGCAGCACATTAGCCACTTACTGCTAATTTTATTTATTTTTTTCTAATCCTATATGCCCTCATGGGGGCAGAACACTTGACATGATCTTGTTTTCTTGGACAGCTACTTTTTGCCATAATGCTTTGTGAGGGTACGGCTTAAGAAATGAATTTTCCGTAGTCTTTCCTGCGGATTGTAGTTCCATTCACTTACAATGGACATAGTAAGAAATATTGTTAAGGCTGAAAATCCTCAATAAACATGTCAGTCATTAGCTTGCAGTAACGTTTACATATCTATTTCTACATATTTATACACCATCTTTAAGAACTGCTTGCAAAAATGTAAATAAATAATAGCTCAGATAACATAGGTTCATAGATATATGCTAGGCTAATGACCACCAGTGTTTTATAAGCTTAGCCACTCGACCCAACCCAGCTGCATCGCTGTACAACATGTAGATCTTAATTGGGAGGGCATGTTAGTTAAGAGGAGTATGTTAGTGGTAAGGTTTCTAAAATCTTATGTGGGGGGGGGGGTATGTCAGTTAGGGAATGTTTACTGTTGGCCTCTGTCGATAGAAGACATGGGATCCAGCCTGGGGACAAATTTGGGATTTCCCATCCAATGGTCAAGGTTACTTTTGAATAGGGTTAGGGATGGACTCTGCTTCACATTGATGGGGAGCCTATTCCAGAGCATGGAGATCCCTTGAGTCACATATCTGTCTCAGCAGCATGTTCTTTTTATGTTGCAAGAAAAGTTCACATCCCTAGGTCTAGTGTTTCTCATGCCACTCGTTTTGTGGGTGTGCAAAAGTTCCATCAGGGCTTAATCTAAGGATGCCTTACATGCTAAGCAGATCATCTCTCAACAAGTAAGATGCCAAGTGCAGAGACAGGGTTCTAAGGCAATCTGTATGAGACAATGTGTTATTACCTTAGATTCTGTGGGTGAGGAACTTCCCTGGGGTTTCTAACTATTGCAGATGCCGTGGGGGGCATTGTACTCAATGATGGGTTTGATAAGGCATTAGTAGACTGGCACTGTAACTTCCTTGTACCTGGATGCCATACCCTTACTTATAAGTTGGGTGACATAGAATTAATTTCTTACAACCTTGGCTAAGCATTGGTCAAAGGCCAGATTACTGTCTACATATGTTCCTAGATCTCTAAGTATAGTCCGGGTCGGTTCTTAGGGATGACTTATCAACAGACTAATTTGACTGGATAGATGTTTTCCCAAAAGTCACTATTGCACATATTTGCATTAAATTTTAATATGTAGCTTTGGTCCCAGTAATTTGTCAGTGTTAGACCCTCTTGCAGGATGTTAATGTTAGGGGGGGATTTATGATATATCCCAATTTACAGTCATCTGAGAACTTGGTGAGTCAGAGGTCTTTGACACTAGCCTTGACCTTCAAGAAGTAGATGTCAAACAGGAGTGAGCCCAGCAAGCATCCTTGTGGTACTCAACAGGTATCCTGTCTCTTGTTTGAGGTAATCTCACCAATCCTGAATTCTTGGGTCCTATCTGTGAGCCAGCCAGCAATCCAGTTAGTTGTGTAGGGATTTATGCCTAATTTGGTGAGTTTGTCCACAACTCCTGACTAGGGTGCTGTGTTGTTTGCCTTGGTCAGCTATAGATAGAAAGTATGCACTATTTTCCCTTCATCCATTGCCTTGTTTACCTTCTCAAAGACATCTACTAGTTTAAGTAAACATGACATTCCTTTAACAAAACCAAACTGAAATGGAATTCTGTGATTTTCAGGTTATGTCTGCCTCCTAACTTCCGTCCCTGAGTCAGCCAGGATTTCAAATTTAATGGCTTACAGAGCTCAGCTATTAGTGAGGCTTCTATCAGTGGTTGTCCAGTTTCATCTTAGTTTCCAGGGAAAGAATGGTGCTGTAAATGACATTCTGTCTTTCTCTTACAAGTTGCAGCCAACTCTTAGAGTGACCCCTCAGACAACCACTGCAATCAACACAGTTTACAAGGCAAAAGGGAAATGTTTGCACATTGCCAGGTCTTCTTCCCGTATCACATATGCAGAACACAGTTACACAGATTTGCATTTTGAGAGCACATTGCCAGGTCTTCTACCAGTATCACATATGCAGAACACAGTTAAATAGATTTGCATTTGGATCCTTAACCTCTTTATTACCCAGTGGGTGTGAAATAAAAACAAGAGCTGCAGGTATCTTTCTACATGTGTTTTCTTTGGCAAGCAAACGTGATAGGCAAAATGAAGTGAGAACAAGGGAGAAAAATCCTAAAAAAAGTATCATGAAGTTTTATTCAGCAGCAGGGTGTAGAAATCCCACAGATGGGACAAAGCTGTTAAACCATGCTTTTTTTAATATGGGGAAAAAAAGCTGGATCATTCTTTTGATGGTGGAGATACATTCTGTGCACAAGAAATGTATTTATTACAGCACAGTATGCAAATGGATTTCTTGCCAGAAAATAAACATATTATTTTCTGTACTTATTCGCAGGAGACATTACCACTATGTTCACTGTATTATACATTATAATGCCTTGCAGTCACTGTAATATATAATTTAATGTCCATTTTTATGCCCACAGGCTGATTAAAACACTGACTCAAGATAATTTTACTTTACAGATCAGCTATGGTTCAGTGCACCACTCTCTTAGTGATAAACGGCAATTTCCATCCTTCTTAAGGACTGTCCCCAATGGCTTGTTCGAGTCATTTTCGCTTGTTAACCTGATTGCCCATTTTGGCTGGACTTGGGTTGGAATCTTGGCTTCAAATGATGACTATGGTAAAGATGGAAGCCAGGAGTTAAAAAATGAGATCATACGAGCTGGTAGTTGTGTTGCCTTCCTCGAGATAGTCTCTGCCCAGAGTGACAGAAACAACATTCAGAGAACTGTGGATGTAATCAAGGCTTCCTCTGCTAATGTTGTTGTTCTGTATGCCACATTTCGAGAAGCAATGCCAGTAATGGATGAACTTGCTAACCAAGCAGTAACTGGAAAAGTATGGATTGGGACCTCAGCATGGGTAGTGTCACCTGACTTTATTAAAAAGTCAACAGGAAAGTTGCTTAATGGAACATTTGGTTTAGAAGCCTATCACAGAGATCACATACCCAGACTCCAACAGTTTGTTTTCACCATTTCTCCTTCATCAATGGTTGAAGACATTTTTATTAAAGACTTCTGGGAGCAAGTTTTTCATTGCAAATGGATAAGTGATAATGGCACAAGCACGTTTGATGACTCTCAGGGTGGGACTTCAGTTTGCACTGGTAATGAGAACTTAAACATTCTGTCAAGTGTTATGTACAATGGAGTAAACTTTGTATTAGTCTATGGTGTCTACAGAGCAGTCTATGCAATCACTCATGGCCTGAGTGAATTACTGTCCTGCATGGCCAACCATGGACCATTTTATAACAGAACATGTGCCAGGATTAATGCTTTTGAACCATGGCAGGTAAAGTCATAAGCCACATTTCCTTGTTAATAAACATTTTTTTGGAAACATAAACTTATCTCATTGAAATGCATTTATGCCGCCATATTATTTTAAGGAGGATCCTCCTACAATAACAAAGTATTCTAAAATTATCTGTTAATAATGATAAAGGTGATGGGGCATACTTTAGGCAAATCTATTTTGTTTTGATCACAGGCAATTCTGTGCAGCTGTAACATTTCATAAAAAGATTTATTGTAAAAGTTCTTGAAGACACAGCTACATCATTTCATATTTGCTACTGCTTAACAAATACTCTGTCCTCAGAATGCAGAGATGACTGCTCAATTGATTTGTCATTATGTGAAGTCAAAACTCTGTAGAACTTTATTTCACAATTTAACAAATTAACCTGCAGAACTTCCATACATTTTCTAGTCCATCAAATAGCGGAACTATATGAAAAAGTTATCTTTAAATAATAATTTATACTAGCAGCTTGCAGGTTCTGACACAAAAAACCTTGAGATATAGTACCATATGTGTATACTATATGGTGTACTAATTTTATGCTGTTGTACTACAATATGACTGTTTTTGTTTTGTTTGTTTCAGATGGGGCTACGTCTCCAAATTTTACTCTATGAACTTAAAATAAAAAAGGATGATCTTAAATGAATAACAACTGTTTGTATAATCCACAGCTTCTGCATTATGTGAAAAGCAGCCATTTTAGGACCTCAAATGGTGAGGAAGTTTACTTTAATGCCAGTGGAGACCCACCAGCCTTGTATAATATTTTAAACCTGCATGTCTCACCAGAAGGGGAGAGGGATTATATTAAAATTGGTATGATTGACATGCAAGCACCTGTGGGCCAACGAATAAGAATAAGTGTGAATTCAGTCATCTGGAGTGGGGAACATAAACAGGTATGGAATATAGAGTATAGGTACTTACTTATTTTTAATAAGCACTTTATCATATTTGTAAGTAATTGAAAGAGGGTGACTAAAAACTAGGTGGTTGTATCAAAAAGATCACATTTCTGTCAAAGGGTATTCTTGCAATATGAACATCTTTATATCAAACTTAAAGGTACCTTTTTATATTATTATCTTTATAAATATGAATGAGAATTGAGTGTGCTTAACTGATCGGTCCCTTCACAGTATTTGTTCCTGCATTAAGAAAGCATTTTGCTTATTTATGGACTGACATCTTTCTGAGCACTAAGTCTGCAGCTATAAACTAATAATACTGTAGCAGAAAAACTCTGAATCTATCCTACAGTTTAATTTTTAACTTAATTTGATTTATTTTAATTTATTTATTTTTTTTCATTTCAAAGATGTTAGCTTTCATCACAGCTTTTCAATTATGACATAAATGTCGCTGACGTCCAGGCAGTTATACTAGTGCTAAGACTTAATAGCATTTGTAAGGATATAGTGGCCCTTGTGTAACAAATAGTGACTTTATAAAAACACTTATTTCACTTATTTTGCTTATTTAACAGTTGGACTCTTTCTTCATCTACAGATTCTTCTCCGCTATATGTTTCACTGCCAACATCAGGTCAGTTGTACTTCATCCTGGTCTGAATCCAACCTGCTCATTTCCCATTTTACTTTCTACTATGGTGCATATTTATCCTTCAATCAATCCTCCCATCACATGTGAGTACCCTGAGAAATTCTCTCAAAAGGAACAAACTTACTGTTTGTCAATGACCTGTTGATTGATGCTCAGAAATAATTACCAAAAGGTCACCATCATTTTGTGGTTAGACTCGGACAAGAGCAAGAAGATGAGTGTTACATTTGTATCACTTTGTTTCTCTCCTCTGAGTTTGTGCAGTCTCAGACTTGGTCTGGGGCTCTTCAACCATATTTGGAGGTACAGGAGGCACCCACTGTAAAAAAAAAATAATTTTTGTGTTTTGCAGCCTTTTGTTTTGCCTCTCTGAGCTGACCACAGCTGACCATAAGCTGCTACCATTCAGTCTTCTCATTCAGTGGCACTACCACACCCACTAATTAAACCTGTGTCACCTGGACCGTAGTCAGGTCTATATCCTTTTATACCACAACACTGACTTTGATTTTCAGTCTTTAGAGTGTCACCGTCTTGAGTGGGGAATACCAAATTCCTATGACCAACATGCATAGCTGAACTCTTTTCATATTATTTCTATTTTTCTTTGTGTTTTTCAGTTATATTTAGACAATGAAGTTAAGGTATTCCAAAGAATATTATAATCAAGGAGGTGACAATCATCCCCTTACTCTACATCATGGCTGAATGAAGTAACCCAAGTTGGACATGAAGATTGGATAGATGAAATAAAAGCATGAAAATGAAAGGGACCCAAAACAGAACCCTTAGGTACTCCTTTGCTGACCAGTCTTAAACTAACAATGAAATTAGAGATTTTCACCATGTATCATATGAATAATAGGAAATACAAGGCTATTTGACCAGAGGCCATGCGTGCCTTACCAATAACCACACTGAGGCTTTTCCACCTTTTCAAGGAGGGCAATACCTGCAAGTCCTGAGGAGAATTTCAAAGCACTTATCTATGTATCTACAGCTATGTTTGAACCCTGTTATATTACCTGAAATGCAAGGGGGAGTCTATTCCAGAGCAAGGGGAAGTGCTTAATAATGAACTTCTCTCTCCATTTAGTTTTGTTTATTACCTGATGTTAATTGAGTTATCTTGTTCTAGTGTTGGCTGCAGTATTTCATATATTGAGAAAGAGGTAGTCTTGGACAATGGGATCCCTAAAGGTCTGGAAATCAAACCATGCGCCTTCCCTCGGGACCCTATATGATACGGAGTACAAGTGATTCCAGCCTTTTCTGATAGTTAACATTTTTTAGGTCAGAGATTCCTTTTTGCGAAGAATCTCTGTTGTTTTCCTAGTTTTCTGATCTGTCTTGTGAAATACATGCCAAAGGGTGCATTATATTCTGTAATAGGTTGGACCAGAGCAGAGTACATTGGCACAATATCTTAACTGGTTTTAGATAAGATGTCCTTTGCGTTACTTGTGAGATATAGAAAGATTTTCTGACTACAGTTACTAAGTAGAGGGAGCCAGCAACCTAGGTGCCCAGATCCCAAATCACAGACTCAGTGGACAGTGGGGTATCATTGATACAGTAGTTATTATGAATGTGTTGTTTTCCAAAGGAGATGATAACTCATTTCTTAGCATTTAGTTTGTGCTCTAAAGAGGGAGGTGCTGGTTACCAGGAAGGTAGATTTTTTGGTAGTAAAGATAACCAGTTTGTGCTCTGACTTATCAGTGAAGAGCCAATAAAGGTTGAGAACATGTCAAAGCCTAGTTTGTAAGAACTGTTTCCAGGATATTAGTGCCCCTGGTAGGAATTTCAGACAATCTGATCTAGAGAATTCTCATTAACACTAACTTGTTGTGCATTCCCAATGTTAGAAGTATAAGAAGTCTAGTCTACAGAAAGGTAGTTGAAGTCACTATGTTTTAAAGAATTCTCTTATAGTGATATTTTCAAGCGATATCAAGAAGTTTTCATTACCCTTTGGGTCCATGGAAGATAATCGGTATGTTGTAAGTTTAAATTTTTACTTACCTAGTGTAAACCAAAGTTTGATGCACTCACTGGGTGGGGGTGGGAGGTCTATCAAGGAGTATATCTTTGGAAGGGATAAAATCCCCAATGAACACGGAGTCACCTCCACCATTATGAGTGGGCAAGATTACATGACAGGCACAGAACCTTAACATGGATGGGATGCTCTCATTACACATGAACCATGCCTTGGTCAGAACCTTAACATGGATGTAATGCTTTCATTACACATGCCTTTCCTGTAACTAGTCTAGTCCAGATACAGATTTGCTGTATCCAGGACTGTATGTAAACGTTTGAGCCCCCAAGCCTTTCTGTGTTGGAGGGAAGCCTTCTAGCTTATCAGTGGGAGTGGTAAGCACTAGGTAGCCTATCTACCACAAGAGGAGTGTTTTTTGGTCCAGAAATTGTAGTTTATTGGTCGTTTGGGCAGTTTTTCCATCTCTCTCAACTTTCTGGTTTAAAAGCCCATGTTTGCACTTGTTTCCTGCCTTTTCTGTACCTAGTCTAGTCCAGATACAAACTTATTGTATCCAGGACTGTTTGTAAGCATCTGAGCAGTGCCAAAGTCTGATCTTCAATTTTTCCCTTAGATCTACTAGTTTTCTCCTCTCCTGCACTTTTACTAGCTTATTAATCTAGCACTTTACCAGACTTCTTGTAGCAATCGGATCATGTGGCCCAGGCAGGTATGACCCTAGCCCTGAGTAGCATCCTGCCTTCGCCCAGAATGATACCACAATATAAGGATAAAATGACTGACTTCAACAATTGACTAAGCTTATGGTGTCATTCAAAGGGGATCCAGTATCTGTCTGCCTGGGATGACATGATTGACAGACCACGATGCTTTGCCAGAGATGGTCTGCACCTGTCGCCCCTGGGATTCAGGTTACTGGCTAAGGCTCTTGCCACCCCTATAGTGCCTTTTTTAGGCAAACTTCAAAGGACAAAACCACCACCGTAACAGGTACAAGCATGCAAAATCTGAAGGTAATGCTACTCAATGCTAGAAGTCTAAACCTCAAAATGCACTCTCTCGAGGCACTCCTAAAAATGGAGAACATCGATATCTGTGCAGTAACTGAGACCTGGTTCAAGGCTCCAGAGAGCACCCCTGCAATATCAGGCTACAACTCTTACCACACTTTTCAGCCACCAAACCAGGACCGAAACACTAAAGGTGGAGGAGTGTCAATATTCACCAAGGATATTCACACCACCAGGCTAGATGGCCAACACAATGTGTCTGAAATTCTCCCAAGTGCAACTAACACTAGGTAAGACTGCAATCCAAATTGTAGCTTGCTACAGATCCCCCACCATACCCCAAGATTCTCACTACACCTTTCTAAACATACTGGAAAATATTAAGATAGAACCAAACACCCTAATACTGGGTGATTGTAACTACCCTGCCATTAACTGGGAAAACTACTCATGTCCCAACACCTTTGCACAACGGTTCTTGGAATTCATAAATTCCAATGCCCTGGATCAACTAATCCATAGTCCCACCAGCGGCTCCAATATCCTAGACCTGGTCATTACCAACATGGGAAATCAATGCTCCATACCTATGGTCACGCTCTCGTTAGTCAGGTCTGACCATAGGCTAATCACCCTTAACATCCACATCCCACCCCCACCCCCCAGTAAAGAAACCACCATAAAAAACTTCTCCAAAGCCAACTTCATGCTACTCGAGTCAGAAGTGACAAACTTCATAACACCCATGCAGACGGGAACTGAAAGTTCAACTGCTGAATCCTACACTAAGGCACTGTACGAGCACATCCACTCATGCATGAATCGTGCCATCCCAAATAGAACCAAAATGCTCTCATCCAAAAAAAGGAAGCCAATCTGGTGGTCCCCTGCCATAAACAAACTTTACAACAAAAGGAAGAAACTTTTGCAGAAAAGAGGAAAATCCCAGGATGTAAAAAACTCCCTTACTAGCCTCAGTAAGAAACTGAGATGCCTCATAAAATCCTCCAAAGCTAGTTACGAAAATAAAATTGCCAAAGATTCCAAAGACAACCACAAAGCATTCTATAACTATGTCAAGAATCTAAATGGCAATGCTCAGATCTGCTCTGAGCTAAAACAGAATGGCATTAAATATACTGATCCAAAGGATATTGCCAATATCCTGGCAGATCGATTCAGTGCCAACTTCACCCCCATCTCACCCCCTAAATGGCCCATCTCAATACCGGAAGATTGCCAAATTCCAGTAATAACGGCCACACAGGTACAAAATGCACTCTCTAAAGCCAAGAATACAGCATCCATGGGACCAGATGACATCCCGGACTGTGTACTACATGAACTACAATATGAACTGGCACCTCACCTAAGTGTCATGTTTAATCATAGCCTCACCTCATGTTTCATGCCCACTGAGTGGCGCAGAGCTACAGTTATCCCAATCCACAAGGGGGATCCACCTTGGATCCTGGAAACTACCGTCCCATCAGTCTGACAAGCCTTATCTGCAAGGCCATGGAGCGTATTATCACGGAACTTATAAACAAAGACATTGGCAACCTTCAAACACTGGACCCCACCCAGTTTGGGTTGGTGAAGGGCCGATCTTGTCTCCTGAACCTGATTGACTTCTTTGAATTAGTCTCCAGAGCCATGGACAAGGGTAAGGTGGTCCACACAGCCTATCTAGACCTTGCCAAGGCCTTTGACACCATCCCCCACTCTGGAATCATAGATAAACTTACTAAGTTGGGCATTAATCCCTATGTCACCCAATGGGTTGCTAAA
Organism: Protopterus annectens; assembly: GCF_019279795.1. NCBI lineage: Eukaryota > Metazoa > Chordata > Ceratodontiformes > Protopteridae > Protopterus > Protopterus annectens. The sequence goes on along the minus strand of NC_056744.1, from coordinate 1,779,674,815 downwards.
TGGCTTACTGATAGAACCCACACTGTAAAAGTAGTCGACTCCAAATCCAGCTCCAGACAAGTGACAAGTGGAGTACCTCAGGGTTCAGTCCTGGGGCCGCTCTTGTTTGGCATCTACTTCTCTGAAGTACAGGTCAACACTAAGGGACTCTGGCTAACAAAGTTTGCAGATGACTGCAAACTGGGAGCCATTATTGAATCCCCAAATGATGTGGATACTCTACAAAAGGGCCTTACAGAAACAGATGCTTGGTGCCAAAGCCATGGGCTGAAGCTCAATGCCAAGAAATGTATTGTTATCCCCTTTGGAAAAAAACATGTATCCATGAATTACCATATAGGTGGCAGTACACTAAACACAGAAAGTGTGATAAGAGACTTAGGGACACAGGTGGACAGTGGTCTCACCTTCGATAACCACATCGCCACAACAGTCAGGAAATCCTTCTATGTGGCACACCTCATCACGAAGGGCTTTTCATCCAGAAAAAAGGAGGTCATTGTCCCACTGTACTCATCCCTCATTAGACCCATTATAGAATACAACGCCCCATTTGGTATGTACCTCTCAAGACATCTGCAACAACTGGAAAGGCCTCAGAAATACCTCACTAAAAGAATCACAGGCCTAAAGCAGATGCCCTACGCTGACCGCCTTAAAAACTCCAGCTATACTCTGTCGCATATCGTCTACTCAGAGGTGATCTCTGCTTAACATACAAGGCCATGTCAAACCCAGAGCTGTTGGACATGCTACACTTAAAGAAATCCCAATCCCTCAGAGCTACACGCTCCAGGGATCTAAACCTTGTCATCACAATAAACAAAACATGCTGGAGGGATAGGTTCCTGACCCAGAGACTCCCCAGACTCTGGAATAGATTGCCCATACATGTCAAGCAGAGTGCCTCTTTGGACCTCTTCAAGAGGAACCTTGACGATTGGATGGGAGAAAGGAAATTCACCCCAGGGATCACGTCAGTCACCCTGCTAGACAGGGGTCCAGGAAAGTAAATAATGTGGGAATAAATAGCCAGGGAATTGTTATGGCTAGGCTTGTATAGGCCCTAGGGCTGATAGCCTAGTACCAACCTATGAACCTATGAACCTAATTATTGTAGCACACAAAAGTGCTACCAGCACTAAACGTTCTACAAGGAAACAGATCCAGTACTTATTATTAATGCCCACCCCTTCAGGTATGTCTAAAGGTCAGTTCCCTGTGCTTTCTCCTATTAATCTGGTGAACTTGGGCATCCTGAGGCAATGTAGCAACTGCCTCATGTACACCAACAACCGTCTCCTCTAATCCCCAACACTCAGACTTGCGAGAGATGCACTTATATATCCAAGCTGGAACCCAAATACTTATCTAGCCAAGACTGGAATAGCTGGTCAAGAGGAGAAGGGCAACACTTTTACCACACCACATGGAACTCATAATCCTCCAGAACACACACCAGCACTGCCTTCAAAAAAAAACACAAATCACACACCCACATTCGTGGAGGCTCTCAATAAAAATCTACCCAAACAGCAGAGACCTCCAAGGCAAAAATGCACTCGACCACCACAACACAACACTAAGCACAAGATGCATAACTCTCCTAAACAGTGTGCCATTCAACTTAATCCCCTAAGGCAAAACAGTATGCCCAACACACTAGTCATAGGTGACTTGATAGTGAGGCACACTGATGCCCCACTAACTAGGTTGAATAAGGAAAAAGTAACAGTTAGCTGCCTGTCAGGTGTTAGGACCCACCATATAACGCATGCACTCAGGTCCCTCAACAACAGGTACAAATACGACTCAGTCACTGTACATGTGGGTGTGAATGACCGGACATGTACCTCCATGAACTACATGGAAAGAGACATGGAGGAGCTCTTGGATTATGTAGCCCATGCGGTATGACCCTAGCCCTGAGCAGCATCCTACCATCACCCAGAGCAGGTACAAACCAAAGTAACAGGTCTTCAGCAAATCAGAAGACGGATAAAAAGCAGTCAGACATCCAATGAAAAGACACAATCCAAGTCCACCGTTTGACAAAAGTTTAATGACTCAGAATACAGACAGCATGAATAGCAAAACAAAGCTTTCGAGTAAAAACTCTTCTTCAGTGTTACATAAAACTGTCCTAACCTAGCACAGGCATATACACAACAGCACAGCCAATTAAAATACAAACTCAATATTAGCAGCAATTACATCTTTAAAGTGTCCCACATCTTATAAAAACTTTTCCTTTAAAACTAAGCCTTATTAAGGCTTATATTCTATCATGTCTATCTTTTAAAATTGGTTTTATACTATTATTTACATTCAGACCTGGCATATGATCAGCTCTAAAAAAACTAATCCATTTATAGTCAGCCAGTTCTGTCTTGTTTACTAAGTCACCCTCATTTTTATTCTTAAGCACTACTTGCAAGATTCTGAACTGAAATTTGTGCTCAACACCAACAGTTGTTACATGCTTAGCCAAAGCATTTGTAAGAAAATTCCTACGAATATCAGAACAACGTGCACTTATTTTCTCCTTTTATTTTTTATTTGTCTTACCAATATAGAAACATTGGCAGCACACACAGTTAGCAAAGTAAATCACATTTTCTGTGTTACATGTTCCAGCAGCTCTAAATTCAAATGTCTTATGACTAATTGGATGTACAAAACATAAATCCATATTAATATCTGCACAATGTGTGCAGTTATAGCACGTTTAGTGCCAAATTTATTAAATGTTTTTTGTAGCACACTGCCTCTCCTTATATCCTTATAGCACAAATGTTGCTTTAAATTCTTTTCTCTTTGAAAAACAAATTGTGGTACCTCACCTACTAGACCAGCCACTTCTTGACTGGATGTAAGTATAGTCCAGTTATTTTGGATTATTTGTTTAACAAGACTTGTATGCCGGTTATATTTCATCATCACCCAGAATGATACCACAGTACAAGCAGAAAAATGAGTGATTTCAACAATTGGCTAAGTTTCTAGTGTCAGTCTAAGGGAATCCAGTATCTGTTTGCCTGGGATGACATGATTGACAGACTTTGATGCTTTGCCGAGATGGCCTCCATCTGGCACCCTGGGCTTCCAGATACTGGTCAATGCTCTTGCCACCCCTATAGTGCCTTTTTAGGGGTGTTCCAAAGACCAAATTACCACTATAGCAGTTACAAACAAATGCAGTCTGAGGGTCATCCGGCTCAACGCTATAAGTCTAAATCTCAAAATGCACTCGCTCGAAGCACTCATTAAAATGGAGAACATCAACATTTATGCTGTAACAGAGACCTGGTTCAAGGCAGCAGAAAGCACCCCTACATTACCAGGCTATAACTCTTTCCACAGCTTTCAGCCCCAGAACTTGGATTGAAGCTCCAAAGGCAGTGGTGTTTCCATATTCATAAAGGATGCGCACACCTTCAGACTGATAACCCAACATAATGCATCAGAGATACTTCAGGTGCAGCTAACATTGGGTAAGACACTGATTCAGGTCATAGTCTGATATAGGTCCCCAACCATGTCCCAAGACTCACACTCCAGATTCCTAAGCACCCTGGAAAATATTAGGGTCCAACCTAACACTCTCATACTAGGCGACTTCAACTACCCCTCCATTAACTGAGAAAACTACTCATGCACCAATACACTTGCCCAACATTTCCTGGAGTTCATTAATTCCAATGCTCTGGACCAGCTCGTTCTTACCCCCACTAGAGGTAGCAACATCCTTGACCTGGTCATTACTAACATGGGCGACCATTGCTCTACATCAATAGTCAGCTCCCCCCTGGTTAGATCCAACCACAAACTAATCACATTGGAAATCCACATCCATCCCCCACCCCGGCAAAGGTAACCACCATGAAAAACTTCTCCAAAGCTAACCTTGGATCCTAAAAACAGAGATGGCTAACTTCACAGCATCCATCAAATGGAGAATAGTTGCATTACCGCCAAATCATACACCAGTGCACTGTACGAATACATACACAAATGCATGGATTTCGCTATACCCAATAGAACCAAGATGCTTTCCTTCAAAGAAAGGAAGCCAATCTGGTGGTCCTCTGTCATAAACAAACTCTACAACAGAAGGAGGAAACTGATGTGGAATAAGGTGAAGTCCCATCACTGGAAAAACTCCCTTATCAGCCTCAACAAAAAGTTGAGATCCCTCATCAAATCCTCTAAAGCTAGCTATGAAAACAGAATTGTAGCAGATAGTAAAGACAACCACAAGGCCTTCTATAGTTATGTAAAGAATCTCCACGGCACTATCCAGATTTGCTCTGAGCTACTGCACAATGGTACCTCCTATACCAAGCCAACAGATATTGCCAATATACTGGCCGACAGATTTAGTGCCAACTTTACCCCTCCAACCCCCCAAGGACCAATCACAATACCAGTAGATTGCCAGATACCCAGTATTACTGCTGAACAGGTTAAAACAGCACTGCCCAAGGCCAAGAATACAGCTTCTATGGGACCTGACAATATCACTGGCTGTGTTCTACATGAACTACAGAGTGAACTGGCACCTCACCTGTGTGGCCTGTTCAATCACAGCCTTACCTCAGGTTTTGTACCTACCAAATGGCGCACTGCTACAGTCATCCCTCTCCACAAAGGATGAGTGACTACAGACTCTGGAAACTATCGTCCCATTAGCCTGATGAGTTTGATATGCAAAGCTATGGACTGAATCATCATGGACCTAACAAACAAGGATATAGGGAATCTCCAAACTCTGGATCCCACACAGTTTGGTTTTGTGAAGGGTAGATCATGCCTGCTCAACTTGGTCAACTTCTTTGAGTCAGTTACCAGAGCTATGGATGAAGGCACTGTCATTCATACAGCCTACCTTGATCTGGCCAAGGCCTTTGACACCATTCCCCACTCAGGAATCATAGAAAAACTCACCAAGCTAGGCATCAACCCCTATATCACTAGGTGGGTTGAAAACTGGCTCACAGATAGAACCCACAGTGTGAAAGTAGCTGACTCCAAGTCAGACTGCTGACTAGTCATGAGTGGAGTCTCACAGGGTTTGGTCCTGGGTCCTCTCCTGTTTGGTATCTACTTCTTTGAAGTCCAGGCCAACATGAAGGGTCTTTGGTTGACAAAGTCACACACGATTGCAAGTTGGGAGTTATTATTAACTCTCCAAGTGATGTAGACATCCTACAGAATAGCCTCACTGAGACCAACGACTGATGTCAGAACCATGGACTTAAGCTCAATGCCAAAAAATGTGTCATCAACCCCTTTGGGAAAAACCCAGTTCCCATGAATTACCACATTGATGGTAGTCCACTAAATACAGAAGGTGTTATAAGAGATCGGGGAACACAGGTTGACAGCAACCTTTCTTTTGGTCAACACATTAACGCTGTGGTCAGAAAGTCTTTCTATGTGGCACATCTCATTACTAAGGGTTTTGCATTAAGGAAGAAAGAGATCATTGTCTCCCTCTACACTTCCCTCATTAGACCAATCATCGAGTACAATCCCCCATTTTGCATGTACCTCACTAGAAACCTGCAACAACTGGAGAGGATGCAAAAGTACCTCACAAAGAGGATCCTAGGCCTTAAACACTTGTCATATGTGAACAGACTCAAAAAACACCAACTATTCTCTGTCTCAGATCGCCTACTTAGAGATGATCTCTGCTTGACTTCCAAAGCCATGACTGACCAAGCTCTGTTAGAAATGCTACTTCTAAAGAAATCCCAATCCCTCCACACCACACGCACCAGAGACCACAACTTCATTACCACAATCAACAGAATGTACTGGAGGGACAGGTTCATAACCCAGAGACTGCCCGTGCTATGGAAAGACGTCCCATACATGTCAAGCAGAGCACCTCGCTGACCCTCTTCAAGAGAAATCTTGATGATTGAATGGGAAATAGAAAATTCACCCCGGGAATCACTCCAGTGGCTCTACTTGACAGAGGCAGTGGGAACAAAGGTAAGGTGGCATGATGCCAGGGTAATCCTATGGCTAGGCTTGTAAAGGTCCCAGGGCCATTAGCTTAGTGCACACCTATGAACCTATGAAGATGAACCATGCCTTGGTCAGAACCTTGACATGGATGGAATGCTCTCATTACACATGAACCATACCTTGGTCACTGCACAAACATGGATGGGATGCTCTCATTACACATGAACCATGCCTTGGTCAGAACCTTAACATGGATGGAATGCTCTCATTACACATGAACCATGCCTTGGTCAGAACCTTAACATGGATGGAATGCTCTCATTACACATGAACCATGCCTTGGTCAGAACATTAACATGGATGGAATGCTCTCATTACACAAGAACAATGCCTTGGTCAGAACCTTAACATGGATGGGATGCTCTCATTACACATGAACCATGCCTTGGTCACTGCACAAACATGGATGGGATGCTCATTACACATGAACCATGCCTTGGTCAGAACCTTAACATGGATGGGATGCTCTCATTACACATGAACCATGCCTTGGTCAGAACCTTAACATGGATGGGATGCTCTCATTACACATGAACCATGCCTTGGTCAGAACCTTAACATGGATGGAATGCTCTCATTACACATGAACCATGCCTTGGTCACTGCACAAACATGGATGGGATGCTCTCATTACACATGAACTTTTTCTTGGTCAGAACATTAACATGGATTGAATGCTCTCATTACACTTGAACCATGCATTGGTCAGAACATTAATATGGATGGAATGCTCTCATTACACATGAACCATGCCTTGGTGACTGCACAAACATGGACTAATTCCACATGCAGAAGTGCCACCAAATCATGCAGTTTGCTGCTAAGACTTCTGGCATTGAAACATGCCATCTTGACTGGTGATTACACAACCTTTCCCTGATCCATTTAAAAATATAACTATTTAATCAAGTTGATTCCAACTTCCTTTGAATAACTCATTTATAGGGACCAAATCAAATGCCTTGGACAAGACAAAGTAAAGACATCCACAAGTAGGCCATTATCTACTGAATGAATCACATTTTTGTAAACACGACGCACAACACCACAAAAGCATCTAGAAATAAAGTCTTGATGACTCAAGACTATATGTAACACAAATTGTTTGGAAATAAGGTTCAGAATTGTTCTTTTAAAGCTTTGTACCATTATTTGACATTTTAGTCTGTATTTATAAACAAAGGAAGTATCCCCCTGTTGCAAACACGTACCACCATTGCTGATTTCCACTCACTGGGGTCAGACCCAGTGTGACTTTCACATTTGTTGTAGGTTAGCTAACACAGTGTTTAGATTTTCTGTATATGTGATGTAGGATATCTGACACAGTATTTAAGCGACTTATACATTGGATATTGAATACCTGATAGTGTGTAGATGTCATATATTTGATGTTAGATAGATGGCAGAGTGTGTGTGAGATTTCCACATCCGATGTTGGATAATTGACACTGTGTGCCAATGTACATTTGATGTAATAGCTCTCTGATACTGTGGAAATGAATATTCATTTCTCATGCTTTCTCGATTACTCTGATTGTTACTATTTACTGATCAGGATGAAGATGCAAAACGATCCAGCTCACTAAGAATAAAGTTCATTCTCACTGCTAAATATAGTACGAGAGAATCCCCCACACAGTGCCGCTGTGTGAAAGCTAGACCAGATCCACTGACTCAGCAACTGGGTTTCCTCTGCAACGCTGATGACCCAGGTTCTAGTGACAACTCACTTTTCCCACAGAAGGGTGAGGTCAGGCTTTATACATATGTGACCCACAGTAGGCACTAAAAATTCTGTTCATCGAGATGATTAGCCAGTCACAGAAATGAACAAAGTCTACTTATATGGGCTCTGCCTCCATGAAACAAGGAACAAAATGTGAATCTCTAGCCGGGGAAGCTGCTGTGGGAACCCATCTACAATAGACAGTCTGTGTATATACTACAGGGATCTATACTGGGCGCTATATACAGTATGCTAGCTTCTCTGCATCTTACAGGGCAACTCACTGAGTTTTGCTATGCTATGCCATTAGGTTCATAGGTATGTGTTAGACTAATGACCACCCAGACCTAGCCATGTATCCTAAAGCTCTGTTAAGTACTCGTACCCTTTGTAGTGTAAACAGTGGCTTGGGGGATGAAACATTTGCAAGCTGCTTGTGTCCATTAGAGACAGAGGTACCAAACCAGGGATGAGTGTCTAGTTCCCCAAGTTACACTCTAACTGGTTTAGGGAGGAGCTTTGTTTCACATGGCTAGGGAGCCTGTTCCAGAGAAGGGGTAGTCTCTGGGCTACATACCTGTCTCTGCAGCATGCCCTATGTATATTACAGGCAAGGTTTACGTCCTTAGAATGGGTAATTATGTTGTTTTGTTTTGTAGATATGCAGCAAGTCCATCAGAGTGGGGTCAACAATGCCTTGTAAGCAAGGTGTAGAGCACTCCCATCAACAGCCTGCAGGAGACAGAATACAGGGATCCCATCAACAGCCTGCAGGAGACAGAATACAGGGATCCCATCAACAGCCTGCAGGAGACAAAATACAGGGATCCCATCAACAGCCTGCAGGAGACAGAATACAGGGATCCCATCAACAGCCTGCAGGAGACAGAATACAGGGATCCCATCAACAGCCTGCAGGAGACAGAATACAGGGATCCCATCAGCAGCCTGCAGGAAACAGAATACAGGGATCCCATCAACAGCCTGCAGGAGACAGAATACAGGGATCCCATCAGCAGCCTGCAGGAGACAGAATACAGGGATCCCATCAACAGCCTGCAGGAGACAGAATACAGGGATCCCATCAACAGCCTGCAGGAGACAGAATACAGGGATCCCATCAACAGCCTGCAGGAGACAGAATACAGGGATCCCATCAACAGCCTGCAGGAGACAGAATACAGGGATCCCATCAACAGCCTGCAGGAGACAGAATACAGGGATCCCATCAACAGCCTGCAGGAGACAGAATACAGGGATCCCATCAACAGCCTGCAGGAGACAGAATACAGGGATCCCATCAACAGCCTGCAGGAGACAGAATACAGGAATCCCATCAACAGCCTGCAGGAGACAGAATACAGGGATCCCATCAACAGCCTGCAGGAGACAGAATACAGGGATCCCATCAACAGCCTGCATGAGACAGAATACAGGAATCCCATCAACAGCCTGCAGGAGAAAGAATACAGGGATCCCATCAACAGCCTGCTGGAGACAGAATACAGGGATCCCATCAACAGCCTGCTGGAGACAGAATAGAGGGATCCCATCAACAGTCTGCAGGAGACAGAATACAGGGATCCCATCAGCAGCCTGCAGGAGACAGAATAGAGGGATCCCATCAACAGCCTGCAGGAGACAGAATACAGGGATCCCATCAACAGCCTGCAGGAGACAGAATAGAGGGATCCCATCAACAGCCTGCAGGAGACAGAATACAGGGATCCCATCAACAGCCTGCTGGAGACAGAATAGAGGGATCCCATCAACAGCCTGCAGGAGACAGAATACAGGGATCCCATCAGCAGCCTGCAGGAGACAGAATAGAGGGATCCCATCAACAGCCTGCAGGAGACAGAATACAGGGATCCCATCAACAGCCTGCAGGAGACAGAATACAGGGATCCCATCAACAGCCTGCAGGAGACAGAATAGAGGGATCCCATCAACAGCCTGCAGGAGACAGAATACAGGGATCCCATCAGCAGCCTGCAGGAGACAGAATAGAGGGATCCCATCAACAGCCTGCAGGAGACAGAATACAGGGATCCCATCAACAGCCTGCAGGAGACAGAATACAGGGATCCCATCAACAGCCTGCAGGAGACAGAATACAGGGATCCCATCAACAGCCTGCAGGAAACAGAATACAGGGATCCCATCAACAGCCTGCAGGAGACAGAATACAGGGATCCCATCAGCAGCCTGCAGGAGACAGAATACAGGGATCCCATCAACAGCCTGCAGGAGACAGAATACAGGGATCCCATCAACAGCCTGCAGGAGACAGAATACAGGGATCCCATCAACAGCCTGCAGGAGACAGAATACAGGGATCCCATCAACAGCCTGCAGGAGACAGAATACAGGGATCCCATCAACAGCCTGCAGGAGACAGAATACAGAGATCCCATCAACAGCCTGCAGGAGACAGAATACAGGGATCCCATCAACAGCCTGCAGGAGACAGAATACAGGGATCCCATCAACAGCCTGCAGGAGACAGAATACAGGGATCCCATCAACAGCCTGCAAGAGACAGAATACAGGGATCCCATCAACAGCCTGCAGGAGACAGAATACAGAGATCCCATCAACAGCCTGCAGGAGACAGAATACAGGGATCCCATCAGCAGCCTGCAGGAAACAGAATACAGGGATCCCATCAACAGCCTGCAAGAGACAGAATACAGGGATAGAGCTTTGAAGGGGTCTGCGTAGGACATGTTATTTATGGGATAGAGCTTTGAAGGGGTCAGCGTAGGACATGTTATTTATGGGATAGAGCTTTGAAGGGGTCTGCGTAGGACATGTTATTTATGGGATAGAGCTTTGAAGGGGTCTGCGTAGGACATGTTATTTATGGGATAGAGCTTTGAAGGGGTCTGCGTAGGACATGTTATTTATGGGATAGAGCTTTGAAGGGGTCAGCGTAGGACATGTTATTTATTCCCTATATTCTTATAGTGAGGATCCCCTGTGGTCGTACCATTTGTTAGATGTGCTTGGTTAGGTACAGAACAAATTGGGCATTATACTCATTGACTGGTCTACTGACTGTCGAATACAGAGGACCAATGACCTCCTTGGACATAGATGCCATACCTTTATTTCTTTATAAGTTGCACAACATAGAATGATTTCCTCACCACAGTAGATATGTGATGGTTAAAAGCTAGAGTACTGTCATTGTGTGATTGTCTATCCTACACAGCTCTGTACTGAACCTAGTTGACAATTTATAGTCTGTATATGTCCTGCAGGGCTCAGTCCTAGGTCTAGTTTATAATATTCTGGTCCTTAATCTAGTTTATAATATTCTGGTCCTTAAATGCCTTACCAGGCTACAAACTGAACACCATCTACAGCTTGTGAGTCTCTCAATGTACAGGGTTGTATCCTCTGCCCTTTGAACATTTACTGAACTTTATTCTACATGGCTGAAATTGTACTTAAGAATGTACCAGAATACAGTCTCCAAAGGCAAGAAAGCTATAAATGCTTATAAATGAGAATAGCTGTTAAACATTTGTAAATATTGGCAGCTACATCCATCTCTACCTAATGTACAAAAGCCTTGCAGTTGTCATAGTGACAGTACTCAATGCCCATAACAGCAGCTCCAATTATGTGCATACATATCCTTATTGGTAATAATAGAAGAGAGAAAACAGAACTTGTGCTAGGTTTTCTCTGTACTTAGGGTGTTCGCAGAAAGAACATTGTTTACACCACACCCATGTGTTTAAACATTTGACAAATTACAGATTACTGTCAATTGATTCAAACCTACGCCTTTGGCTTATTAGCATAAACACCTGAGATGTAAGCAATCCACTGTTTCCATATTATGTGGATAGCTTATTTTAGATAATGCTTAGTATGAATGGCCCTCTTAAAATGACAAAAGGGGTTGTGTAAAGAGCAGAAAACTGCAGTCAGAAGGCCACAAAATTACATTTTCCCAAAATTAATGTTTTATTACAGGTATCCCTCTCTCCCACAAGTGCTCCAGCCACACACACACACACACACACACACACACACACACACACACACACACACACACACCTGCAACTTATTATAATCAAATCTACAGTCACCATTACTCTGACAAAAGGCAAATACTTTTCTTTTTCACAACATTGGCTGTATTTTTCCTTACTTTAGACTTGTAAAACTGTCTTTCAAAAATGTAAAATATTTATTTTTTACTAAGAGCATTCTGTGCCAGAAGCCTTTATACTGTCAGTGACTACGAATGAAAAGTTACATGTGGGATGTCTATCCATTTAATGTTTAAGGCAATATTCATAAATTTCATCCTGATTTTATTCATGTATGTATTGAAATATCCTGGCACATGACATTCTCTCAAATTTACTAATATAGTGTGCCTGGTATAAATGTTCTGCCTGAAAGATCAGCAGTTCATTACCAGACACAGCAAGGTGACTTTTATATTAATTTAAAACACTTGCACAACTGAACACTTTACATTTAATGCCAATAACTTGATGTGTGATAATTCAGACAAATCAGCAGACCTAACCAGTCCTGATACAATAGTACTTTTATGGATGAAATTAAATGTATTGTCTTGTTCTAATTTATCTCATAAAATCCTGGCTGATTTGACTGCATAGATGCCCCTGAGGTGTTTAAAAGTTTCTGTCATGCCAAACACCTTTACCACCTTTCTTTAAGGTTATACCCATTACATTTTCTTGGTTTCTCTTTACATGACTTCTTGTTCTGTGGGCACAGCATTTCTACTTCTCTCCTCTAGATTTATATTCTTAAAAGACAGAATTGTTTAGAACTGAACACAATACTCTGGCTGACGCCTCATCAACTAACACTGGGCTAAACTAAAAAGCAGCTGACAGAAGAAAATTACTAGTTATCCACAAATAACTAAGACCAAATGAATCCACAAATGAGAAACTCCACTGTCTTGCAACAAATAATATTTATTTATTTATTTATTTGACATTTCTATACCGGGAAAGTCTGATTGGGCCAAGAAGTGCCATTTTCAGCAGAGACCTGGGGAGAAAAGCTCCACAATCACAATCTTTCAAAAATCAAGTGTGACATTTTAAATCACAAAGTATCATGTTACACTACAAAACATCAAGTGCAGGTATTTTAAATCACAAAGTATCATGTTACACTACAAAACATCAAGTGCAGGTATTTTAAATCACAAAGTATCATGTTACACTACAAAACATCAAGTGCAGGTATTTTAAATCACAAAGTATCATGTTACACTACAAAACATCAAGTGCAGGTATTTTAAATCACAAAGTATCATGTTACACTACAAAACATCAAGTGCAGGTATTTTAAATCACAAAGTATCATGTTACACTACAAAACATCAAGTGCAGGTATTTTAAATCACAAAGTATCATGTTACACTACAAAACATCAAGTGCAGGTATTTTAAATGGCAAAGTGTCTTGTTAACACTACAAAACATCAAGTGCAGGTATTTTAAATGGCAAAGTATCTTGTTAACACTACAAAACATCAAGTGCAGGTATTTTAAATCACAAAGTATCATGTTACACTACAAAACATCAAGTGCAGGTATTTTAAATCACAAAGTATCATGTTACACTACAAAACATCAAGTGCAGGTATTTTAAATGGCAAAGTATCTTGTTAACACTACAAAACATCAAGTGCAGGTATTTTAAATGGCAAAGTATCTTGTTAACACTACAAAACATCAAGTGCAGGTATTTTAAATGGCAAAGTATCTTGTTAACACTACAAAACATCAAGTGCAGGTATTTTAAATGGCAAAGTATCTTGTTAACACTACAAAACATCAAGTGCAGGTATTTTAAATGGCAAAGTATCTTGTTAACACTACAAAACATCAAGTGCAGGTATTTTAAATGGCAAAGTATCTTGTTAACACTACAAAACATCAAGTGCAGGTATTTTAAATGGCAAAGTATCTTGTTAATACTACAAAACATTAAGTGCAGGTATTTTAAATGGCAAAGTATCTTGTTAACACTACAAAACATCAAGTGCAGGTATTTTAAATGGCAAAGTATCTTGTTAACACTACAACTCATAGGAGTGAAAAAAAAGTAATGAGAATAAAACATCGAACATGTTTCATAGGATCACAGGAGGTCACTAGGCTAATGGCCCTAGGGCCCTTACAAGCCTAATTAAGTACAACCTCTATTCCCAAGAATATCAAAGTATTAAGTGAAACTAAGTCAAAAAATACTGCCCCTGTCCAAGAAGGACACAGGTGAAACTGCTGGGGTAAATTTATTGTTTCCCATCCAGTTGTCCATTATGCTTAAATAGGGTCAGCGAGAGGCTCTGCTTCACCTGACTTGGAATTTGTTCCAGAGGAGAAATAACTTCTGTGAGACATATCTGTCTTTCCAGCAAGTCCTGTTGATCTCACATACTAGGTTGAGCTCTCTATAGCGAGTGCATCTTACACCATTTGGTTTATGAATGTGCAGAATTTCCATTAGAGCAGGATCTAAGATTGCTTTATATGCGAGGCAGAGGTCACCTCTGAGTAGCCTGTAACACACAAAGTATAGTGACAGCAATGTCAGTCTGTCAACCTATGACATATGCTAAAGACCCTGAATTTCTTTGTAAGAAATCTAAGAGGTCTTTCCAGTTGCTACAGGTGCCTTTTAAGGTACATACCAAAGGTAATATTGTACTCTATTATTAGCCTGACTTATGAGGTAGACAGTGTAGAAATCCTTTCTTACCACTGTGGAGACATGTTGGTCAAAGGAAAAGTTGCTATCAACCTGTATGCCCAAATCTCTCACCAATGATTGCGTGCTTAGGGTGTTGTTATTAATGTGGTAATCTGCAGGGGCATCACCTTTGCCAAAGGGGATTATAATACATTTTTTTGCATTGAGTTGTAGCCCACAGCTTTGGCTCCAGCAGTTTGTCTGTATAAATCCCTCTTGTAGGATGTTGATGTCTTTTGGGGACTCGATGACTGTACCCAGTTTGCAATCATCAGCAAACTTTGTCAACCATATGCCTTTTATTTTATCCTTTATATACAAGAAGTAGATTCCAAACAACAGGGGCTCCAGCATCAATCCCTGTGGAACATCACTGTGGTTAGGGGTCTGCTGGTAGAGGTAGAGTCACCTATTTTGACTGTATGCATTCTATCAGTGAGCCAGTTTGCAACCCACCTGACAATATACGGGTTGATCTCCAGCTGGGTGAGTTTATCAATGATGCCTGAGTGAGAAATACTGTCAAAGGCTTTGGCCAGGTTCAGGTAGACCTTTTGCATGGATTTGCCTTCATCCAGGGCTTTGATGATTGTCTAAAGTAGTCCACCAAATTCAAGAGGCAACATTTCCCTTTAATAAAGCCAAACTAGGTCAGGTCAAGCATTTGAAGGTCTCATTTTTGTTGATAAGGTAGCATTTGAAGGTCTCATTTTTGTTGAGAAGGTAGCATTTGAAGGTCTCATTTTTGTTGAGAAGGTAGCATTTGAAGGTCTCATTTTTGTTGAGAAGGTAGCATTTGAAGGTCTCATTTTTGTTTTTAAGGTACTATTTGAAGGTCTCATTTTTGTTGAGAAGGTACCATTTAGAGGTCTCGTTTTTGTTGAAAAGGTACCATTTGAAGGTCTTATTTTTGTTGAGAAGGTACCATTTGGAGGTCTCATTTTTGTTGAGAAGGTACCATTTGGAGGTCTCATTTTTGTTGAGAAGGTACCATTTGGAGGTCTCATTTTTGTTGAGAAGGTCCAACATTATTCTTTTCATGGCCTTGCAGATTAGACTGGTCATGCTGATGGGTTTATAGTTCCCAGGGTCAGTGGAGATGCCTTCTTTATGTAAGTGGGATGACAATTGCTGTTTTCCATTCAGCAGCTACAAAACTAGTGCTTAGACGGTAGTTAAAAAGAACACCCAGCTGTGCAGCTAGTTCCTGTTTTAATCAATTTAGAACAAAGCCTGGAATATTATCAGGTCCCATAGTGTCTGTGTTTTTGGCTTTGGAGAGAATGTTTACAACCTGCTCCTTGGGGATACTAGGTGGGGGGTTGGTGTTAGAGATGCTATGGGGAATATATAGTGGGGACAGGTGGGAGAAGTTTTCATTGAACCTGTTAGCTAGCAGGTTGACCATTTCTGTGGGTTCAGTATATGTGATGCCATTAACAACCAGTTCTACACAGATTCAGAGTTTTCCTTTAAGGTTTCTGTCATACCTAAATAAGGCCTTATGGTTATCCTTAGCGAAAGATGCTAATTTGTATTCACAGTTAGCTTTAAAATGCCTTATGAGGTGTCTTATATGGGGAATGCTTACAATTCAGAGACCATTCCTTCCTGCTCTTGGACAGCAATTTATTTCTCTTATTGTATAACCTGTTAATGGGGATGTCCACTAGGCAGGCTTGTTCTTTCTTGAGGATCTTGTTCTGGTCCTATCAGGTATAGCTGAGTGAAAACATTTATATAGATGCTTATACAAAGCATTGGTGTAAATCCCAGTATAGATGGCCATGCCATCAGTGAGGGCAGAGGCTATGAAGCTATTAATGCCATCATGTATTAGATTGTAATTGGCTTTGGAGAAGTTTTTTAGTCTAGTTGCTGCTAACGGGTGGCCAGATGTTATTGTTACTTCTAATGAGACTGTTTATGCTCATACCTCATTAGGGAGGACTGCAGTGATTGCCCATGTTAGTGAACACCAGATTCAGAATGTTTGGGCCTCTTGTGGGGGTGTCAATGAACTGGTCCAGGGCATTGGAGTTGATGAAGTTCAAGACCCCTTGGGCAAGAGTGTTAGTACATGTATAATTTGCCCAGTCTATGGAAGGGTAGTTAAATTCACCTAAAACCAGGGTGTTTGGTTGCATCTTGAGCGATTCAGGTAGATGCAAGTATGCAGTGTGGGTATCCTCATTCATAGAGGGGTCCTATAACTGGCAATAACTTGGAGAGGGGTCTTACGTACAGTCAGTTGGACCTGGATTAGTTCAAGGGAATCTGTTTAACCAGTCCTGAGGTGCATTTATTTATCTTTGATGAATATTGATACTCCACCTCCATTAGTTCTCTCACTTTAAATTCGTGGTCTGAATGTGTGGAAAGCATTATAACCTGGTATGGTGGGGTGCTTTCCAAGTCTTTAAACCAAGTCTCTGTGATTGCATAGAAGTCAGCATCTTCTAAGGTGAAGGTTGCTTCCCATGAGGGCAGTTTTAGGTTTAGATACCTAGCGTTTAGCAGCATAACCTTGAGATTGCTTTTTGAAGATATTTTTACATCTGGAATTTTGTTGTTGTGACATTGCCTAAAAAATGCACAATGGGGGGGGGGGGGGCAAGAGCCTTAACCAGTAACCAAAATTGCCGAAATCGCAGCAGTGACAGATGAAGACTATTTCTGGAAAAGCAGCATGGTCTATCTACCATGTCATCCCAGGCTGATAGGCATTGAAGCCCCTTAGAATGACAACAGAAACTAAGCTAATTGTTGAGGTCAATCATTTTTATTTATATTGTGGTATCGTCTTAGGTGATGGTAGTATGTTGGTCAAGGCTAGGGACATACCTGCCTGAGATACATATTCAGTGAGCTCAGCTATGTCTGTCTTCATATAGTCCAGTGAGGTACGTCTGAAGTCATTCACACCAGCATTAACTATGACAGAGTCATAACGGTACTTGTTGTGGAGAGACTTGATTGCATGTGTGATCTGGTGGATCCTGACACCCAACAGACAGTTGCCTGTAACCTTCTCCTAGTCCAGCCTGTTGTGTGGGGCATCTGTGTGTCTCACTATGGAGTTACCTATGACCAAAAAGTTTGGTTTAGATGTGCTTTGCCTTAGGGGCTTGTATGATGAGACACTTGTATTTGTGGTTTTATGTGTAGAGTGCTGTAGGTGTAGCATGTTTGTGTTTCGAAGGACTCTGGTGTTTAGGTAAATTACTGGTGAGTACCTCCATGTATGATGGTTTATGTGTTGAGAAGGTGGTTTGTACAGGAGGTGTAGTATGTGGGCTGGTAAACTTTCAGTGTTCCTGTTCTGTGAATGAGAGAGCAAGGATTCCAAATTCTTAGCGTATATGCATTTATCACAAATTGAGCTTGAGTGCTTTAGGAGTAGTGGGTTGTCAGTGTACATGAGGCCGTTGCTACACTACTTCCACTACTGACCCACGTCAATCAGGCTGGCAGGAGAAATGGAGGAGAACTGCTTATCCATAATACTAGTGTAAATTTGCTTACTTTAATGAGGAAGCATGTGGTTTAAGTGGGGGCTTAACGCTGGGTCTATACTAATGGAGCTTTCAAGGGGTACGAGACTATTTGGGGTTAGCAAATTACAGCTGAAGTGACAAATGCCTGTAGAAAGCCCAGCTGAGGTGCTCTCTGAGAGCTATGTGTAATTTAGGGACTCCTCAGTTGGAGTATGGGCAGCTTCGAAGGGAAATAAATCTACTTTAGCTTTTGTGTCTATAACCAACAGTAGTTACCTTCACTGTGCAGTGCTACTCAAAGGTGAGCTACATGCAAACAGATGCCCATAGTAAAGTGCAATGAAAAACAACATGAGTTGGAGAAAGAAAGAGATATAAGAGATTATATGATTAGAGACAGTGAAGGGAAATTGAGACATGTCTTAGTAAGAGATGGTGTTCATATTATGGTTATAGAAGGAAGAAGGATGGAGAGAAGTAGATTATAAGACAAGTGCAGGTAGGGTGTCTTTAGGTTGCCTAGGTCAGTAGGGAGGAAAGAGAAAGAGGGAGAGAAAAGGTCTTCAGAAATGAAGTGGATAAGGGAAGGTACTGGGAAAACTAAAAGGAGTAGAATAGGAGGTCAGAGATGAGGTGTGATTTAGGTTGAAGGAGTGAGAGAAGTATAGTGATTACTTTATATAGAAGCATACTATATAGAAGTACTTTATAGAAGTGTAGTGAGTACTTTATATGGAAGCATACTATATAGAAGTACTTCATAGAAGTGTAGTGAGTACTTTATATAGAAGCATACTATACAGAAGTACTTTATAAAAGTATAGTGAGTACTTTTTTATAGACGCATACTATATAGAAGTACTTTATAGAAGTGTAGTGATTACTTTATATAGAAGCATACTATATAGAAGTACTTTATAGTATAGTGAGTATTTTATATAGAAGCATACTATACAGAAGTACTTATAGAAGTATAGTGAGTACTTTATATAGAAGCATACTATATAGAAGTACTTTATAGAAGTATAGTGAGTACTTTATATAGAAGCATACTATATAGAAGTACTTTATAGAAGTATAGTGAATACTTTATATAGATATATACTATACAGAAGTACTTTATAAAAGTATAGTGAATACTTTATATAGAAGCATACTATACAGAAGTACTTTATAGAAGGAAAGTGAGTACGTTATACAGAAACATACTATATAGAAGTACTTTATAGAAGTATAGTGAGTACTTTATATAGAAGCATACTATATAGAAGTACTTTATAGAAGTATAGTGAGTATGTTTTACAGAAGCATACTATATAGAAGTACTTTATAGTAGTATAGTGAGCACTTTATATAGCTGTATACTACATAGAAGTACTTTATAAAGTAAAGTGAGTATTTTATATAGAAGTATACTATACAGAAGTACTTTATAGAAGTATAATGAATATTTTATATAGAAGCATACTATATAGTAGTACGTAGAAGTATAGTGAATACTATATATATATATATATATATATATATATATATATATATATATATATATATATATATATATATATATATACTATATAGAAGTACTTTATATAAGTATAGCAAGCACTTTAATTAGAAGCATACCATACAGAAGTATTTTATAGAAGTATAGTGAATACTTTCAATAACATGTTGTTTAGTGATTTTGTCCTTCAATGCAATTAAACAAGACTTCATCAGAACAAGTCTGTCTTGCTTAAAATATAGTTTATCTTTCACTAAATCTCATAGTTACCCAAAACAAACTTATGACAAAAATAAAAAAAAATCCACTGTTCTCAGTATTCATTGACAAATAATGTTACTAGTGCTTTTATTTAATCATATAAATCTCAATAAACAAGTCTTGCATAAAAATACTTACATCACAGTAATTACACAGCACTTTAAAAATGAATAATTTATATGACCTTGTGCTTTTATTTGTGTAGAAAAATAAACTGAATCGGTTTACCTCTTAAAATTTCAAGTTTATTGACACAGCTTACTGTAAATACACAGTCTCATTACAGTCACCCCACAAAACAGTCTTATTAAATCCAAAAACAATGGTCCATTTAGGCACAACAATTCAAAAGTACAAAAATTAAAAAACTTTTAAAAGTTTTAAAGCTTTGCAGCTCATTATTTCAAAATCACTGTTGACTGAAATACTATTGTTAAACCCAACGGGGTTAGTTGCATTCAGTCTTAAATATCACAGTACCTCTTTATATTCAATCAAGGTCTTCCACTGCCCCTCCCCCTGGGTTCCTAGGTATTAAGTCCAGGACTGCAAACAAAAACTTATCATAGTGGGGGCAATCTAGAGTGTGCCTTTACAGTGAATTTTCTCATAACCTCTAGTGATGTCAAAACTGTACTCATCGAGCCTTGTACTTAACATCCACTCAGTTTTACCCACGTAAAAAGAGTTGTGATACCAACAATAAGCAATGTAGATAATTCCTCTACATTTACAGTTGTAATCAGCCATTAAAGTCAAAAATTTTGCCCAGTTTGGAATAAACAGGCCTGCCCCCTCCAAAACATACTTGCATTGATTATAACAACCACATCTCCTAGTGCCATTCAAGGTACCAGGTGTGACATTATGTCTATGTTTTCCACTACTTTCAAGTTTGTTCTTTAAATTGTGACATTTTTGTACACAAAACTTAGATGCTGTCCCAGTTTTTTGTTCTCTTCCTCATCAAACCTAAAAATGCACCATTATTTATTTTTATTGTAATTTCTTTCACTACCACAGAATCAGCCTGGTACTTCAACACCTCAGCTCTGCTGAAAAATGAATTATTGTGCATCATGTGACTTATCAATACCCTTCTCCAACAAAGTCAGGTATTTGGTATTTCTACCCAGATAAACCACTTTGTCTAATTGTCTCTAGGAAGTCCTTCAGATGTCCTACTGTATATCAATGAACACCACTATTAGTTGTTACCGTCATCATAAAATAAACTGTCTTCTTACAACATTTTAGCAAATGTTCAGGCTGCCCTTTCACAAACAATAGCAGCAATGGTACAGGAATGCAGGGAGCAAAGACAAGGGGGAGACTGAGGAGAGGATGGGGAAGGTGAGAGACAAAAGATATAAAAGGATCCCTATTGAAACATCTACACTCCGAGTGCCAAGTGCTGAAACGCTGATAAAAAAGGCGAAAAACCCAGAGAAGTGTGAATCTCAAAAACTGCCCTTCTTCTTAAAACATTTTGCAGGGAGGGCAAGCCCCTATACCCCCACACCCTGCAAAATGGGAATGTACAGAGAAATGGCATCTTGGACTTAGTAGTCTGTACTTTCCACCATTCAGTCTCTGTATTTCAGGACTCACTGCAGTGGATCCTGATATTTCATATGGTTACCAAACAATAAATGTACACAAGGAACATTGCAATATTGTACACATCCAAGATGGCTTTAACATTTATAATTACGGCATTCCCATTATTACTGATACCCACTTTATCCTATTTGAAATAGTTTGCATTTTTGTTTACTAAATCCAAATGAACGGAGAATAGTTACAGTCATTCCCTTGCATCCACAGACTCAAGTAATTGCAGACCCATAAGTCTGGGCAGCCTCATATATAAAGCTAGATATAAAAACAGAGATTATCTTCAAATTTTAGCCTAATTTTAATTTTAATTTTATTTTATTATAATATATCCAAATATTAAGTTATTGAGTATTGTGAGATTTCTAGTTACTTGTTTAATAATAAAATAAGGATATTTATTTATATATTTATACAGATATTCTCATATTTTTATGTTAGGTCATCATGAATAGTATAAACAAACTTATATACACATTTAATATGTTTTTTATATCACATTAATTTATGTCATTATTAAGAATGTGTCTTATAAGTATTAATTTTATGTTTGTAGTATATTTGGATATAAACTGTAATGATGCTTCAACAATGTTTTTATTCAGAGTTGCATTAGAAGCTTAGTACTTGATTAATATTATTACTAAGACTTAAGCCTAAATGTTCAATGATTGCTTAATTAATTAATTGATTGTTTGATCCTGAACTTCTCAATTAATGAAAATGTTTATAATGCCAGTGTTTCATTTGTTAAAAATAGATCTGATGAAGCGTACTGTGGGAGTACGCGAAAGCACTCATCTTTTATAAATAAATTTTAATTTTATTTCATTTTGTTGTGTTGGTCCGCCTCTGTTTTTATATCTAGATTATTTTATTTTGTTTACGAAGTGGGACCTTCAGGTAGCAGCGTTTACTTTTTTGTTATTAGTATCCATATATAAAGCTATTAAAATTCTTATCATAGAACTAATCAGTAAGGATATAGGGATTCTCCAAATGCTCAACCTGTCTAATTTGATTTCATCAAGGGCAGGTCATGCTTATTAATCCTGGTGGACTTCTTTGAAAAGGTCACCAAAGCAATAAATAAAGATAAAACTGTACACACAACTCATACCTCAAACTGGCCAAGACTTTTGACACAATCTACCTACTTGGGCATAGTAGAAAAGCTAAATAAACTGGGAATAAACCCCTGCATCATAAATGCAAAGGTCTGTAACAACAAGAGGAACACTCATGTCTCCTTAGTCAGTTTCAATGATACAAAACAGTTTTGTGGGGAACGTGCTCAGTAAACCTAGGTGCATGACATTACTTAAAGGATGTGGGTGCAGCTATAGAATCCTCAGATAAACAAACAGCATGCGATATGGTCAAGGATAATAGTGATGGCGCTAGGATTTGTAAGGGACATGCAAGAATAAGGCTATTAATCCACTGTTTTCCAAACAAACCGTGCAACGCCTAAAACAAGAGGCCAAGCAGAATCACACTACTGCATTTGCCGGAACATCATCCATGTGGAAGCTCGGGTTCACACATGAAGAGAATGAGGTGCTACTAAAGACCCTCCATCTCCATGGCAGACAGCTCTTTGGCCTGCATACAGCTGACCAGCCCTACTGTGACCATGCTTGGGAAGATATATTGACCAAGGTAATGCAGTCACTGGGTCACATAATATTATATCAGGTGCCTAACAAAAACACAAGTCCTGGCATGGAAACAAAGGCCAATAGGTGGGGGGGTATTTGAGTGTACTGCCTCTCACAGAGACAGAGGAAAACGTAATATTTCTCTAAGGGAGTAGCACCTCTACAGAGTCCCACAGTGTGATCCTGGATATGGGAGCAGAGCTGGAAAGGCCCCAAATATAATTCACTGGACATGCCCCAGGTATGTAAGCCTATTTCTGTGTCTCAATATGTGTAAGTCCTGTGCACTCCTTAGTCACTAGCAGACTTATTAAATGTCTGACTTACTGTATATATGTACATCTATGGCCATCTGCATGAGGTACGCACATAAAGTATAACTTTTATCACATTTATATTTGTAAAACTCAGTTACGTATATACGTCTAGTGCTGTGCTGTCATGTCTACATTTGTAAAACTCAGTTGCCTATATACTTCTAGTGCTATGTCATGTCATGTTTTCATTTGTAAAACTCAGTTGCCTATATACTTCTAGTGCTGTGTCATGTCATGTTTACATTTCTAAAGCTCAGTTGCCTATATACTTCTAGTGCTGTGTCATGTCATGTTTGCATTTGTAAAACTCAATTGCCTATATACTTCTGGTGCTGTGTCATGCCATGTTTGCATTTGTAAAACTCAGTTGCCTATATACTTCTAGCACTGTGTCATGTCATGTTTGCATTTGTAAAACTCAGTTGCCTATATACTTCTAGTGCTGTGTCATGTCATGTTTACATTTGTAAAACTCAGTTGCCTATATACTTCTAGCGCTGTGTCATGTCATGTTTGCATTTTTAAAACTCAGTTGCCTATGTACTTCTAGTGCTGTGTCATGTCATGTTTACATTTGTAAAACTCAGTTGCCTGTATAATTCTAGTGCTGTGTCATGTCATGTTTACATTTGTAAAACTCAGTTGCCTATATACGTCTAGCGCTGTGTCATGTCATGTTTGCATTTGTAAAACTCAGTTGCCTATGTACTTCTAGTGCTGTGTCATGTCATGTTTACATTTATAAAACTCAGTTGCCTATATACTTCTAGAGCTGTGTCATGTTATGTTTATATTTGTAAAACTCAGTTGCCTATATACTTCTAGTGCTGTGTCATGTCATGTTTACATTTGTAAAACTCAGTTGCCTGTATACTTCTAGTGCTGTGTCATGTCATGTTTACATTTGTAAAACTCAATTGCCTATATACTAGTGCAGTGTCATGTCATGTTTACATTTGTAAAACTCAGTTGCCTGTATACTTCTAGTGCTGTGTCATGTCATGTTTACATTTGTAAAACTCAGTTGCCTGTATACTTCTAGTGCTGTGTCATGTCATGTTTACATTTGTAAAACTCAGTTACCTGTATACTTCTAGTGCTGTGTCATGTCATGTTTACATTTGTAAAACTCAATTGCCTATATACTAGTGCAGTGTCATGTCATGTTTACATTTGTAAAACTCAGTTGCCTGTATACTTCTAGTGCTGTGTCATGTCATGTTTAGATTTGTAAAACTCAGTTGCCTGTATACTTCTAGTGCTGTGTCATGCTTACACTGGATATTCTGCTTTTGGTATATTCACAGGTGAGTCTTTATCTGACACAAGCACTGTGGATCTACCCCACTCTAATGGATGACCTGCAGCCCCTGAGGATGATGACCAGGATGAGCTGATACAGTCAGGGAGTACAGAGTGCATGTTGAACACAGGGAATATGACCACTGTGTGTCCAACACAGACCAGAAGGTGTTAATGGGTAAACTACTGATCAGGGAAGTGTCATTCCCCTGAGGTTATTGTGTCAATTGCAACAACCCAGAGGATGTGTCAAGTACCACCAAAGTCACTGTGGAGATAATAGGGTGACACAGGTGTGTGTGTGTGTGTGTGTGTGTGTGTGTGTGTGTGTGTGTGTGTGTGTGTGTGTGTGTGTGTGTGTGTGTGTGTGTGTGATGCCCTACAAGGCTGTATCTCCTATATGTTTGATTCCTTTGATAGACTCAGTCACACACTGGAATGTGCAATGTATTTTCTTGTTCACCTGTCAGTTGACAGGGGCTGTCCACAGAGACAGTCAAGTGCTGCATCCACAGATGATAGCCAGAGTGAATGTGGTTGTGGATGACTGAGATCCATTTTTGCTACAGTGCTAACCCTTCCAGAACAACAGCTGTTGTGGAGGTGTGTTGTCTCAAGACAGAACACCCCCTTGGTCATGGCCATTGATATAGTGACCTGCTTCTTAGCAGATGTTGCTGAATATCATGCAGCACACCAGCGTCTAGACAGTCATGGTACATCTAGTCCAACTCCTCACCCAGCACTCATGGGTGGGGACATGCACAGGATGCTTAAATCTCTGCCATGTATACCTTGGACCTATCAATTAGACCAAGCACTAGTGCTGCAGCTACTGCTGATGCCATGCCCTTATAGACTCATACAACAGCAGCTTGTACATCACACACCTTCACTGACACCAGCACACCTTCCCCTCTAGCACTGATGTTTCACAGAAAAGTACATTTTACTTTCTTACTCCTTGGCACACACACACACACACACACACACACACACACACACACACACACACACACACACACACACACACACACACACTTCCCTGTAAAATACATTTACACCTGTGCTCACTTGTCCACCTGTCAAATAACAATAACTGTGCCCTGCCCTTTGTATGTTGTTACCTGGGTTAACTATGCCTGAAGCACAGCATGGCCAGCCTATGCCTGGGTAAACACAGCCTGCTGTTGGCCTTGTATGCTTCATTGTTGCTGCAGTGCATCTGCTTTACTGCTTTATACAATGTTTGTAAGGTTTGTGCAAGTCACTGCCCATTTGCTAGTGCCATGACATACTGTGCCCCTTCAGTGTAGCATGGTCATTCTTTGCTGCCTGCTCTTCATTGACTTCTTATCTGACTCAGCCACTGTTACCTGCCATGCTGAGAACAGCTGACCATTTAAATGCCCGCTATGCTGTAAGTGTTTTTAAGTATAATATGTAACATTTCACACATACCTACACTATTTTTTGCAGGGCACCACTGAATAAATCCATACAGTGAAAGGGTGTCTTTGGCAGCCCAAATACAAGCATTCAATAATGTTTCTTGTTTGAGATTGGGCACAGATGTACCCGTGATTTGTTTGATGTTGTAGATATGAGCCAGGGTTTCAGGACACATCCAGTATCATTAACAAGATGCCACTGTGGAAAGTCACCCATCACAAACTAGTGGCAGAGGTCATAGGTGTGTCATATGTGGGAGTCATGATAACTGCTTGGGTAGCCAGCACAGACATTGTAGAGGATACTGTCTGTTTTTCAGACCACCTTGTAGTTGACAAAGTGAAACCCTTTGCTGTTCATGTGCATCCTTCCTAGTTCACAAGGTAGGGACTTTATTTCAATGTGGGTACAATCTGTGACCCCTACTACCTCAAGAAAATGGAATTTATCATAGAAATCCTGCATGTAGTGTTGTCTCTCTACTCTGAGGTAAGTATAAACCCCATATGCTCCCTCACATGCTATGCTATGGCATCAAGAAACTGATGGAATATTCCTGAGGCAGATGCCTGAAATACTCCCACTCTTTCCCTATTAGATCACTGAAAGTTCAGTGTAGTTAATATACATAAAGCCACTCATACCTTGGAATCCACTGGAATGTGGGCCTCCACAGGGCTGCAAGTGAGGCTTAAGCACAATTTTTTGAATGGTGTCCCAGGTCCATACTGTCGGTGCTGTGGAGTCCATGAAATGTTAAGCATGGCTGGATCACCCTGCACCTCTGTGGCGATGTTATGCACCACCAGGTAATGCATTGGCAATGGGAAGCTCTTACAGATACACATTTAGAAATGCAGCTACACCCCCTAACATTACAGGTACTTATTAGTATCCTCATGTACAGCGCAAATGCAGCTACACCGCCTAACATTACAGGTACTTATTAGTATCCGCATCTGCAGTGCAAATGCAGCTACAACCCCTAACATTACAGGCACTCATTAGTAGCCTCATATGCCGTGCAAATGCAGCTACAACCCCTAACATTACAGGTACTTATTAGTATCCTCATGTGTAGTGTTATTTACAGATTCCCTTAATCCAAACACAAACATTCACATGGGTTCAAATATGTAAAGGGTGCCATTCTGTTATGGGGCATTTACACATTTCTGAATCACTCTGCCATTTTGTTTAGTCTTATTAGCAAACATGGCAGAGCTCACTTTATAAATGTTGCTCATTACAAGATCATGATATGGCCATTAGCATATGTATGCCCTAACCATGATGTTTGGCCTGGCCATGTTATGTAGCTTAGTTTTCTAAACACACACACACTGCATGTGTCCACTCCTCTAGCAAATTTGCTTACCATAAAGTAGCAAAATTTTTCTGAATCCCAGCCTTAGTCTCTAATGGAAGTGATTTTTTTGAAAGATATATTAAAACAGATGTATAAATTAACTCACTGTACCTCATTTGACTGTTTCATGTCATCCTGATGCTTAGAAAATGAATCAGTGACAAAGATTTCAACACTTTCTTTAAATCATGGTAGATCATTCCAGGTAAGGAATTTTCTTTTTCTTTTTTGTTAAGAAAGGATGCAAATATAGCAGTGTTATTTATTAATTAATCTAGACTAAGTTCACAACTCAAATTATGCTACTGACCTCTGGTAACACTGTGTATTTCCTAATCAACACCTGTACACATACCCATAATGTTTTACTATCTCATTTCACAACTTTGGCAAGATATAGCAAAATTGTTAATTATAAATTTTTGAACATCATTACCACTGTAAAACATTATCATTTACTAAAATATGCCATAAATAATCAAACAAAACCACTTGAATAAGAAGTTTATTGTATATATGCAGGCAGTCAAAGTAAGAACTCATTCTTACAGGGACCAAAACTCGAGTCTTCTTTACTTTCTAGTCGATTTTTCCATTACTTTGCGTCAGCCAAAGCATAATGAATCACACCACGATAAACTACATTTATGTTTTAAAGCAGAGACCATGGAAATATTATACCAATTTGACTGCCATAGTAAAAGAAAAATTACAAATTGCCTGTTATAAATCTATTGGCTTCAGACTTGTCTGCATAACTTCTTGCTTTCTATGTTCAGGTCCCACAATCTTTCTGCAGTGAGAGCTGTCCATTAGGACATCGAAAAGCCATTCGCCAGGGAGCTCCAATCTGCTGCTTTGACTGTGTGCTGTGTTCAAAAGGGGAAATAACAAATCAAACAGGTACAAATATATAGACATCATGTATGCAATGGCAAAACAAATCTAAGACATCTGCTCAATAAACACAGTCGGGATATCAAACAATAAAATCTCAAGGTTTAAACTTTCATGTAAAGAATAGTTAATACTAGAAATAAACTTTAGTTAAAATAATAAGGTTGTCTGGAGCTGTGTGTTTTTGTGCAGTGTAAGTCCTGAGAAAACCATTTTTATTATTAGATTTAACTTATTACAATATAACACATGTCCTTCTGTACCTTAGTGCTTAAATGTTTAGTCCACAGATACCAACCCATTGCATCTAGACTTGATGAAGTCCTTTTGTTCAGTACCACAGGGTGTTATTGATGCTTAATCTGAGGGCTTTTGGAACCTGAAGAGTCTATTAAAATGGGCTTTAGATAGCTTGCAGTATAAGTGATGGTATTGATTATTTATGTCTTGAATCCAACTGATGGTATTGATTATTTATGCCTTGAACACAAAAATTATGATGGTGATTGCCTGTACTGATGACTACATACACATGATTGTGAGACTGTTTCTGCTAATAGTTCACACAAAAAGCATCTCTCTTCCGGTATTCTGTGCCTGTTTTGCAACCTTTAACCAGTCTTTGAACCACAGGAAAGATAAGATAAAGATTTTGGTCTCTGTACAAGCTGCAATATGGTGGACAGCAAAGGGCAAAGTCAGTATCTATAAAATGTTAAGAGAAGCATGAGCACCAGACTGCAAGTCACCACAATAAATGCAAGTTTAAGGATATGTGCTTGCAAGTGTCTTGTTTATAAATACTAGGCTTCTGTATATAATAAATTACCCACGGAACACCAGAATGGTACACCAGAAGCCAGAAGGTCAATTTTATGAAGTGTTATTGGAAATGGTACCAGTTAACAATTTCATTTTATTTGAGGGGAACCTTTACTTGCAAAAGGAAGGGGGTGCCATGGGATCTCCCTGTGGCTCCCTTGTCACTTATTTGGTGATGCCGCAGTTTGAATATTTGTACGTGTTTAATAGCCATTTTTCTATAAACTTTAAGATGTATTTACGTTACCTTGATGAAATTTTCATCTTATGGCAAGGTGATATGGATCTTATAAATGAATTGTTGGTATATATATTAATAGTTGCACTGAGCTCTTAATATTTTCCCACAACATTGGGGAGGACATGATTTCTTTTTTGGGCATCCTATTACAGAATGATGTCGAACGCATGAGTTTTACAGTCAAAATTTATCATAAACGTACTCATTCTAATATGTTTTTACATTTTAACAGTGCCGATCCATTTCCATAAAAGTGGACGGTGGTTAAGGGCCAGTTAGTCTGTGTAGCGCAGATGATAACCTTGAAGGAGAATTTTAATTTTGAATGTAGGTATTTAAAAATATATGTTTATTCAAAGTCGTTATCCATCTACATTAATTGATGAACTTATCCTGGAAGTTGTTAACAAAAGAAATAATGGATACTTTGCACCACTGCTTAAACTGAAGGAAATATATGTGAATATTAATGGGCAATCATGAGCTAAGAGGGAATTAAATGAGAGATCACATTCCTTTTTTAATGCTTTCATTTTGGCTTACAATTTTGAGAGTGACACTGTTAGATGGATACTTAATACAAATTGGAATCTGGTAAGAGAAAAGTTTAGACTTTGTATTGTTTACAAAAAGGAGAAAAATTTAAAATCTATTTTTGAAACCAGCTATAAAGAAATGAGTAAATCCTGTGGAGTTAGGAAATGTGGGTGGTGTAATTATTGCAAATTTATGTTGGAGGGGGATAGATTTGAAATATTGGGGAAGACGTTTTTGGTCAAAGGGCGGTTTAACTGTGATAGCAAAGGGCTAGTTTATAGTGCCCTATTTCAAGTAAGTGAAATTTGTACGTAGGTAAGACCGAGAAAAAATTCTGAGAACAAATTTATGAGCACACCTATGAAATCCTATGAAATCCACAAAGAGAAAAATACTAATGTTGTGTTTAGACATATTAAGGGCCATCCAGGGCATTTCTTTAAATTCACATATTAGAAAAAAATGCTCGAAATCCATGAGGAGGTCCCTGGCCAATAGAACTTGAAGAAAATAGAACTTTGTTGGGAATCATATTTTAATGCTTATAATTGGCCAGGAATTAATAACCACATTACCATTGTTCCATTACTTAAGTTGAAGGCACTGAATTACTGATTCTGGTTATTATTTTTTTTACTCTCAAAATAAATATATATTTTTATGAAGATTGGAGTATTTGTTTTAGAGTTTGGATTTTATAGGTTACGACTTGTGAGTATTTTTAAGTATTTAACTAAGAATATCAAATATTTAATTTTTAGATCTGTTTTTATTACAGGTATGTGTCAGATAGGAGCTATGTCACTTTAAGTAGATTTGTTTCTTATAAATTAACCCATTGTCACATGATTTGTATCACATTATGATTTTAGAATTTAAATTGTGTTTTTTTTTTTTGATTGGTGAATTTTCTGATGAAGTTTTGTACATACAGAATGAAAGCATTTACCTTTTTAGAAGTTTTTGTGTAATAAAGGAACATAGGAGTGGAAAAGATACCTCAGGGTCGTTTGTGTGTTATAGACAGGCCATGACACAGATTAAAATGAAAACCTGCATTTCACCAAACCTTCATCAATGCACTGCCTATTATTGGGAAGGATTATAATACATTGTATAAGGATCTGTGCTGTGTTTCTGCTACGTGTGTACAAAGATAGTGATTCAGTGATTCCAGCTTTTCCAGATAACTAAGATAACTAAATTTGGTCCATCTGTAGAAACACCACTCTGCTTCCATCCAACATTCATAATGTAACATTTGAATTGTCCCTTAGGAGTACATTAGCTCCGGTTCCAATTGATTTCCATGCCAATGCACAATGTGTCGAGTGCAGATTAATTCAGCATTTGCTGTAGGACAGCCCACAATGTGCAGAACAACTGATACATTGTCCAGCTGGTTTGGACATTTGGTTGTATGGTTAACACTGTATAACAGAAACATCAATTTAGTGACCCATTGAAAGTGACTGTAAACTGCAAATGTTAGATTAGTGAAAACATAAGTACAAATAAAATAAGGGTAATATGCACTATGCTTAAAACTGCAGTATCTCTGAATATTCCCTCTTACTCCAAGTTAACTTGATCTCAGAGTCAATATATATATATATATATATATATATATATATATATATATATATATATATATATATATATAAAACAGAGCTACAACAAGACAACAAAATTCAGAACTTGTTGATTTTACTGGAATTGCACTTTCATTCTCAAATGTCATAGCCCACAATATTGACTCTCGCATGTTCGAATGGCAGCTAGCTAACAGTGCAGGATATAGGTGACTTGGACTCATTAAGATACCTGGCACAGATTGCAGATGAACTAGATATTTCATATAGGGTAGCTGATACAGCATCTCTGCAATATATTAATCTGATTTAGGATACCTGGTAAAGCATGGAGGTGGCCTACACATTTTATGTAAGTTATCTGACATAGTCTATAGATGAAAAGGGCATTGGATGCAACATAGGTGATAGAGTGTGTAAGTGATATTTATAGATTTCCTACAAGAAAGGTGTCAAAGTGTGTAGGTGACCTACATATTTTGTGTAAGATAGGTGACTCACTCTGTAGATGTGTTACACATTTGCTGTAGGTTAGATGACTTGTTTATTTGGTGCAAGGAAACCTACAGAATTTATAATCAGCCTGCATGTTTGATGTAGGATAGCAAACATGGTTATGTAGATGTCCTGTGCTGTAATATAGGATAGCCATGAGTGGACATGCAGCCTGCATATTTTTATATTTTCCATAAGATAGTTAATACCATGAGTAGAAGACCTTTTTTTCTGTAAGATAGCTAACAGTGTGTGTAGGCTAGCTCATAAAATATAACAAAGGTGATGTAGCATGTAGATTCCCTATAAAGATGACCTCTGTATTTGGTGAAAGATAGCTGACACAGTGTATAGGTTACAATGCTACTTCCTACAGTAGACTCACAATCTGAAATGAGATTTTCAAGGAGTATACAATCAAGGCTATACAGTCTGTAATCTAATGAGCCAAACCACTTTTCTAAAAGAATCTTAAACCGATTCATATTTACAGGCTTGTCTAGTAACCAATAGCAAATGATTCCATAATCTTGCTGTTCTATTTACATGAGACCTTCCTTTAAAACACTGGTATACCTTCCAGTGTTAATTTAATAACTAAGGAATATCTCCTACAGGCATTTGTATGTCATATTAACATTATCCCTACCCAAGTTATGGTACAGATAATGAACTCTCAGGCTTTCTAAACACTAATTATATGAAAGCAAAGACCGTTTTTTGATTTTCTTTGTATAATACGTCTTGATTCTTTCCAGAGTTATTGCAGACCACATTGTACATGCAAAAGTTGCACAAAATCCAATATGAAGAAGTATAAATGCTAATATAATAATTAGAACTGATGAATCTGCAGATGTAGTTGGATGCAATATATCTCTGATAATGCAGAGGCTTCTTCTACAGATTAGATGGACATTACCCTCAAATTTGAAAATATCAGGTGCCAGAATACCCATGCCTCTTACTGTATGTGTATGTGTTAAAAAATTATTATTGACCAAATGTGAGTATGCTAAAATCCTATCACCAACATGCATACCTGAAATCTTTTTCATATTATTTTATTTTATTTTTTGGTCGGTTGCCAATTTATATTTATGCAATGAAGTTAAGGTATTCCAAAGAGGTTTATGATCAAAAGTGAAAGTCATCCATAACTTTGCATCATCTGTGAACTAATTAATCCAAGTTTGACATGAAGATGGGACTGATGAAATGACAGCATTGAAAATAAAGGGATGCATCACTGAACTCTGACGTACTCTTTTGCTGTCTCATCTTAAACTAAAAATAGTGTTAGAGAATTTAACCTTATATCATAAGAATCACAGGAAATATAAGGCTATTTGTTGAGAAGTCATATATGCCTTGTCAATAGCCACAGTGAGGTTCTACTAAACTTGTCAAGGAGGAAAGACCTGTAAGTCCCAGACTGTATTTTAGGAGACCCATCAATGTATCTAGAGGTATGGTTGAAGGCTGATATAGGGTCACGTTACTTGACATGCAAGGGAGTCTATTCCAGAGCAAGACAAGGTAAATGGGAGTGAATGCATATCTCTATTTTCTTTTGTTTATTACTTGATGTAAATTGGGATCTCTTGTTCTAGTGTTGGCTACACTAATTGATATATATAGAAATAGAAGGTCTCAGATAACTGGATCCCTGACAGCCTGGAAAGCAAAACGCAGGTCTTCCCTCAAGAAACCATACGATATGGAGTACAAAGACAATGATTACAGCCTTTCATGATAATAAGATTTTTGAGGCCCAATATCTTTTTTGCTAAGAACATCTGTTGTTATCCCAGTTTACTGATCTGTCAAGTGAGATACAAGCCAAAGAGTACTTTGTATTCTATAATGGGTCTAATAGAGAAAAGTACAGAGGAACAATAATCTCCTTGGCTTTAGATGAGACACAATAGGTGTGAGATAAAGATCTGTTTAAACAATTAACTGTATTATGCTTTTTTTTTACCCTGGAGGACTTTATTTTATTTTATTTTTGATAAGTTTTGCTAAGTTAGCTGTGGCCAGGATCTGACATTCTGAGCATTTATCCTTATTCCTAACCTTTATATAGACGATGTTCTGACTACAGTTGTAACATAGTGATGGAAGGAGAAGGAGCCATTGACCCACTTTCATAAGTCTTTGATCCCTGACTCAGTCGAGAGCAGATTCTCATTGATACAGTAGGTAGGATAATTTTGTTAAGTTCCAGAGGAGATGATACCTTATTTCCTCACATTTAGTTAGTGAATTTTTCTGTGTACCAGGAGTTAATGTGTTAGTTTCGTTTGTAGGGTATTAGTACCATTGGCTGATTTAACAACTGCATCCAGCTTATAATCATCAGTGAGCTTGGGTCAGCCAGAGATCCATGCTGTCAGTTTTTAGATCAGAAAAATAAATGCCAAAATGGAGGGGGTCTAGTATGGTACTCCGAGAATCACCACTGGTCGCCTTTTCCCTAACTGAGTAGACATGACTGACTCTGACAACATGCCTTCTGTTCTTGAGTCTCTTTCTAATCCCTGATAAGGATCAGTGATTAAGGCCATGAGTGTATGAACAATCCAATCATGGGGTAACAGTATGTGTTTGGGAAGGGTTTCAAATGTCTTTACCAGATCCAAGTAGAGCACATGAACAGTGTGACCACTGTCCACCACCTGTGTGACCTTTTCAAAGAAGCACAAACAATTTAGCAGCCATGACCTGCCTTTTAGAAACCAAAAATGTTACAGGTCAAGTCTTATCAAATTTTTAAAGTCCTAGTTTATGAGGTCAGTGATGTATTCCATGGTTTCAAAGACAAGACTAGTAAGGCTAATGGAGCTCCCATTTCCCAGGTCAGTTATGCAGGCCATATATATGGAAAGGCAACATCGCTACATTCCACCATGACTCAGGGATATGTCCTTTGACAAATCTGAGGCTGGACAGATTGAATAAGGAATATGCAATAGCCATATTATCCTGCCTATTGAATCACCTGCTATAATGTCAGGACTCGTTGAACAGGTATTTGTGATCTTGGAGAGTGCTTTATGTTCATGATCCTTTAAGATGGGGGTTGACTCACAGATGCTTGGAATACAGATTATAAATTCAAGAGAGAAATGTGCAGCAAATTTATTTGCCAGCATATTGGCAATGACTTTAGGAAAGGAATGGGAGGTGCCACTATAGATAAATTCCAAGCAGTATTATTCCATTATTTTCTAGCATAGCTGAAGAAGTGCTTATAATTATCCTTAGCTGCTGTAGCTAGCCTATGTTCATGGGATGTGTTGCTGGACTTTATAGTTGCCTTTGGTTTCTCGCTTAGGCATTTTATATTTTCTGTGTGGTAGGAGGGTCTTCATTCTGCTGTATAGTATGCTTGTATCTACTATCGGGGGGGGTTGTTGAATTTGCCACCATTTTTAGTTCTGGAAGGGACTGCTTTTTCAATGCATTTATCTAAATCAGCATAAAGATCCTTGGCATAGCTGGCTGCATATCCTTTATCCAGTGTGAGGTTAATATGGGTGAATTTTGAGGTTTCAGCAAACAGTCGTAAAAAAAATTTTTTTTTAAGACTCAAAAGATGCTGGTGTTGGTTACAGGGCAGTGGGGGGCTCCAGTGGATACTCTTAGGGTAAAGGTAACCCCTTTTTGGTCTGACATAACTAAAGAGGTGCCAACCAGGGAAAGGAACATGCTGAGGCCTAGTTTGTGAGAACTAGTCCAAGATATTACCACCCCGGGTAGGATTTTGGGTAATTTGATGCATAGAATTCTTGTTAACTCAAACTAATAAGTGTTGTACATACCCAAGTTTAGATGTGTAACTCCTCCAGGCTACAGAAGAGTAGGTGAAGTCACCAAAGATTAAAAAAGTCTCTTATAGAGATCATTTCAGGGAATGCCAGGAAGTTTTCATTATCCAGTGGTGTCATAGAAAGGGGTCACTAAACTATAAGTTGAAATGTTGACTTTGCTAGCGTGAACTGAAGTTCAATAAACTCACTGGGGGAGTCAAGGGGTATCACTTTTGAAGCTATAAAATCCTTCACAAACACTGAGTTGCCTCCCCCATTACCAGTGGACATAAATACCTGAAAGACAAAGAAACTTAGGATGGATGGAAGGGTCTCATTACGTATGAACCATGCCTTGTTGACTGCACAAACATGGACTCATTCCAGAGGCAGAAGTACCTCCAAATCATGCAGTTTGGTGTTAAGACTTGTGGCACTGAGAAGTGCTGATTGGTGATCACTCACCCTTTAACTGGTCCATTTAATAATATATTTAATCTGGTTGATTGCAGTTTTTTAATAACTGGTTCATGGGGAACTAATTCAAATGTTTTGGGACAAGAGAAGGTAAATGCCATTCACAGACAGACCATTATCTACTGACTGAATAACATTTTTGTAAAAGGGGATGGGAGGGTGGCCTAATGGTTAAGGTGTTTGCCTTACAAACACAAGGTGCAGGGTTTGAGTCTCACAAGGGATAATTGGCTAGGCTTACAATGGCTAGTTAGCTTAGGACTAACCTATGAAAAAGGAGCTGACCCAGTACCGAATGTTGGGGGACTCGGCTAGTGACTGGCCTCTTGGTGGAGGTAGCCTCACTTAAGAAGGGGTTGGGAGGGTGGCCTAATGGTTAAGGTGTTTGCCTTACAAACACAAGGTGCAGGGTTTGAGTCTCAAAAGGGATAATTGGCTAAGCTTAAAATGGCTCACAAGGGCAGTTAGCTTAGTACTAATCTATGAACCTATCTATGAACCTAAATCATTGTAACAAAAGCATCCAGAAATAAATAAATCTTTGCTGACTCAGGTCTATATGTAACACAAATTGTTTGGAAATAAGATTCAGAATTGTTCCTTCAATGCTTCGTACTATTACTTTTTAAACTTTTAATTTGTAGTGACAATCAGAGAAAGTATCCCTATGTTTGTAAAAAGGTATCACAGGTATCAGCACTGTTGAAAGGGTCAGACCCAGTGTGACTTTAACATTAGGTGTAGGTTAACTAACACAGTGTTTAGGGTCAGACCCAGTGTGACTTTCACATTAGGTGTAGGTTAACTAACACAGTGTTTAGGGTCAGACCCAGTGTGACTTTCACATTAGGTGTAGGTTAACTAACACAGTGTTTAGGGTCAGACCCAGTGCGACTTTCACATTAGGTGTAGGTTAACTAACACAGTGTTAAGGGTCAGACCCAGTGTGACTTTCACATTAGGTGTAGGTTAACTAACACAGTGTTTAGATTTTCTGTATATATGATGTAAGATATCTGACACAGTGATTGGGTAACTTACACCTTGGATATAGGATACCTGATACAGTGTGTAGATTACCTGTGTATCTGATGTAAGATATCTGACACAGTTTTTGGGTGACTTACACCTTGGTTATAGGATACCTGATACAGTGTGTAGATTACCTGTATATGTGATGCAGGATATCTGACACAGTGTTTGGGTGACTTACACCTTGGATATAGGATACCTGATACAGTGTATAGATGATGTATATATTTGGTATGAGGTAGATGGCACCATGTGCAGGTGATTTCCACATCTGATGTTGGATAATTGAGTCAGTTTCCAGGTAATGTGTACTTGATACATGACAGCTCACACAGTACATTTTATGTAGCATCTCTGATACTGCGGAAATGAATATTCATTTCTCATGCTTTCTCAGTTACTCTGATTGTTACTATTTGTAGATAAGAATGAAGTTGTAAATTTATCTAGCTCATTAAGAATAAAGTTCATTCTCACTGCTAATTATAGTATGAGAGAATCCGACTCAGCAACTGGGTTTCCTCTGCAGCGCTGATGACCCAGGTTCCAGTAACAAATCACTTTTCCCTATGGAAAGGTGAGGTCATGTTTAATTTTTATGGGACCCACAGTAAACACTAACAATTCTCTTCACATATGTGATTAGCCAATCACAGAAATGAGTAAAATGTACCTGTGTGTACTCTGCTTCCATGAAACAAGGAACAAAATGTGAATTTCTAGCCAGGGAAGCTGCAGTGGGAACCCATCTATAATAGACAGTCTGTGTATATACTACAGGGATCTATACTGGGCACTATATACAGTATGCTAGCTTCTCTGCATCTTACAGGGCAACTCACTGAGTTTTGTCTATATTTCATTTTCTGTCTATGACAATTTGTAGTCTGTATAAGTCCTGCAGGGCTCAGTATTACGTCTCGTTTATAATATTCTGGTCTTCATACACCTTACAGGGTTAAAAACTGAGCAACATCTACAGTTTGTGAGTCTTTGTATTTACAGGGTTGCATCCTGGGCCCTTTGAATATTTATTAACTTTATTCTGTATAACTGAAATTGAACTTAAGACTGTACCAAAATACAACCTCCAAAGTTAAGAAAGCTATAAATGCTTATAAATAAGTATAGCTATTAAAATTTGTAAATATTGGAAGTTGCATCCATTTTGTCCTAATGTACATAAGTCTTACAGTTGGCATAGTGACAATATTCTGTGCCAAAGACAGCAACTCGAATTTTGTGCACACATATCTTTATTATTAACAACAGGGGTTGAAAGAAAACAAAGTGTGCTGGCTTGTCTCCATACTCAGGGTGTTATTGGAAAAAATGTGTATACCACACCTATGAGTTAAATATTTGCCATATTACAGCTTACTGTCAAATGATTCATGGTTAAACCTTTGGCTTATTAATTTAAACATCTCAGATGTAAGCAATCGACTGTTCCCATGGTATATAAATGGCTTATTTAAAATAATATTTCATATGAATGGGCCTCTCAAAAATGGAAACATTTCTGTCTCAAATACAGAAAACTGCAGTCAGTAGATGATAAAAGGAAATTTTCCTAAAATTAGGTACCACTCTCTCTTTCTTTCTCACACACTCAAGCATACATACACACACACACACACACACACACACACACACACACACACACACACACACACACACACGCGCGCGCACACACGCACACACACACACACACACACACACACACACACACACACACACACACACACACACACACACACACACACACACACACTCAGACACACGTATAATCAAATCTTGAGTTACCATTACTCAGACAAAAGACAAATTAGTTTTTCACAAAATCAGCTATATCTGAGTTTCTCCTTAACTTAGTCAATTTAGAGAATAGAACCATTTACTTTTTTTTGAAATTTTAAATATTTATTTTCCACTAAGAACATTCTCTGCCAGAAGCCCTGATGAGTCTGCCAATGACTATGAATGTAAAATTTCACTTATGGCATCTATCCATTAAATATTTGAATCAGTATTCATAAATTTCATTCTAATTTCATTCATATATGTGGGAAGAAATCCTGACACCTGGCGTTTTGACAGTTTTGCTAATATAAAATGCCTGACTTAAACTTTCTGCCTGAAAAAGCAGCTGTTCCTGGTACCGGACACAACAATGTAACTTCTAATAATGTATGAATTTAAAGCACTTGTGTGATGGAGCCCTTCACTTTTATTCACAATGCCATAGACACAACGTGTGATACTTCAGAGAAATCAACACGCTTGACCAGTCCTGACACAATGGTACATTAAATCAATTGTGTTCTCTTGTTCTAATGCATCTTTTTTAAATAGTGGCTAGTTTGCTTCTGTTAATGATATTGAGGCGTTTTAACAGTTTGTGTCATGCGTGAAACCGTTACCACCTTTCTTTGAGGTTATATCAATTGGGAACATTTCTGGTTTCTGTTTACATGACTTTCTTTCAATGCATACACCCTCTCCATTGCTGTCCTATAGCGTCATAGTCTTAAAAGACTGAAATAACTGGAACCGTCCACAATACTCTGGCTGATGTCATCACAAGTATGTGTACAGAGGTTTAACTTCTTGCTCTCTGCTAGAGATGACTTTTCCTTAATAATGCTTGTATTCTGTCTGCCTCTCTTACTATTCATTCACACTGCCTTTTTACCTTTTAAATCATCTGATCTAACTAACTCAGAACCCTTAACTCATGTGTCTTTGCTACTACTTTCTTGTTAGTTATTCGCTTTTAAACATATTTTCTTGTCTTAACAAGACTCTTCTTTTCCTCCCTACAAATTCTTGTTTATCAGATATGTTGTGAAATTTTGGGTCATCACCAAAAGGTGAACATTTACTTCTAGTCTTTTACATAGTATTAGTTGAACCCTGCTCCCATACTCACTTGTATAGGTACATGTGAATCAGTGTTACAATGTGCATGTGTCTTTAAAAGAAATACTCCTATTGAGATTAGTAAATCATGTGACTCTACTGACTTCCCCACTCTTGGCTATGTTGTAAAATGGACAAAGTTTCAATTTGCTGAGCGCTTTCCACCAATATTCAACTCAGCATTTGCTCTTCTGTAAGAGAAATTACTACCATAATGAGTTTTATTTTTATACCAGTACTGATGCAAAGTTTTTAGCTTTTTAGTTTTTACCATGGTTTTATAATAAATTATTACATAAATAAGGAGGTTATGAGTGTGAAGGGAGATGTACCTCCTACAAAAAACATTTTGGGTGAAGACTTCCCATGCAGGAGATTTACCTCCTACCAAAGCACTTTTTTATTTTGCTGATTTGTTTAGCATTTTATTTTGCTGATTTGTTTAGCATTTATCAGCTTGCTTTATCCATTTGAACTCTTGCTTCATTTCTTCTTGATGAGATGCCATGAAGCTGCCCCTGTATGCTGATCTGTCTGAAGTAAAGATTCATGTTGTTAATCTCAATGTGTCTGCTGCTTAAGCATTCTGTCTTGCTTTCATGTGCACATATACTACAAGGTGTGAGAATCAGACTCATTTGATACATAGTCACAGTTCATTGTGCTTTGTATTTTAGGATGTTTGGTCTGCTTTTGACTTTTTGCAGGTTAACCAAGAACACTTTTACAGTATCACATTTGTAGGCAACAGAACATCAATTTGGAACTTATTTTTCATGAAACAAGCTCTTTAAAATTCTTATGTGTTTCACAGTTTCATAATTCTCTCAGTCTTTTGGCTTTTCCTGGTTAGGGGTCGCCACAGCGGAACTCTGGCCCGCTAATGATTGGCAGTGGATTTTTACAGTACCAAGTTGCCAGCCTGATGCCCAACCTTCAAATAAGGCACACCCATTCACGCACTCACCTACCTGCATGTCTTTAGATGTCACTTGACCATGAGGAGGACATGCAGACTCTCTCAGTAAAACAATTTATTTCTGAGCAAATAATAAATAGCCAACTAGGACGTCCAGCCAGTGGTTCATACCCCAAGTCATGCTCAGTGTACAATACATTCGTAAAGGACCGTATTTAACAGTTGATAAATATGATCAATGTTTGGTATGGCCCAGTAGATGCATTTGTGACACTACTTATGTGGTGTACATTGTTGTGTGGTCATGCTATTCAGCATTTTATGTGGATAGAATGGCTTGTAGCTTGAGGAATCGTATTAAGGAACATATGTACAACATCAAAAAGCTTCACTCCATTAATACTTTGTACAGACATTTAGGAAGTTGTAAAAGTTTTAAAAGCTTTTATTTTTCATTGTGGATAGGGTTATTCACTCTCCAAGAGGAGCAGACTTCGATAACTTGCTTGAACTAAAAGAATTACAGTGGCAGCTGAGATTAGCTGCATGTAATTCTCCAGTGGCAGCTGAGATTAGCTGCGTGTAATTCTCCAGTGGCAGCTGAGATTAGCTGCATGTAATTCTCCAGTGGCAGCTGAGATTAGCTGCATGTAATTCTCCAGGCTTGAATGATGATCTACAGTTAGTAGTTACAGTTCAGTGCTAATATGTTGTAATAGGCAGTGGGATAAAGATCAGTTCTTGAATCTTATGTTCCATGTCGTTGGAAAAAAGCAATTATCCTCCCTCTCCACAAAGGTGGCCCCTCAACTGATGTCTCCAACTTTTACCCTATCACTATTCTCGCCCCTGTTTCTAAAGTCCTCAAAAAATGTGTGCAAAAACAACTCCTAGACTATTTCCTCTCAAACAAGATCCTCTCCTCCACACTGCATGGCTTCCGACCTGGTCACAGCACAGCCACTGCATTGATTTCATTCCTATACATAGTCAACAAAGTTAGGGGTTCAGAGTATGTTGTGTCTGCCCTACTCTTAGATCTGTCAAAAGCATTGGACACCATCTTACATCCTATCCTCTTACCTTAGCTATCAAACAAGATTATCTCCCCTGGCAGTCAACTGGTTTCAAAGCTAGCTTTCCAACAGACAGCATGCTGTAAAGTGGCACAATTCTATTTCCTCCTATCTTCTGAACCCCACAGCCATCCCTCAAGGCTCCATCTTAGGCCCTCTTCTCTTTAATATTTTCATTAATAATCTCCACTTAGCTTCCCACAAGGTTCCCTTGTGCAATATGCAGATGATTCGACCATAGTCTGCTCTGCACCGAATGTAACAATTCTTTCTCAAAATACTCAGGCAGCCTTCTCTTCGGTGTAGACTTGGCTTCACACTAACCACCTTTCTCTTAACCCAACAAAAACTAAACTTATGATTTTCACACCCAAGAGACATTCTAATAAACCCAACCTCAACGTTTACTCACTAAAGTTACAAACATTGAGTTAGTGGCCCACACCAAATTACTAGGAGTAATAAAAGATGAAAACCTCAAATTTGATCTACACGTCCAAAATAATATATCTAAGACCCATAAGAAGCTAGGGCTGCTCTACAGATATAGTAAGTTCCTCTCCCTTCCATCCAAACTAACTTTACCGCAAACATTCCTGGTGCCTTCTCTAACCTACAGTTCTCCACTGTTCACCAATCTGCAGCATTCCCTACAATCTAAATTAGAAACATGCTACAACAAGATCTCTAAATTCACTACAAATGCCCGCCACTCAAATCACTGCTGTATTGCCCTAACAAAAGCTACAACGGCTCAACCTTGCCCACTACTTGTCATTCCTTCAGCTCACAATTACTCACAAACTTATTTGTAAACCACAACTCTGCCCTGCACTAAATTCACTACTTTCCCCCTACAACCCCTCTAGGCCACGGTGATCTGAACAACAGCAGCTGCTTCAA
Organism: Protopterus annectens; assembly: GCF_019279795.1. NCBI lineage: Eukaryota > Metazoa > Chordata > Ceratodontiformes > Protopteridae > Protopterus > Protopterus annectens. The sequence continues at coordinate 1,779,631,575 of NC_056744.1, read as the reverse complement.
GTCTTTAAACCCAGATTACCTGCAGGACAGCTATTACACTCTTGGACCATGGCTAAAAAATGGAATTCCCTGCCCACAGCCATCGGACTTCAAAATAATCCTAACTACTTTAAAACTGCTCTTCAAAACCACTTCCTCTCCAATTCAACATGTAACTGCTCTATTTCCTCCTTTGCCATTACCTAATTTGTCTACTGAACTCAGTCAAGCCCTTCTCTAGTCCCTGCCTATATTTATTATCTGTTGTATTAATATATCCTATCTGTTCCCAAATGCTCTATCATGCCTATCTCTATCTTCAACCCTCCTGCCTCTCCTAGACAGGTACTCCCCTTTACTTCCCTGTTCTCTCTTAACTTGCATCCCACCACTTCATTTTATTTAGTAGTACAATGCAGCTCTAACGTGTAGCCTGTTTACACTTTGTAGTCCATGTATTTCCTTGTTTTGTCCAAGGCCTTATTGATGCTGCTCAAATCAATACTCCAATACTCCATCGTATTGTAAATTGCATTGTAAATACTATACCTATACTCTTGTATATTGATCCTTATGCATCTGTTTTATTATTACTTTGTATAATTTCCAAGCAACTTATTTTACATAAATCTTGCAAACTGTTCCTAAACAATTTGATTTGTTTTACTTTTATGAATAACCTGGAGTTTTTTTCCCCGGGCCTCCACCAAAAATGGGCTATGCCTGGCCCAGTGGACTTTCCCAGTAATCAAATGCCAATAAATAAATAAATAAATAATAAAGGTCATCCTGACAATTTTATTTGATTACTACATTTACAGATTTTAATGTATGTTATAGGATGGCTGGTTCTTTATATCTGTTTTAGGCAAATTGCTTTTTAAGTATGTCAGATGCTTTATTTATTTTTTAACAGCTGTGTTTAGATGTATATATTCTTCCTTGAGTTATTTGTTGGCTGACATCTCTCCCTCTCTCTCTCTCTCTCTCTGTGTATAAATATATATATATATTTTTTTTTAGAGAGAGAGAGAGAGAGAGGAGAGATATTTCTATATAGATATATTATGCCTTTTTATAGATATTTATGTATTTTATTGATATTTGTATTTGGGATTTATGTAATAGAGTGTGTATTTATTGGTGGTCGATAACTCGTTGAAGCCCCTTTAAATTCTGGTACGAGAATGGCTTATGCAACAAATTGGATGGTGCAGTGGTTGTGTTGTTGCCTCACAGCAAGAGGTTTTCTGGTTTGATTCTTGGCTGGAGTGCCTTCTGTGCAGAATCTGTATGTCCTCCCTGCATCCATGTGGGTTTTCTCCAGTTTCCTCCTCCATTGCAAAGACATGTGTCTGGAGTGTTTCTCCCTGGGCCTCAGCTAAAAATTGGCATTGTTCCAAGTCAGACTTTCCCAGTCAACAAATAATAAATAAAATAAATAATAAATAAACGCTGATGAAGTCCCTGCGCTTTTATGGATGAAAGCACTAAGATGTGAGTATATTTTTTAGCAAATAATTTCAGTAAATAAATATGTCAACACAGTACTTTCTTAACACAGCACCTTCATGATGTGAGTATTATTTAGTGAAGAAATTGCATTACTGTGCTATTTGTTCTGCCAGCTCCTTGACTAGATATTTGTACACAGAACACAACTGGGCATATGAACCATTGCCTGGACTTCCTAGTTGGTTATAATTTATTGTTTTTCATGTTTGTGATTCTGTTTTGACTTTATAGAGGAAGATTAAATTATGGTTTCATAAAACATGGTGCACACACGTCCTCTGAACAGTGGACTACATGGCGATCTTATGTTATTATTACAGCAAATTGTGAAGTACATTCTTAATACTGTGGATATGGCTGATGGTACATAGAAATCACTTTTTGAGAGATCTGCCTCTGTACAACTTTTAAGTCTAGGCTTGGTGAATAGCTTCATGAGCTTCCCTGTATGAGTTGACATCAGACAGTGAGTATTCAAACCCCCAGTTTAGTTAGCTTTGAGCAATGGTTATTGGCACCTTAATTTTCTTTTAATATCACAGCACCCAGTGCTAGTTTAATTGTATAAATAGGTGATTTTGAATGAAAACATCTTAAATTTTGAACCTTACAGTTTGAGAATGGTTGCTATGGGAGTCACCTGTCACCCTATTTTTACCAATGGGATATTAGTTGAATGGGAATTTTGACATGTTTAATTCAGCATTTCTACAGATGATTTACACATACTTCCAATTTCTATTTTTAAAGAATGGTTCTGAAAATCAGTTATTAAATTTTATTTCATATTTAGAAACCACAACTATTTTTTTTTAGGCTTACTTACCAGGATGATAAGAGCACCATCAACAATTTGGATGTATCTCTGAGGAAAGACAAACAGTTGAAATGTTTCACTTCCACTGTTTACAGGAAGAATACTTTATTGAATTCCTTACATTATGTCACCCCTCCATCAAAAGAGGGGCATTGTCAAGGGCCAAATGATCTAGTTGTCAAGGCTTATTATGGAAGACAACAATTTTGAGAGATAGAGAGATATACAATGTGTGGTGTATGTTTAAGGACAGAAGTTATCAAGTTATCAAGGACAGATTTTTCTCAATTCGATTAAAGAGGAAGTTACCAAGAAGAGAGCAACAAAGTTTGCTTAAGATTAATAGAGGGTTAGATGATACTGGGGACAATAAACCTAAACCTAATGAGAACTCTTTATCTTTGGTCTTACCCTTTAACACAAACATTTACAAATATGTTGAAGTTTTTAATGATTTATGCAATGTACTTATTCTAACAATCATAAATTTAAGATTGGGGTGACAACCTAAAGTGGTTTACAGTAAAGGTAACTATTAAAAATTTGATAGAGAGACAAAACAATGAATTGGCTATGGGTTTGTTCCATTATATGGGGAAGTGTGGTAGATGAAAATGTTATAGATGCAGTTAATGGATATCACCAATGTTTGGTATGGCCCAGTAGATGCAATTGTGACACCACTTATGTAGTGTACATTGCTGTATGTTCATCCTGATCAGCATTTTTGTGGGTATAATGACTCAAATTGAGAATACAAACAAAACACAAAGCAGTAAATCAAGAATAACCATGAAACTGGAACCACACCAACGTATTTTAATTTAGCGCTTTCATCTTAACAATGCAGAAGACTTCATCAGAATCCTTCTTCCTTCTGATGAAGTCTTTTGCATTGTCAAGACAAAAGTGCTAAATTAAAATACGATGGTGTGGTTCCAGTTTCATGGTTATTCTTTGATATTTATTGGGAAAAATGACTCGTAAATTGAGGAATCGTTTCAGGGAACATACGTATGACATCAAAAACTTCACTCCACTAATGCTTTGTACAGACATTGGGGGAGCTATAAAAAGTTTAAAAAGAGTTTATTTTTTGTTGTGGATAGTGTTATTCAATCCCCAAGAAGGGAAGACTTGGATAACTTACTTGAACTAAAAGAATTGCAGTAGCAGCTGAGATTAGATGCATGTAATTCCCCAGGCGTGTTTGATGTATCTATGAATAGTATTTATTTAAAGTTCAGAGCTGATATGTTGTAATAGGAAGTAGGATAAAGGTCATCCTGACAATTTTATTTTATTATTTCATTTACAGTTTTTGATGTATGTTATAGGATGGCTGGTTATTTATATCTGTTTTAGGCAAATTTGATTTTTAAGTATCTCCAGTGCTTTCACCTTTATTTATTTTTTAACCATTGTTTTTGTTTGAATTGTTTGCTTGTTGACTATATATATATATATATATATATATATATATATATATATATATATATATACATTTATATTTATATATTTATGTGTGTGTGTGTGTGTGTGTGTGTGTGTGTGTGTGTGTGTGTGTGTGTGTGTGTGTGTGTGTGTGTGTATATATATATATATATATATATATATATGTGTGTGTGTGTGTGTGTGTGTGTGTGTGTGTGTGTGTGTGTGTGTGTATATATATATATATATATATATATATATATATATATATATATAAAGAGAGAGAGAGAGATGGATAGATAGATAGATAGATAGATAGATAGATAGATAGATAGATAGATAGATAGATAGATAGATAGAAAATGCTTGTTTATAGATATTTATATATTTCATTGATATTTGTATTTGGGTTTTATGTAACAGGGTTTGTATTTATTGGTGGCTGATGATTGGTTGAGGCCCCTTTAAATTCTGGTGTGAAAATGGCTTGCACTACTCCGATGATGTCCCTGTGGTTTTGGGTACCAAATGGCTAAGTTGTATGTTTTTTGGTGAATAATTTTTGTACATAAATAGGTCAACATGGTAATTTCTTAATGTGAGTGTTATTGTTTGGAGAGACTACATTACTGGGAGGAGAGACCATGCCATTGGTTATACCAGGTCCGTGACTGGAGTACCAGTGGTTATACCAGGTCTGTGATTGGAGTACTGTACATGGAGCATGAACTGGGGTACAAACTGTTGGCTGGACTTCCTAGTTGGTTCTAAGTCATTGGTTTTCATGTTTGTTTTTCCATTTTTCTTTTTTATTTCTGAGCAAAACTGTCTCAAACTTGGCTCTTGAAAATATCTATTTAATTTTCAGACTTCAATAAATCACGTCTTTAGATAAGTTACTTCAAAATTTTGGCTTGTAATGACTTCACTACAACCTCCAAGAGTTTTGAAGCTTCAATAAAATCTCTCACAAAATTGGAAGCTTTGGCGTCAAAGATTTATATTGTGTCTCACTGCGAGTGGGTTTGCTGAAAAACTTGAAGAATTCAGTGTGCAATATTCCTTCATGTTCCAAGAGAGAAAAAATTAAAATATTAAAATATGAAAGATTATTAACCTTAAGGAGAAAGGCACAGGCAGCAGAGATAGAACCATATGTGGTTCCTGGCTCTATGGTATAGAGGGATAATGCCTTGACAGAACCATATGTGGTTTCTGGCTCTATGGCAAAGAGGGATAAAGCTTTGACTATGAAGTTGACAGCCTGAGTTTGACTAATAACTAAGATATTGGAAGGGTCAATTAGAAGAGTTGGAGTGAATTTGCTGCAGGCTAATGGATCCTAGAAGGAGAGTGTGATTGTTTCATTTGTTAGCTACTCTCACAACCAAGAAGTGAAGGCTTGGCTTGATAGTGCCAGTAAAGGAACACTGACTAGAGACATGGGTTTGGTCTACCAAGCCATTGATGGAAACTGTCAGTAATGACATTTAAATGACATTTAAGCTGGAAGCACATACATGCTCTGACTAGGCATAGTAAACCCTTACAGTCATTATGGACTCTATGTCACCCAATGGGGAGTGGAGTTATGGAAAAACTCTGTAGCCCCAAGAATGATGGCTTGACAGCAGACTTTTGGGGAGGGGATTGGCATAGCAAGAGAAGGAGGTGCCTTTAAGTTAACTAAATGTTTCTTGGGCTGGTAGCATATGTAGAGGACTAGATGACACATTCAGTGGGTGAATAGCTGCAGGTGAAGGCTGAGAATCTGCAGATAGCCAAAACCAAACTATACTAATCCTACCAGGATGATGGTTCTTTCCAGTTAGCTCTTACCTGAGTCATCATCACATAGCCACTTATAGAAAACAAACAGGCCTAAGACAAATTGAAAGGGCTTGATGGCAAGTAAATAGGTAAAAAGCATCTAAAAAAGATGGTTCTCTGTGTGGTTTGTGTGGTATCAGAAATCATCAAATCATAGAAAAATTACTAAGAGAAAATGACTTGATATCGGACAAGTCATTTCACATGCAAGCTTTCAGACATATAGCTTAGAACCGTGACTGAAGAATATATATATATATATATATATATATATATATATATATATAAAATAAAGTCAGTGAAAGAAAAGGAAGGCAAGTCAAAATAAATAATTGTCAGAAATAGAAATAAAAATAACAGGGATACATAAGGTTATCAAAAATTGTATCAGTTATTAAATATGCAGAAAAAACACACACAATGCAAACAATGAGGCTGCAAGCATGGAAAATGAGACTGCAGAACAATTTGTGAGAATTGTAACCATTTCTTCAGAGTCTGTAAAAGAATGAACAATGTGTTTTGGAAAGATTTGCATGTTTGAACAGTGAAAGATCAGAACAAAATGGAAATGTTAATGGGCATAACGGAGTTGCATATAGTGAATACACTGCATGTACTAGAAAATCACAAAGTAATTAGTTCTAGAACAAAGGAAAAATGCTGACTAAAAAATGTTTCAACGGACAACTTCCACAAAATGCTGACTAGTTAACCTAACGATTAAAGACAAGAGAGTTGTGTTCAAATATGACAAAGAGGGCAAATCAATATATTGTCTGAATGTAAGCTTAAGACATAGAATGTTTCTAACAAAGTATAAAAGTCTTCATGCATGCTGCTGAATATTCAGGGCAGGATCCACTAGGTATATTCACTTCACAAATCCATGTGTTGTAGTAGCCTACTAGCAATAGTCTGTAAATGAATGAGAACTTGAATAAACACATTTTCATGGTGCATGTACTCAAGGTGTGCAAGGTACAAGCAACAGTGCCAATAAAATAGTATTCTTTTGTAGGGGACATGCACCCCCATACAGTTTTTGCACCTCCAGCCCTTTACTTTACTATTCCCATTCCAAGGTCATTACACCACAAAGACTGATTACTGACAGGTAAGTGGTGACTGTCTCATTGTTTCTTGGAAGTATGCTGATCCTTCTTCTTCTTCTTCTTCTTTCGGATGCTCCCATTAGGGGTCGCCACAGCAGATCATCTGTTTCCATTTCTTCCTGTCCTCTGCATCTTGCTCTGTCACACCAACCACCTGCATGTCCTCTCTCACCACATCCATAAACCTTATCTTAGGCCTTCCTCTTTTCCTGTTACCTGGCAGCTTCATCCTTAGCATCTTTTTCCCAATATACTCAGCATCCCTCCTCAGCACATGTCCAA